>NW_022103931.1:1422721-1458771 GCF_000313985.2 Echinops telfairi | reverse complement strand
AAACAAAAAAATACCAAATGCTCACGTAGAAAGAAAATGTTTTGAACATGATGATGGCAACAAATGTACTAGTGTGGTTGACACAATGGATGTATGTGTGTATTGCAATAAGAGCTGCATGAACCCCAATAAAATGATTTTTTTGAAATGAAAAAATATATATAAATAAATAAATAAATATGTTTTTCAAATCTTGTTTTTTAAAAATGCAATAATATCTTTTATTTATCACTTTATTATGCTTTCAATGAAGATTATGCTATCTTTGTACATGTCAGTCTCATCAGCCAATTTTCCAATGACTGTTACTTGGATGGATGCTATTAATAGTACATGACAATAGTACATAGCTGTGCTTTGATGCCTTCAGACAGAGTACAAAGCTTTCACTTTGCCCTAGAGCAGTGGTTCTCAACCTTCCTAATGCCGCGACCCTTTAATACAGTTCTCATGTTGTGGTGACCCCCAACCATAAAATTATTGTCGTTACTACTTCATAACTGTAATTTTGCTATTGTTATGAATCGGGTGAACCTGTGAAAGGATCGATCGACCCCAAAGGGGTCGCGACCCACAGGTTGAGAACCACTGACTTAGCGCAATTAACATTGTATGTCTTTCATTATTCATTATTCCTCTTTATCTAATTAGACTATGAACCAGTAGGTGGCAAGGGGTCATTGTCATTTCCAACAGAGTTTTGTACATAGTGAGTGTTCAAACAATGTTTAAGGATGATTTTTTTTTCCTTTCCTAAAGATATTTGGAGCATCTTCTAATTATTTACAACTCTGTAGCATTTTACATTGCTGCACTAGGATTTTTTGTTATTATAATAGTTGCTTCATTATTATAAAGGGATATGACATGGTATAAAATCAAGAAAGTTCTGTGTCAGGGTTTTATCTTTTCACTATACTTATTCAGTCTATGTGCTCAGCAAATAATCCAAGAGGATGGACTATATGAGAGCATGGCATCAGGATTGGAGCAAGGCTCATTAACATCTTCATAGCAGAACATGACACAACCTTGTTTGCTGAAAGCCAAGAAAAATCAAAGCACTCGCTGATGAAGAGTAAAGGCTACAGCTTTCACTATGGACCACAAGTCAATGTAAAGAAAAGTAAAACACACACGGCTGGACCAACATATCATGCTAAACAGATAAAAGACTGAAGTTGTCAAGGATTTCCTTTTACTTGCATCCACAACCAATGCTAATAGAAATAGCAGGCAAGAAATCAAATAACGTCTTGCTCTGGCCAAGTCTGTTACACACGACCTATTTAAAGTCTTAAAAAGCAAAAATGTCACTCTGAGGACTAAGGTTCTGACCAAAATCACGGTATTTTCAATTACTTCATATATAAGTGAAAACTGGACAATGAATAAGAAAAACCAATGAAGAAGTGATGCATTTGAATTTTAGTGCTGGTGGAGAATATTAAAAGTACCATTGACTGCCAGGAGAACAAGCAAATCTGTCTTAGAGGAAGTATAGCCAGAATGTTCCTTAGAAGCAAGGATGGCAAGACCTCAACTCATGTATGTTGAGTATGCTATCAGAAGAGACAAATTCTTGAAGAAGGACATCATGCTTGGGAAAACAGAGGGTTAGTGAAAAAGAGGAAGACCTTTGATGAGGTGGATTGATACAGTAGTGGCAACAATGAACTCAAGCTTAACAAGGATGTGAGGACGGTGCAGGTCTGGGCAGTTCTGTAAAAGCCAACTCAATGGCACCTGACAGTAACAACAGAAGCTCGAGTTTCAGGTTTCCAATACTTCTCTCCACATACCAAGTCCTCTTCCTCCCCACACTACTTATCTCAATAGAACCAAGATTAGTTGTTTGCAGTAAACCTCCTCAAACTCCCCTGGCGAGCCTCATGAACACCTACTACAGGGGGGCTAGAGAGGAGAGACTGAGGAGATTTCTAGTCCACAGATGACTTGCCTTATTTATCTCTATGTGAGCTAACGGGCCTGGTTTACTCATTTAAGCCATAATAAACAGAGCCTTTCTAAACTTTTGACTGACCTATACGATAATAAGAAAATATTTTAGAAAAGTGGATACTGATGATTTGGTGGTAGCTAAGATGTCTGATTCAACCCAGTAAAAGTCAACAACATTTTCTGAATACCTCGTAGGTACAAGGTGAATCAGGATGAAATTACAAAGAGGAGAGAACAAGGTCACGACCTTAACTGTATCTTGTGATATGGCCACCAACAGGTTTCTACTAAACTTATTGGTCCTGAACTTTTTAAACGAGTATGGGTTGGTTGTATAGCAAAAAAGAAGAAAAAGTTCTAAACAAACCCCAATAAGGTTGCTGTAACAAGAGAATATAACAAGAACAAGTCACTTGTGAACTATTAAGCACTGCAAGAGTTTAAGTGCTTGCAGGTCTCAGACAAAGGGAACCCTGAATTAGAGACTCTGTCTAGTTCGGTGAGCCTTGGATTAGAACCTCATTAATTGGACATCTACTTGTACATGACTTAGAATGGATACAAAGAGAAGTAGCCATGATGAATGAGGATAATTATTAAATCCTCATATTCCCTATGGTATAAAATTGCACCCACACCCCTTTCTCCATTACTAATATGCTATGCCTTATTTTCCCCCTTCAGGAAACTGAAAATATCCTGTGAGGATGAAAATGGATCAAAATGAACAAAAATTAAAATGTGGCTCTTAAAACCCAGACAAGGTCTCAGTTGATCCCCTGTTCAAATAAATAAGTCTACATCCTTGTTTGGGATAGGGGCTAGTAATCCCAATGACGAGTTTCAATTATGTTGGTATACAATAGTTATATCAAGAGCTGACAGGATGGTGTGAAGAGCTGTAGGGTGGGGTAGGGAATGACAGTCACAGGAAGAGAAGGAAGGTGCTAAGCATGGCCAATCAAGTAGCAAATTAATCAAAATATGTTGCTTCTATTACAGACAGTGCTGGTCCAATGGTCATACAAACCCATTTGTGATATAATTAAAATATTCACATGAACAATGTATAAAATGAATTTTTGACCACTGATGAAAACTTAGTCTTTGCTCGCTAAAGTGAGTTAAAATGTATCTTTTTTCTAGTTCCCTCTTACTTCCTCTTCCTGTGTGACCTTGCTACTCCTGGAAATACATATGCCTCTCAGGCAATAAAGAGGCAGTCCTCAGATCCAGGCACACTCACCCAAAACAGGATTCTTTTTCCTTTTAGCTGAGTACACAGACTCACCTACTTCCAAGCTGACAGAGCAACAGAACTCCAGGAACCACACCCAAGCCATTTTTTGTTTTCCTTCTCTTCTTGGCACACTCACACTTTCTCATTCTTTTTTTCTTCTTTTCAACTTCTTTCTTCATTTGTCTTCTTCCCCTTTTCTCTTATTCCTTGTTTTCCTCTTTTCTTCTTTAATTATACTTCACATATATTAGGGAGTGCACCTCAAAAAAATAACAGGAAAAGGCTCCACTTTTCAAGCACACAGAGTACATACTCTAGAATATATGACAGGATATGCCACAAAGCAAGCCTCAACAAATTAAAAACCATCGAGATCCTCCTATTCATTTTTCTCATATCACAATGCTATAAAACTAGAAATCAACAATAGATAAATCAGGAACAGACAAAACATTGGAGACTGAAAAACATACTACATAAAAATGACAGGGTATTAGATCAGGTAGGGAATGAAACAAAGAAATTTCTTGAAACACATGCTAAGGATAACAAAACTACCAAAAACTTTGGGACACAGCAAAAGCAGTTATGAGAGGATAATTTATAGCAATCAATGTACACATGATAAAAGAGAAGAAATCCCAAATCAGCATGTTAGCACAACACGGTCAACAATTAGGACAAGGACAACAACATACAAGGGGGTACACCCCTCCCCCAACCGGAAAAGCTCCGCTGGAGCAGAGCTTTTGTAGTACATATTTTTCCTGCTATGTGAGCATCAAGCAACTCGCTCTGAGATAGTGCACCCAGTGGTGTCCCCTGGGAAGCTTCTCTCTGGTCACAGTGAATTTTTTCCCAAGGAAATGGAGAAAGAGATCCGAAAAATGCCACAGAAACTGTTGTGATGTTGAACATCACAACAGTTTCTGCGGCATTTTTCCCAAGCAGGAAACAAAATTTCACAGCTGCACACTGTTCTCTTAAATCAACCATCACAAAAAAACGAGGTTTGAGGCTATCTGGAAGGATCACAAAGAAGACAATAAACTTAACAATACATATACCAAGATTGTATTGGTACCAATACACAAGAAAAGAATTTTACTGAGACTGACATTTACATTTCTTGATGGAACTAAAATACATTGACATACAGAGAAAATTCACTGAAACAACAAATTCTGACCTTGATTTTTAATGCCCCCAAATAGGTTTTACTTCTGATACACTACACAACTATGGAATGACATACCTGTATTAGCTCCCAATAAAAAATGGTTTTGAAAAAAAGACAGAAAATAAAGGTCAGTGTTGAGCATTTTGACACTGTAAGAGTCACTGTGCCTACTCTCACTGGCAACTGCTGAGATAAACAAGGCCAAGAACATGGAGAAAGCTTATTTGTCTGGATAAGAAGCTGCCATTTCTTTATTGAGACCATAGATGAAAAGATCAGTGACCATTTCTTCTACTTTCTTCACATCATTCTTTAAGCCAGGGGTCCTTAAACGTTTTAAACAGGGAGCCAGTTCACTGTCCCTCAGACCCATTGGAGGGTCGGACTATAGTTTAAAAAAAAACGATGAACAAATTCCTATGCACACTGCACATATCTTATTTTGAAGTAAAAAAACAAACGGCAAAAACCCCTGGCAGGCCAGATAAATGTCCTCTGCAGGCCACATGTGGCCCATGGGCCGTAGTTTGCGGACGCCTGTTTAAGCCATCACAGCACTTCCTTCAGGTTGAGAAGGGGGAAACAACAATCCAGCTCAATGATGAAAGGTCTGGGGGTAGCCAATGCAGCCACACTGTTCCCTGCCAAGTTTGACAGTTCACCATCAAGCATTAGAACTCCTGAGACACAATCTTCAATATCCAGATGAAATCCTTTCTCCCTATCTGGCTCAACGCCAATAATTTTTTTTACTGCTTCTGTGTCACTAGTGTACCTGATTCCAAATACATAACAACTGCTGCTAAGACAAACCACTGCAACACAAACCTCCAGGTGTTATGAAATTGGTAGTACTGTTCAGCAAGCAACGTGGTCCTCAACGATGCGAAATGTGTTTTTACTCTACCAAAATATTCTTAAGTGTTCAAGTGCCTCTTTGGAATGTTCTGAAACCCAGCACCCTAAGAGGCCCCTTGAAGTACAGTTAAAATCTCATGAGTTGTTTGCTCTAAACTCTGTACAACGTTTAGTGTTTCCTCTTACATGTCTTGCTTGGCAGGCAGGACACCTTGCAGCTCCACAAAGATCTCGTTCATAAACATGGCGTTGGCAGCACAACAGTCAGCTAGTACAGACAGGGCAGTTAGAGAAGAGCATGTAGGGCACAAGAAACACATTTCAGCCCAGCATCTGTCGTCATCGCCTCATCCACCAGCCCACCACAGCCCATAAGTATAGTTTTAAATAACTGAAGCTTTGTCACATAGAAGAGGAGTTACAGATTGAGCTTTGTTGCTACAAATGTACAGCTTGAAGGAAAAACGTTTTAGGGCTATAGAAACAGGCTATAAACATTTATCATGTACTTATATCTGCCATGTACTATGCTGGACACCTGTCCAAATTTTATCATTTAAATGCAGAAGAATTTTCTAACAATTAGAACTGCTTAACAATGAAATAAGGTACCTCACAAAGGAATCAGCTCTTTTCAGCAGAAGTGTTGGAGGTAAAGATATTTCTCTGAGTCAGGAAGGACTGGAAAATACAGAATGCCCCATTTCAATGCTGATATCATATGGGATATGCCGGTCGGGTAATAAAATTCACCCTTCTTTAGGAAACAAACCCAAGCACATATATGTCACTTTATGAAAGAAGTCACTTTATTACTTAGCTGCTCTACTCTCTAGCAGCAGATTCTAAACAACATGCCGAAGATGCAAGATGATCTCAAAGGAGTTTTGAACCCACCTTAAATATTTATTTTTCCTATATCTGCCTATATAATAGTTCAATCATATCTAGAATTGTGTAATCATCACCACAATCAATTTCAGAATATTTTCTTTTTTCTTGTACTCGTTGTTAGCTCCTCATTTCCCCCAACCTCTCCTGCCATGCCCCTAGGTAATTATTAATCCAGTTATTGTTTCAATAGAATTATCTATCTTGGATTTTATATACAGAAAATCATACAAAACAAAAACAAGAAACAAATACACAAAAACAAAAAACCAACAACAATGACAAAAGAGAGAAAATCCTCTATTGAAAAGAAAGCAGAAAATATTAAAAACTGAAACAATTTTAAAATGGATCAAAAGGGAGATCAAATTATAAGGTGTTACATTTTATCCTAACTACATCTTCCATAATTCACTTTACAGTGTTCTCTGTCTGAAAGCAAGGCTATTTACATCCCTGGACTATGGTGAGAGGGGAGTTGCCAGAGGCTTAATCCATGTGGGGACCCTTCAAGTGGATTTGGGGGCTTCCACTGTCATTCATAGCCTTCTGCAAACCAGGTGTTCACAATTCAAGCTCTGATATTGTTCCCTCTTCTGGATTTGGATTTTATTATTTATAATCTTTGGATCACTCAGGCTGGTGTGCTTCTTCCATGTGGACTTAATTGACACCTCATTTAGATTGCTACTTAGTTGAGGTAGTTAGTTTATTGTGCGAACCTGGCCGATAAACACATGTGGGGTTAATTGAAGGGCGGAGAGATAAATTGCTCGGTGAGCCTCGCCTTTCTAGTTCTCGGGTCTCTTGCTCTCTGATGGTTGGACCAGGGTGTAGCTGCCTTAGCAGTTCCCTGCTTTAGCTAGCAAGGCTGACTTCCTGCAAGACATCACTGAGAAGTCACATGGACCTACCCTGATGCAGCCCTGGGTGCTTGAGCAGCCGTGTGGAGACCCCTGAGATGCTTACACGCACACTGATTCGGCTTTCCTCCTGCAGTCGGTGTCATAGTGTGTGTTTTCTGAGATGGAGGAGGACTTTGCTAATTGGTGTCGGACATATGGGTTAATGTTGGACTTGAGGGCTCGGGCAGCACTGGGTTGGGATGTTTTCTTGATGCACACTTAACCTTTATATAAAGATCTCTCTTATACATGAGTTTCTGTGGATTTGTTTCTCTAAAGTACCCACACTCACACATTAGTTTACAACAGCCTTTAAGATCATAAATGATATTCTTTCTGAAAGCTGAGCACTGTCTAGTTTCTTCATCACACTTTGCTAAAGCACCCATATTTTCAGTGGTCTCTTTATGTGGGTTTTATCGAGTATGGCCATGTCTTGAGAACTTAATGCTCTTAGATTAGGGCTATGATTAAGCGGGATCACAAAATCCATTCACATATCTATGCAAAACCACTTTTCAGCAATGGAAGTCTTGTGAAAAATATTTCCCAAAATGAAATTTTAAAAGGGTGTATTTTTTATTGGCATATGTAGTTTCTCATTTTTAAAAGCATTATTTATTACTTTATAATCACACACCGCCCATATACCTTATTTCTCCACCTCAAGGACATTTTCAAGGTTATACTGTGCATAGTCTCTTCATAACTCTTAAAAGTTAGCCATGCTAACCTATTAATAATAGTAATAACCTAAAAATATTTATTTGACCACATATAAGTAAGATACTTTCTGAACACATATATTCATTTTACTACATTGTAGTTAATTACTTAATATGAACCATATAGCGATAGTCTTCCATTTTGTGATGTATTACAAATTCTAGTCTCTATGTTGTTGTCGTTAGCTGTCATTGAGTCGGCTGTGACCAATAGGGACCCTGTTGCACAACACAATGAAACGCTGCCCGGTCCTAAGCCATCCTCACAATTGTTCCTATGCTTGAAGCAATTGTTGTAGCCATTATGTCAATCCATCTCGCTGAGTGTCTTCCTCCTTTGTTTTGTTTTGTTTTTGCTGCTCCTTTACTTTACCAAGCATGATGTTCTTCTCCAGGGATTGGTAACTCCGACAACATGTCTGAAGTACTTGTGGTTATAGTCTCCATTTGGAGTGTTAGCTGTTATGCCAAAGTATTTCCATCAAGTGGATGATACTACCCACAAGGGGGTACTGAAATGATCCAGGAAGGCTGCAAAAGCAGATGCCTATACTTTATCCTGGATTATGAACTATAGTAGAAAAGTTTTTCATTGCCAGCGGGACACTGAGTAACTTTTCTGAAAAGGGGGCAGTAGGCCTAATAAGTTTGGGGATCTATGTATTATGCTAATGAAGAAAGATCACGCTATCTTATGTTCCCTTTTTAATACAGTGTGACTAAAGTCACGATCCATATTTTCCTTGGGGCGTGGTGTGCACATTAACCCTCATTTTTTTATTTGTGATAAAGCAAAACTAGCTTCTTGTTTAAAGCTGTTATCTTAATAGGCAAACCATCAGGTTCCAGCTTAATGGAGAAAAGCAGGAAGCTGATGTCATGGAACTTGCTGAGACCAGATCTGGCTCACGTGACATGCACAGAAGTGATTGGCGTGTCTTCTACCTAACCCTTTGACTTCAACAGACAAAAAGCACACCTCCATCAAAGCCCTACCCAACTGCATGTGCGGAAGACTAGTACTGAGTCACCTGGTGACAAACACCAATTAAATGCCAGTTACTACCCTAAAAGACCAGTGGCCCAATTCTTGACTAAGCAAGTGAGTTCTTTCACTTTTTGACATTTTTGTCTCTGTAGGTGCACTAAGAAACTTTGTCAAAGTTCATTTTCTTGTTCTGGATCCGGCACTGGGCTTGCTTGCCTCTTTCTGACCTCTGATTCTTGAAATGGAAGCTGGAAACCTAATGCCTGACCTAATTCACCAGCTGCTTGTAGCCTTGTGAGTCAACAGCCTGATTTGGTATGCACAATGAAAGTCTTACAGATGAACGTTTGAACAATGGATTTAAAACTAGTCAACCTCCACAGCCACATGAGCCATTCCCTTGATGGTCTGTGATGTTGCAGTAAACTGATGAACCCTGGAATGTGAAGGAGGAGAGGAGTGGTTGTTGATATTAGAGATGATGCAGTGGTATATCATTTTGGAAAAGTCAGACATTTGGGATATCTTTATCATTCAGATAAGATCCTTCTTTTTTTAAATCAATTTTTAAAAAAAAAATCATGTTATTGGGGGTTCTTACAGCTCTTCTAACAATCCATACATCCATTGTGTTGTGCATATTTGTACATATGTTGAGATCATCCTTTTCAAAACATTTTCTTCCTACTTGAGCTCTTGGTAGCTGATCCTTCTAAAAGAAATTATTTTTTTCAGTTGGGATTCTCCTCCTCCCCCTTTGTGAAGTTAGAGGAGGTCAGATGCTGCCTCCATGCCCATTTTCACACTTTCTCATCTCCTCAAATAACTCATTAGTCAATTACATTGTTAGGCAACTAAGGCTTGATTGACTCCTTCACCCTCCTATAACTGAATTAATCGCTTTTAAGGCTGAATTTTTCTATGACCTATAATCACAGATACAAATCATGTCTGGTCTGGACTGCTTATTTACCAATTTTCTTCTGCATTTGGATATACAAAATACCCTCCTGCTGAATAATATTCAAAGGTTATGATTATCCTCTACACATTATTTTTCTCCTGTGGTCAAAAACCATGCCCTGACTTATGTAAAAAGTAAATGATAATTTTCTTTTAACAAAATAATTGATTGAGAAGTAATGCACATAATGAGCCACCCAATTATGATAAGCAAACCAAGTTCAAGCAAGCTGACAAAGAAGTCAGGTGCTTACTACTAGGCCTGTATCCTCAAAACACAGTGGATTAGAAGCATGTTAATAATTTTTATAGATTCTTGTTGCTATGGTGATAAACATCATGAACTTGATGCTTTTAAAAAACATAAATTTATAGTCCAAGAGGCCAGAGTCGCAAAATCAAGGTGTTGGCAGAGCCACACTGCTAAAGGCTTTAGGCAATAATCTGTTCCTTTCTACATAAATAGGAAAAGATTCCATGCTCATGAGCTGGAAAAAATATTGTGAAAATATCAATACTATCCAGAATGATCTATGGATATAAAGAAATGCTGATCAAAATGTCAATATGCTTTACAGAAAAGGAAAAACAAATAACCAGCTTTATATGGAAACAAAAAAGGTCCCCAGTATACAAAGGAGTATTAAAGAAGAGCAAGGTAGGAGGCCTCACACTTGCTGATTTCAAAACATACTACACAGTGACAGTAAATCAAACAGCCTCGTACTAGTTCAGTGAAAGGCACATCAACCAATAGAATAGAATTGAGAACCCCAAAGGAAATAAATCCCTCTATGAACAGTTGTTTTTCCACAAGGGTGCTAAGTCCATTTAAGGGGGAGGGGGGCGGAGAGACAATCTCTTCATTAAATAGTATTAACAAAACTGGACTTCATTCGCAGAAAAATGAAATAGGACTCACACCTCACATGGTACACAAAAATTAACTCAAAATGGATCAAAGACCTAGATGTTAAACCTAAAACTATAGACTCTGGAAGATAATGTAGGGACAAAACTATGAAAAAATTTTTTCTCAGAAATAGGTTCCCAAAAACAAATGCATAGGCAACAGGAGACAAATCAGATAACTGGAACTTTCTAGAAATCAATTGTTTATGGTCACCAAAAGACTTCATCAAAAGATTAAAAAGACAACCCACAGATTGGAGAAAATCTTTAGGAATGGCATACATGATGAGGGTCTAAGCTCTAAAATACATAGAAAATGTCAACACTAAATAACAAAAAGACAAACAATACAATTTAACAAATGGCCAAGGGATAGTAACAGACACTTCACAAAAGAGGACATCTAAGCAGAGAGCAAGCACATGAAAATATACTTATGATCATTAGCCATTATGAAGATGCAAATTAAAAATAATATATAATGAGGTACCATCTCATATCTACAAAAGTAGCATGATAAAACACACACACAAAAACAAAAACACACGCAAATAACAATAAATGTTGGAAAGAATGTAAAGATCTACTGGTAGCAGAATTGTAAAATGGTACAGGAACTGTGGAAAATGGTATGCTGTTTCCTCAAAAAGCTAAAAATAGAAATATCTTAGATCCACTCATCTTCCTGCTATATATATACTAGAGATCTAATAATAGTGACATGAATACACATATGTACACCTATGTTC
Organism: Echinops telfairi; assembly: GCF_000313985.2. Lineage (NCBI taxonomy): Eukaryota > Metazoa > Chordata > Mammalia > Afrosoricida > Tenrecidae > Echinops > Echinops telfairi. The sequence goes on along the minus strand of NW_022103931.1, from coordinate 1,447,398 downwards.
ATTGCAGCATTTCTCACAATAGCAAAAAGATGATAATAACCTGTGTCCATCAACATACGAATGGATAAAGAAAATGCAGTATATACATGTAATATAAGACAACACAGCTATAAAGATTAATGTAGAATTCCCAAAACATAGTATTGATGTACGACATTATGCTGAGTAAATTAAGTCAATTAAAAAAGGGGAAATCTGCTTGATGTTTACTCTCATGAAGCGATCACTGAAATGTGGGTGCTACAGCAAAGTGTGGTGAAGAAACTAGATGGTGTCTGGCTATCAGAAAGAATACTATGTGGGGGTCTCAAAGTTTGTTTTCAAGCAAGCAGTCATTTTGCTTAGTTGATACCTTCTGTCAACTAAGTCCACATGAAAGAAGCACACCAGCCTGTGTGATTCAAGGATTGTAAATAATATAATCCAAATCTACAGGAGGGAATGGAATCAGAGTTTAAATTATCAACACCTGGGGCCCACTTAGAAGTTCAGAGAGTGATTGGCTTAAAGAGGCCGAGGGGGGCATGCTGTTGCTGGTACTGGGCTCTGCTATAAAAGCAGAATAAAATTCATCACCAAAATCAGAAAACAAAAATTATCAACACCTGATTGGCAGAAGGTTATGAATAACAGCGGAAGCTCAAAATTCATTTGCAGTGTCCACACATGGAGTAAGTCTCCAGTGTATCCCCTCTGACCATAGCTGAGGGACGTGAATAGCTTTGTTATCAGACAAAGTACATTGTAAAGTACTTAGGCCGATTATGGCACTTATGTCAAAATGTAATAACTCATCATTTGATCTCCCTTTACCTCATTTTAAAGCTGTTTCAGTTTTTAAGAAAAACACCTGGATGAATCCCTTATGGCTATAGACTGGGGATGTGAATAGCCGTGCTAACATGCAGAATGCATTGGAAAGTAAATTATTGCAGATGCAGTGAAATTCAAATTTAGTACCCTCTCATTTGATCTCCCTGGGGAGCCCTGGAGGTGTAGTGGTTATGCGCTGGGCTGCCATCCTCATGGTCGACAGTTCGAAACCACCAGCAATGCCATGGGAGAAAGTCTGGGCTTTCTACTCCCATAAACAGGCACAGTCTCAGAGACCTATTGCGGATCGCTGTGAGTCAGCATTAACTCAATGGCAATGAGTTTGGGTTTTGTCCATTTAAATTTCTTTTACACTTAAATATTTTCTGCTTTTTTAATTGAGGTTTTTAATTTGTTTTACTTTGCTGTTCTTGTTACTTTTATTGGTTTGTTTGTTTTTTAATATTTTTCTGTATACGGAAATCCAGGATAGGTCAATCCATTGAGACAGTAACTGGATTAATGGTTCCTTGGGGATATGGCACGAGAGGTTGGGGTGAAATAGTGAGCTAATGAGTACAAGAATGAAGAAAATATTCTAAAAATGATTGTGAGAGAAGGAAGGAAAATGGCTATCAGATAACAAGCACAGCAAGGTCTCTGAAGAAACCACCAAAGAAAAGCCACTGAGAGGGATGTCGTGCACTTCCTGGCAGCCAGAATCTCAACATAAAGATAAGTAGACACACATTTCTTAAAGTGAAAGAGCAGCAATGCCTGCCTGCAGATTCGACACAAGCCATGGGAGCCCTGCTTCCGCAAGAAAGAGCAGATTTTCCCCAGTCCCTGAACTAGCACAGCACCAAGGGAAGAAAGCGCTGTGTGGGCAGTTTGGGGCAGACTTAAACAGCAAACAAACATGACCTTTTGCACAAGCTGGAGGAGCTCCACTGCAACCCAACACAGCCATTTTTCCCAGTTCCTGGTGTAGCAGCCAACTAAGCTGTGGGAAGTTTAGAACTCAAGCTTTTTTAGAGTTGACATTGACTGGGATCAATAGTGAATTTAGTTTGTTATTCTCCTCCACCACCCCAACCCACCGCCCCTACATTGATCTCCAATAAGTCCCATCTGCCACAGTGTAACATACTTATTATCATAACAACACAAGCAGAGGGCAAAGGGAAAGGGGAAAGGAGAGAGGTCTATCTCTTCCCCCAGCTAAGCACAGGACAGACTTGAGAGAATGAGAGAATTAACCAATCTAGAGGGTGTGAAGCCCAACGCCTGACCTTCAGATGGTCCACGCAACCAACCCATCCCTTGGATGGTGGGTGCCCTTGGGCATGCACCCTGGGCATACAGGCACTCCTGTGAACTTCCTACATAACAGCATTTCTACACAACACACTCAGCAAGCTTGTGCGTGAGACAAGGGCCCTAAGCTTGAGAGCTCATAGGGCCCTCCCGGCTGAGGTGCAGGATAGACTGAAAAATATGATAGTTGCCTGAAGAGCTCAGTCCCTGGTCAGTACCCCAGTAGACTACTAGGGTCCCTAGAGCAACAATTTGCTCTCTGAATGAGCTCTTGATTTCCTCTCCACCCTAAACCATCCACATTTAGGTGGCATTAGAACCGCACTCCCCAATCCATACTTCATAACCTTCATCATTTTAAAAGAGTAAACCCTGACCTGATCCCTCTGACCTGACCCACTTGAGGTTTATACCTTTAAAATAACCTAAATTTAAAATAATACAGGTCTTTCATCTCTGTCAGACATCAAAACCCTAGCCTATAACTCATCCCTACCACTGGCATCAGCTCCTCATTTTTCCCTTCCCTTCCCACTCCCCCCTCCCTCACGAACCCTTGATAATTTATAAATTATTATTTTGTCATATCTTGCACTGTCTGACATCTCCCTTCACCCACTTTTCTGTTGTCCACCCCCCCCCCAGGAAGGAGGCTATATGTAGATCCCTGTAATTGGTTCCCCCTTTCTACGCGACCCTCCCTCTACCCTCCCGGTATCGCCACTCTCACCACTAGTCCTGAAGGGATCATCCAACCTGGAATCCCTATGTTTCCAGTTCCTGTCTGTACCAGTGTACACCCTCTGGTCTAGCCAGATTTGTAAGGTAGAATTGGGATCATGATAGTGGGGGGAGGAAGCATTTAGGAACTAGAGTAAAGTTGTATGTTTCATCGTTGCTACACTGTACCCTGACTGGCTCATCTCTTCCCCACGGTCCTTCTGCAAGGGGATGTCCAGCTGCCTACAGATGGGCTTTGGGTCCCCACTCCGCACTCCCCCTCATTCACAATGATATGATTATTTGTTCTTTGATGCCTGATACCTCATCCCTCCAGCACCTCGTGATCACACAGGCTGGTGTGCTTCTTCCATGTGGGATTTGTTGCTTCCAAGCTAGATGGCCACTTGTTTACCTTCAAACCTTTAAGACTCCAGATGCTACATCTTTTGGCCTCCACTCAAGTGTTCCTTCAATGCAAGAATACTTTGTTCCATGAAACTGGCATTCCATGATGCTCACCTTCCCAACACAATTGCTGAAGAAAAATGGGTGCATAAGCAAATGTGGTGAAGAAAGCTGATGGTGCCTGTCTATCAAAAGATATAGCATCTAGGGCAGGCATCCTCAAACTACCGCCCACGGGCCACATGCGGCCCGCCGAGGACATTTATCCGGCCCGCTTTGTTTTTGCCCTGTTTGGTTTTTTACTTCAAAATAAGATATGTGCAGTGTGCATATGAATTTGTTCATAGTTTTTTTGAACTATAGTCCAGCCCTCCGACAGGTCTGAGGGACAGTGAACTGGCCCCCTGTTTAAAAAGTTTGAGGACCCCTGGTAGGGTCTAAAAGACTTGAAGGTAAACAAGCGACCATCCAGCTCAGAGGCAATAAAGCCCACATTGAAGTAGCACACCAGCCTGCGTGATTACAAGGTGCCGAATGGATCAGTTATCAGGCATCAAAGAATAAAAAATCATATCATTATGTGTTCATGTCCCCAATACGATCGCTGAAGACAAATGAGTGCATAAGAAAATGTGGTGAAGAAAGCTGATGGTGCCGGGCTATCAGGAGACCCCCACTTCTTTTCTTGTTGTTGTTGCTGTGTGTTCTTTCTTTCCTACACCCTCTCCTTCTTTAAAGCAAAGTCTTGCATTATACTTATCATTCATTCTTAATTAGCACTTCTCCATCTATTAAAGTGTGTGTATGTATATATATATGTAACTATATAAGTAAATTACTCATACATAAGTAAAATTATATATGTAAATATATTACATACATATATAAGTAAATTTTGTTTGGTCTTTCCTCACATCTTCAATCCACAAGTTAGCAATACCCCCAATCTATCAGTCACCATCTTATTTAGACCATGTTAGATCACCTCAGGCAGTTCAAAGCTACAGCACGTCTCCTGGGGCAGATCTTCCACCTCCTCCTTCCAGAACATTCTCAAACAAGCTGCACAAACCTGATACTCCCTCATTCCTTCTCTGAAATCCCTGTCTCTTGGAAAGAGTGAGTGCCATATCATTCACATCCACTCAGTACAAGACCACCAAGAAAAACTTCTCCATATACTGCCATTCTACTCAACTCTCTCATCTCCAGGACACCAAGAACATAAACATATTCCAGCCACCCTGACCAGGAGGAGTTACATACCCACACACACTGAATATAACTGCCCAACTGTTCCTTATTCATTGTGCTATAAGCACAGGTCCAGAATTCAGACAATCCCCCCACCCAGTCTTCAGGACACAAAACTCTCCTTTGCCCACATCAATGACAAAGCTCCTGGGCAAAATTTAGAGCCCAAACATTAGAGCCCATGCATTAATAGCTCTTCAGCTTCTTACTTTACTATTATTTCTTCTACTTTTATTTTAATCTGCTCATCTCTTATTCTTCTCCTCATTTAATTTTAATTCTTAAATTTTTATTTCTGAGCTTTAAAAATCTTTCTTTTTGAAATAGAGAAAAGAACTAGGAGGCAAAGGGCATTTATAGAGGTCTAAATACAGGCATGTACACTGTAAATATATTTATATATGACAATGGGGAAATAGATCTATGAACATATATTCATAGATTTGGTATTAAGGTAGCAGATGGACATTGGGCCTCTATTCAAGTACTCCCTCAATTCAAGAACACTTTGTTCCATTAAACTGGCATTCCATGATGCTCACCTTCCCGGCACGATCGCTGAAGACAAAGTAGGTGCATAAGCAAATGTGATGAAGAAAGCTGATGGTGCCCAGCAATGAAAAGATATATCACCTGGGGTCTTAAAGGCTTGAAGATAAACAAGCGGCCATATAGCTGAGAAGTAACCAAGCCCACATGGAATAAGCACACCAGCCTGTGCGATCACGAGCTGTCAATGGGATCAGGTATCAGGCATCAAAGACCCCCCCCCAAAAAAAATCACTGCATTGTAAATGAGGGGGAGTACGGAGTGGGGACCCAGGGCCCATCTGTGGGCAGTTTTACATCCCCTTGCAGAAGGGCCACGGGGAGGAGACGAGCCAGTCAGGGTGCAGTATAGCAATGATGAAACATACAACTTTTCTCTAGTTCTTCAATGCTTCCTCCCACCCACTATCATGATCCCAATTCTACCTTACAAATCCGGCTAGACCAGAGGATGTACACTGGTGCAAATAAGAACTGGAAACAGGGAATCCAGGACAGATAAACCCATCTGGACCAATAATGATTAGCGATACCACCAGGAGGGTAAAGGAAATGTGGGGTAAAAAGGGGGAACTGATCACATGGATCTACATATAACCATCTTCCTGGGGGATGGACAACAGAAAAGTGGGTGAAGGGAGACGTCAGACAGTGTAAGACATGGCAAAATAATACTAATTTATAAATTATCAAGGGTTCCGTGAGGAAGTGGGGTGGGGAGGGAAGGGAAAAAATGAGGAGCTGATACCCAGGGCTCAAGTAGAAGGAAAGTGTTTTGGGAATGATGATGGCAACAAATGTACAAATGTGCTTGACACAATGGATGGATGGATGGATTTTGATGAGTTGTACAAGCCCCTAATAAAATGATTTTGACACACATACGCACTCAATAAATGACAGTAACTACAAAAAAAGTCTTTCTTTTTACTTCTCTTCAATTGTCCTTTTTCCTTCTGATCTTAAAACCAAAATATATTAGTCATGCAATATTTTTTCAATCATCATTAGCTTTTCCCGCATTCTTGCAAAATAAATAAACTTCTTAGACTATCATCTGTTCATATAATCCACCAATTAATACTACCTGATCAACCTCCTTTTTTCTTTTCTTTCTCCTTTCAATAATACTTTCACTTCCACTCTTTGATCTTTCCTCTAGTACTTATTCCAACACTCTCCCTCAGATACTTGATCTAAATTGTCAACCACCACTCTACTGCACCACCGAACAAACTTAACTACCCTCATACTGCATCACCTATTAACCCCCACCCCTAATAACCACACCAAGATGTCAAGGAAACAGCAGTAAATATTGGTTACACACACACAAAGTAAGAGACATAAGCAACTGAACAGTGCCCACAATTAGAACAAATGTCTGATATTGAACAGGCTATGGAATTACCAGGAAATTTATTTAAAATAACGATGATTTCATTCATAAAACAGATGAAGAGAAAAAAGGAAAGAATAGAAAACATACTACAAGCTTTCCAAAAAAAACCTCCAAACAGAAATACGAAAGTCTAACACTATAACAGAATTACATAACACTATAAAAGAATAGAGAAATAGAATTCAAAAATGGAAACCCAAATAAATGAGTTTGAAGACCAAACTTGAGAATGTAATCTAAGAGAAAAACAAACCCCAAAAAATGCAAAGGACACCAGAAAAAGTTTAAGAACAATGTGGGACACAATTGAGAGGAACAACCTATGTTTTATAGGGATAAGAATGTAGGGATTCCAGAAGTGCAAGAAACCATAAAATCCACAAAGAACAGTCCAAGAACTACTGCAGGAAAAGTTTCCTCGCGGCATAAAGGGAGAAAAGAACTATCCAGGAAGCTGAAAGAACCCTAATCAGGAGAGACCCCAAGAGGAAAACTCCTTGATATATGGTAATTAAGATGTGTACCATCAACAATGATTAAAAAATTCTAAGACCAGCCAGAGAAAAAATAAGAGCTACATATAAAGTGAAAGCAATCAGAATTACCTCAGATTTTTCACCAGCACAATACAGGCAATAAGGCAATGGAGCAATGTATATAGAATCATGAAGGGAAAAACTGTCAACCAAGAATCCCCCAATATGGAGAAATTAAAGGAATTTACAAAAACAAAACCACCGCTAGAGTAGAGGGACACACACAGCTTTGCTATCAGGCAGATTATTGTAAATTTGACGATGGCAGATGGAGCTATGGTATAATATGATACCTGGTCAATTGATGTCCCTTTTGACCCAACCTATATTTGCTTTAGGCTTAAATATTTCTTCTTGTTTTGGGGCAGAAACTTTTTTCTGGCTTATTTTAATATTACTGGTAGGTAGTCTTTGCCTTCTTACTCTCTATATTTTTTTCTTATTCTTATTTTTTTCTGTTTTTCTACTGTTTCTGATATGTTTCCACGTTAATGAAGCATGGAAGGGTTGGTAACACTGAGACAATACCTGATGCAATGGTTTATCAGGGATGGGGTGTGTGGGAGGGAAGTAGTGCATGTGGGAGGGGGAGGGTGCACTCGAAGTGATTGTGATAATGTATATACAATTCTTTTTTTAAACGACTTATCTATGAGCATGTATGATATGTGTATTTTATAATAATAAAACTATTAGGGGGGGAGGCCACCACTCCAAAAATTACTCAATGAAATACCATAGCAAACAAATCAACAACAGGCAGCACACAAATCTGAAACCAACATACAAGACAATTCCTCACAAAAAGCAACACATACAAAACAATGAAAAATATAGGAAGGACAAAGAAACTAATCATGCACACTCACATACAACACAAATATACAAAGCAAAATGGCAGTAACAAATCCATACATATCAATAATCTCATAACATTAATGGGATAAATGCACCAGTAAAGAGGCAGAGAATAGCAGAATGGATAAGACTCAATGGACAAGGGTCTAATTACCAAAATCTACAGAACTCTACAACAGCTCACTAAGAAAATAAAAAAGGATCCAATAAAAAGTGGTCAAAATACATAAACAGTTCACCGAAAATGAAACTCAAATAGCTAACAAGCACATGAAAAAATGTTTATGATCACTAGCCATCGTGATAGGCCAATTACAAATACAAAACAAAATGGAACTCATATACACTGTTGGTACACTTGCAAAATATATACAACCACTAAGGAAAGGCACTATCTAAAACAACTGGGAATGGAAACATCATATGATCCTGCAATACCAGTATTGAGCATAGACCCCAAAGAAATGAGTCAAAACATGAATGGATGTATGCTCGCCCATGTTTTTTGCAGCACAGTTCACAATATCACGAAATTGGAAATAGTCCAATGCCCAACAGTAGAAGAATGGATTAAAAAAACCTATAATACGTACACATACTGGAATACTGTGCATCCCTAACAAAGTGACAAAAGCATGAAACATCACATTACATGGAAAGACCTGGAAACCATTATTCTGAGTAAAGTTGTTGTTGGTATGTGCCATCAAGTCAGGCCAACCCATAATGATCCTATACACAAGAGAACAAAACACTGCATAGTCCTATGCCAACCTCACGATTGTTCCTATGCCTGAGCCTATTGATACAGCCAGTGTGTCAATCTATCTCATTGAGGTTCTTCCTCATTTTTGTTGCCCTTTCACTTTACCAAACATGATGTCCTTCTCCAGATACTGGTCTCTCTTAACAATATGTCCAAAGTATGTAAAACAGTCTTTCCATCCTTGCCTGTAAGGGGCACTCTGGCCTTACTTCTTCCAACACAGATTGGTTCGCCCTTTTAGCTGTCCATGATACTTTCAATATTTTCCTCCAATACCACAATTCAAATGTATATTTTTGGTAGTATCTACTTTGAGCCAATATCCATTTGACATAAGCAATGGTATTCCTTGTTCTTTGAGTGAAGTTATTCAATCACAAAAGAACAAATAGTGTATGATCCCACTACTATAAGAAAAAACACCAAATAAATACATTTTAGAGACCAATTTCCAAACAAAGGGCTGGAAAACCTGCCTTTCATTCATGAACTATATATCACCTTCCTTTTATGTGCATCTTAGAAAACACCTCAAAAGAGGTGCGCTCACATCAGCTGGGTCACTTCTTCAAGAAGGGGTGGGGGGAAGAGATCATCCACTTGATGCCATACAAAATTGAGATAAGGTCACATCAAATCAGTAGACATTCCACAGGAGTGAGAAAGAAACCAAGATCAGGGGAGGGGAGCATCTAGATTTCAGAGGAGGCATTCACACTTCTGTTGGTAGATAAATGAGAAGGAGCAACTTCGCATTGGGAAGGGTCGCTCAAAAATAATTATAGAGAACCCAAGGAGAGAATAAGCCTGGTACTATGTTCTTGGTTAGACACCTTTGAACTAGTTTCTACTGAGCCGCAGTGAACCATGCAATGTGCTATGTACTATGATGACATTAGACTCTGTCCTTTCGAGGAACATGGCATCCCTTATAGGCCACACCAAAAGTACTAAGTGGAAACCCCACTGAGTGAACTGGGGCCTACCTCAAAATTACCTGTAGCTCTTGGACTTGGTGGCAAAATCCCCTGGAATCAGAAGAAACAAATGATGGCCACCCCAAGGCGGTGAAATTGTTGGTCATTGGGCCTTGGTTGGAATACCTGGCTTTGTGGGTGTCCAATGAAATATGGTCCAAAACCACCATATATTTACTATCAGGATGCCTTCATTTCTTTAATATGACATGTATTAATCCAATAAGCAAGGTTCTGCCCTTGTAAATGAATGTTACTGGAAAATTTCCCCTACCACCAGCCCCCATGGTTAATGTAAACAGAACTCAATCAGTTCCAAATTCAATCTGTACAAATCAACAACTCATGAATTTCAGTTCAGGGATGGGCTATACTTGCATAACCTCCTTTTCTCAATAGTATATTAAATTCTATGCCATTGGAAACCTTAATGATATTATCAATGGAATTGCCTTAAGTCAACAGGGAAGAAGCACACCAGCCTGTGTGATCTAAAGATGACAAATAACAAAATCCAAATACGATGGAGGGGAGGGCATCTGAGCTTAAATTGTGAACACCCAATTTGTAGAAGGCTATGGATGACAATGGGAGCCCCAACTCCATCTGCAAGTTACATACATGGATTAAGCCCCTGGTAGATCCCCTCTGACCACAGACAAGGGACAAGAATAACATTACCTTCAGACATAGATTACTGTAAACTTTATTACAGCAGATGGAACTATGGTATATAATACAATACCTAGTCATCTGATCTCCTCTTAACCCACTCTGGTTGTGTTCTAGCTTTAAATATTTCTTGCTTTCTTCTTGACATAGGTTTTTTCCCTCTGGTTTATTTCAATGTTGCTATTCATTTTCCTTTTCTTTCTTTAAAATATATATATTTACTGATTGGGGGTTTTGGGGTATATTTCCCAGTTTATGAAGCACAGAAGGGGCAGATGTATAGAGACAATAATTGATATAATGATTTATCAGGGAAATGTCAGGGGTAGGTTTAAAGGAATTGGGGAGCAAATAATGAATATAGGAGGGGGGAGAATGCAGTAAAACAGATTGTGGTGCTGTATACACAACTCTTTTCAAATAGGACTGAACTATGAAAGCGTGTATGTGAATTATATCTCAATTCATAATTATTTTAAAATAAAACTGATTGTGGTGATGATTGTACACCTCTTCTTGATCTGATTGGACTATTGAATTGTATGGTATGTGAATTATATACCAATAAAACTGTTGGGGGGGAATAATATATGCTTATAAAAATAAAAGTAGGTATACATAAAGAAATCAACATTCTTTGGTGGCTACATGTTGTATACATGTTGCTTGTAGGTGCTATCAAGTTGGTTCTGACTCATAATCATCCTATGCACAACAAAACAAAGCACTACAGGGTCCTGTACCATCCTCACAATTGTTCTTATATTTGAGCCCATTGTTGGAGCCACTGTGTTGATTCATTTCCTTGATGGTCTTCCTCTTTTTCAATATCTTTCTACTTTTGCTAAGCATGATATCCTCTCCCAGGGATGGAGCTCTCCTGATAACATGACCAAAGTACATGAAAAAAAGTCTTGAGAAAAAAAAAAGATTCTCATTTCTAAGGAACATTCTGGCTGTACCACTTCCATACAGATTTGTTTGTTCTTTTGGCAGTCTGTGGTACTTCCAATATTCTTTGCCCCATAATTAAAATGCATCGGTTCTTCTTCTGATTTCCTTATTCAGTGTCCAACTTTCACATGCATATGAGACAACTGAAAATACTACGGCGTGGGTCAGATGCACCTTAGTGTTCAAAGTGACATCCTTGCTCTTCAGTATTTTAAAGAAACCTTGTGCAGCAGATTTCTCTAATGCATTTCATCATATGATTTTTTATTGCTACCTCCATGAGCATTGATTATGGAAACAAGCAAGATGAAATCCTTGACAACTTCAATCTTTTCTACATTTACCTATTAGTCCAGTTGTGAGGATTTTTATTTTCTTTACATTGTCAAGTCTTTCTCTTTTTACTGCCCTTCCTTACCAAGCATGATGTTCTTTTTCAGGGACTGATCTCGTCTGATAACATGTCCAAACACATGAAACAAAGCATACATAGACATATGCATATACATAATTTTGTGTGCTGCACATATGTAATAAAAAAGTACATAGAGGCATCAGTCACAGATGCTTCCCAAACATGATCAATAATTTGAATGATTGGTTTACTGGGCTCCAAGGTTCAGGACCATAGTCTCTTAGGACAACTTGATTAATTGGGACAATATGAAACCTAAACTTGTTCTACCCCCTTGTTTGAACAGTTACATCTGGTGTCTTAAAATCTTGTAAGCAGCTATCTTAAGATACAACTATTGGTCTCTACTTGTTTGGAGCAGAAGAGAAAGAAAGAAACCAAAGACTCAAAGAAGAAACTAATAACCTACATAACTAGTCTCCTATATCCGGAAACCAGAAGAACTAGATATGATCTGACTAGGAATACAGTAGTTGGCCCTGAATTGAGTGAAAGATAATTGAAGAACAATATCCCAATTCTTTTTTCTATAGATCAGACTTATTAGAAGAATCCCCAAGACTATCACTCTGAGATACCCTTTAAACTCTGAGCTGAAACAATTCGTAGAGGTCACCTTTCAGCTAAAAAAATATTAGCATAAAAAGTGAAACAAAATCACCTTTGAGTACTGTGTTAGTCTGGGTAGACTAGAGAAATGAATTCGTAGACACTCTCATATGTATACGAAAGAGTCTTATATATAAGAGCAGTTGAATATTGAGAAAAGATCCCAGCCAGGTCCAAATCAAGTCCTTAAATCCGATATTAGCCCCTATGTCCGATACCAATCTATAAAGTCCTCTTCAGACTCACAAAACACATGCAATGACGTCGAATGCAGGAAGATCACAGGCCAGTGGGTGCAAACTCTTGTGGACCCAGTGATGGTAGAAGCATCTCAGCACTGGCAGGGGTCTCCACATGTTTCCTTCAGCTCCCAGGGCATGGGTCTATCAGTGTAGTGCCATGTGTCTTGTCAGTAGGGTTTCTCTCAGGGAGTGAGTCAAGGGAGAGAGTGTCTCCCACCTCCAAGGACAAAATCCAGGAGTTTCTAGAATTCTCAGAAGGCCATGCCCACACAGAGGCCTCACTGACCTGATTGACAGACTAGACTCTACCCCTTCACTCTTAATCCTCTCAAGTCCAAAATTGACACCAGATTATGTAAGTACCACAAGTACAATGCTCCTTTTAAAAATGTCCTCTGTGTGGGATCAAGTGGTCAACATTTACCAGAAAGAAAACATGAGAAGGCGAAGGTAGAGTATGGAAGCTTGATTAACACAATGGAAATAATGCGAATGTTGCCACAATTTGGAAAATGTAACCAACGTCACTGAATATCATATGTATAGAAATTGTTAAATAGAAATCTAATTTTCTGGGTTAACTTTTACCAAGAACACAATAAAATATTTAAAGAAAGAAAAACTGTCCCTTGCTTCTTCCAGCTTCTTGTAGCTATTGGCACTCTTTGGATTGTGCTCACATATCTCTCTGCTCTGCCTTCACATTGCCTTCTCTTTTTGGTTTCATGGTTATCTGCCTTTTGCCTCTCTCTTATAAGGGCCCTGTGGCAGTTATATTTTATTACATTAGCTTTTGAACCTGTGTAAAAGTGTATGGATGGAGTCCAACCTGTCAATCAGGTGGTAGCCTAATGATGCCTCCTTAGGAGTGTGGCCTTTTTATGAGACTCCAGCACCTTCTTTCTCTCTGGCTATTTGCCTTCCTCCTCACTGGGATTTTGTGTTTACCTCCAGGGGCAACCCCATGTGGGCTGTGAACACTAAGAGCTGCCAGGGCCTGCCATATTCCCACTAACCTTGGACCCATGAGATTCTGCACCCACTGGCCTGTGTCTCCCTGTGTCACTTCACCTTTCTGTGTCATTGGCCGCATAAGTTTGAAGAAGGCTCCAGCTAGCATCAGACCCATGGACTTGAGTTGGACTGGCCTAAGATGCCTTCTAGAGAGAAAATTACAACTTGACATAAAGTTATTTCCAATACATGTATGCATATCACTGGCTAGAAAACCCAGCCCAGCACAACCCTGTGATGGCATTTAGGTCCTACCCAGATAACTCAGATTGATATCTTCATTTTGAAGTCTTTAAGTTACTTGTACTTAAAGAATTTTTTTCCCAAACAAGATAATATTCATAGATTCCATGGATTGGGACATGGACACATGGTTGGCTTCTATTCAACACACTATAGTCTACCCTTTAAAAAACTCACAAAAAATGAAACCAAACTTGACCAATGGTTACCATGGATGAAGGAGGAAGAGTTTTTGCTAAGAGGACATTGAGGTTTACATTAATAGTAGTCGAACAATTTGGAAAAAGATATCAGTAATGGTTGTGAAACACAAAGAATATAATCAATGGCACTGAATTACACATGTAGAAGTTGTTAAATTCGAAAATGTACTGTTGTGTATTTTTTTGCCACAACTAAAAAAATCACGTTTAACAAGTTGATTCCGACTCATCGTCCACCCTTAGATCCCTAAAATTGATGTCAGCCCTACATGCAAAATACATTTACTTTATTCCAACCCCCTCGAATGCCTCAACTGAAAAATCGTATCTAAATATCATCAGTTCCAAAGTCCCAAATTTCATCATCAAAATCAAGTGTGCCTGAGATACATCAAAGATACAACCATTGGTCTCTACTTGTTTGGAGCAGAAGAGAAAAAGAATTTACCAACCTGGGTTAAAATTTCGCTATCTGTGGATCTGTCAAACTAGAACACAAATAACCTGCTTCCAAAATATAATGGTGGGACTGCCATAGTACATCAGTTATAAATGTTCACAATCCAAAAGGGAATAAAATTGAAGGGAGCAGTTTCAAAATCCAGCAGGGCACATTCCATTAGATTTCAAGGCCTGGGAATAATCCACTGTGTCTCAAGGCTCTGCCTTCTAGGTTCAAGGTGTCTCTTCAGACCTGTGTGCCACAGTAGCTCAGCCAGCCCCTCCCTGCTTTTGTACCCACTCTGCCAACCTCTGCACTCAGCCTTTACCTTTGTACCCCTATTTCTGTGACCATGAATCTGCCCTAGACTTCATTCTTGCATTTTCCTGAATGGTACCATATGTCAGTAGTTGAGTATACCTATCATCGTGCTTTGTGTTTGTAGAATTTTGCAAGTCTAACAACAATCTTTTGGGTTTTTTCCCCTGCCTCTATCCCCTTTACTCCATGCTGGGAATGTTTCTGTTAATACAACATTCTCAATCTTGCAAGTCTCTCAATATATGTCATAGGGATGCACATCAATGGATATGTGGATCCTCCATAGAGATCTCTTGGATACCCTATCTCTATTATTGGCTTCTGCTGAGATTGCTGAGTGGATCCGTGAGTTCTATACCCATCTCTTTGGCAAACGGTTATCTAGCCACATCCTTACCCATTTTTCTACAGCATTCTTTTCTAATAATAAATCTTCTAATTTTATCATCCTTTATAATCTGGATAGGCTGAGAATTTCAAAAATTATCAAGAGCTGATTTCATTTGTGCTGCTTAAAACACCTTAAATATATTTATCTCCTCGCTTGCATTTTCGTATAAGCAACAAGGAGAAGCCAGGTGTGATGTGTCTTGCTCATTTTTTCTTAGCCAGATCAACACATAAGCTAACAAGTGTGAAGTTTATGGGGAAAATTGCAATCTATCATGACCATGTGGTGAGACCAATAAAGACATAGAGACTCAGAAGAGCTTCCTAAGTGACTGTGCACAGGACAAGGTAGTGTGTTCCTCTGTAGGATATGGAAGCTCCTCGTTGTGACTCCTCCCAGACCTCATCGTCTGCATCTCTTTATTTGGATCTCATTTGGTTGGAGTGAATCTGAAGTAAATATGGTATGCTCTCCATGAATTCTGTGAGTCATTCTAGCAAAGCAACAAACCCACAGGGCAGGGAGAGCTAGCAGCAGCTGAATTGTGCCTATTTGGCAGTCTGGAAAAAGGTGTTCTTCTAAGTAAGCTATGTTTGGGTATCTAGGGCTGAAAGATGGTATCTGACCAACGTGTGAGTTTGGATACAGCTCTGGGTGACTAGATCTGAGAGAGACAATGCCATGTGAGCTACTGGCAATGAGGGTAGAAAAGCAGGAAAGTGATGACTGGATTCATTTCCACACTCTGAGAATTAGATTTATACTGATTTTTATCATGCAGTTAGCAATGAAGGTGGGGTTTAGTTATGTATATGTCCCTGGCCTAGTGCACCAGAACATGCCTTCGTGGATTTGCTTGGAAGTATCCTTAGCTAAATATATAAATTCTGCTTTCTACACAACAATGGGATAGAACAGAGCCATATTTTTGGCCACTACGTAATAAAGATTGCCTTTCCTCCAGTTTGCAATAACACATTCCTCATGCCTTCTGACTCTTGAGCAGAAGTGCCTTTAAAGCTCAAATTCACACGAATATCTGTTTATGACTACATGCATGATAGTCTGTAAGACAACGGATTGTTTCTTTATCGAGAAACTCGCTTTCTCTTGATCCATCACTGGCCAACTCATTAACATCCATATTTCTACCAACAGTCTGTTCCAGACCATCTAGGATATTTCTATCATGCCTTTCAAAATTCTACCAGCCTCTATGCATTAATCAAGTCCAATGTCATTTCACTTTTTTTAGTTCATTGAGGTTTGCCTATTGTGATGGTTAGGAATTCTGTCAACTAGACAGTTGGGTAGAGGCAGAGCCCAACCTATCAATTGGGTCAAACGCAGCCTGATGGCACCTCCTTGGATGTGATATTTTGTATATGAGACAGAGGCCGAGCAGGTACCCTTTGCCTTCAGCTGGAGCTGAATATCCCATCTGGTCCCTTAATCTCCTGTTGCATCATCTGCCCATCTCAGGAGCCGTCGGCAGATGTGGATTCATTCATTCCATTTCATTCAGCCGTCATTCATTGACTTAGCTTCATTTAGCTGTGGGCAGATGGTGCATTCGTTCAGCTGACTTCAGATTCATATTACCTTTCCAGCTGAGAGCCTGGGCCACCTGCTGTCTCGGCTTCTTCATTCTACTTCCTTTTCATTAGTTTCCATGAGTCAGGAGCAGCCTGACTTGAATAGGACTGGATTTCTCTATCGCTACAACTGTGTAAATCATTTTTTTGATAAAATTCTCTTTCTACATACAACGCACATAAGCATCACTGGTTTTTATTCTCTAGAAAACACATTTTGTCCAGGAGTGGTTCCAGAGAGACAAAATCATAAAGATAAGTTTTCTAAATTGGTTCAGGTATAATTAGCCTAAAGACACTGAGAACTATACAGATAAGTCTGTCACTACTAGTAAAGAGGGCACAGTTAATCAATGGCAGGAAGTGGCAAAGCTAATACCCAAAATAGCACTACCCCAAATAGCACTATCGATAGATGCAGTGTTGGTGAGAAATGAAGTTCTGGGTGATCGTGTGTTCGACATCTTTCTACAATTTGGTCAAGATGAGAAATATAGATAGGTAAGCTGGTTGGTTGGTGCTTCTTGCAATAGATAAACTAATAGGAAACAGATGAACTGAGCACTTCAGAAGCTTATGCCATGGAAGAAAGCCTTCCTTATCTCTACCAGTAACAGAACCAATATCACTAAAAAACAAACCCAGACTCTTATCATATGAGTAGCTGGATCACAATGCCATCTTAATTCTCAATCTAGAAAGGTGTTTGATATTAAAGTGAGAACACTGATTGGAAAGAAATGGGACCCTGAAACTTGGGGTGGGTACATATGGGTTAATAATCCAGAAGATGGAGACACTGAGTTCTGAGATTCCATTGATCCACTCCAGCCATCAGTAGCACCCCTCCCATCTGAAGAGATTAATCCACTCTCAGTTAAACCATTATTCCACCCCCACCCACCCCACACACTCCCATAGTTGGGAGATTAGCCCAACTATGCCACCTGGGTCTGTATCTGGCGCACTGCCTGAGGCAGATGCCTTACAATGTAATGCTCAGGTTCCCAAGAAATAACCTCCCTACTAATTATTACCTCAAGACCTATAACTAGAGTTAAGGCACAGTGAATCTCCAAAGGTGAAGTCCAGATAGTGACCCAAGAAGAAATGCGCTATACCCCTACAGAACTGCTAATTTTCTAATATTTATGTACAGAAACCTGGAGAATATGTGTCAGAATAGTTATTAAGGGTGTGTAATAGTGTAAAGTGTAAAGAACATAATAGTGTAAATAGTGTAAAGAACATAAACTTGAATCCATTGGAGTTTATTGATATGGACCCACTAAGTACAGATTCTTTATTAAATGTTTCAACTAGAGAGGTTAGAAGACGGTATAAAATTTTGTGTGGTTGGTTTGCTGAAGCATGGGTTTTGAGATGGCTTACTATTAAGTCAAGTTGAAATACCAAACCTACGTTGATATAGCATATAAGAAGGCATCCAAAGGCTTCAAGGAATTGGCATATTTAGAGTGGATTTATCAGGATAGACCCATAGACCCACAAAGAGAGTACCCTAAGGGCACATCTTTTGCTAAAACAATAAGAAACAAATTTGTGAAGGGAGTCTCCACATTTCTGAAGACTTCTGTAATTGATATTTTGTATCAGCCAGGCTTGACAGTGTTCACTGCCCTTAGTGAATTAAGCCACTTGCCTGCCCATTGGAGAATGGGGCTGATTAGGCCCCATGGGGGTAGGGCCACGTGGCAGCACTCAATGGACAGAGACAAAGTGGATATGGCTACAGTAATGGGCAGTACAATTAAAGTACTGATCAGAATCGCCTGACTCATACGGACTAATGGCATTGACTACTCAGGCTTGTGGTACCTAGGAGTGAAATTGATGAAAAACCTACTAATATTTAATAGATATTTATTATATTTACAAGCAAAGAAATTCTAGATCACGTGAATAATAGTGATAAAACTTGAATCAGCAGAATAGAGAGTCATGAGCCCTCAATCAATTTCCAGACTTGAACTAGTTTACAGACCGACTACTCCTTGAATTAAGGGGAGACTGAGTCCCTTTGAGGAAGGACTCCACTACACTACCAGAGTTTTATACAGTTAGTTTTTCTCCTAATCTTCCCAAAGATTGGGAAAGGCCCAATATTCCCAAAGGCCTATTGATCTTCAGTCTTTCACATAAGTGAATATTTATTGTTGTAAAGGAAAGAATTACATGTTTCGAAGATTACTGGACACGGACTTTGAATTGACATTAATCCCAGGTGACTCAAAACCATTTTGACAACCAACTAGTCGAAGTAGGAGCATAAGGAGGTCAAGCCATTACCCTCCCATCTTAAGAGTCTTAACTTAGGTCTGTCTCACAGTGGGTCCACAAACCAATTCTATAGAAATTCCCCCAGTTCCAGAATGCATTATTGGAATCGACATACTCAGAAACTGTCAGAATCCCCATAATGGATTCCTGACATGTGGAATAAAGGCAATTATGGTAAGAAAAGCCAAGTGGGAAGCCATTGGAACTGCTTCTATCTAGGAAAATAGTAAACAAAAAGTAGTACTAGATTTCTGGTAGAATTGCAGAGATTAGGACCACCATTAAGAACTTAAAGGATGCAAGGGTAGTGATTCACACCACCTCCCTATTTAACTCATGTATTTGGCCTGTGTAAAAATTAGCTAAATCTTGGTTATGACAATGGATTCTCATAAACTTAACCAGGTAGGTGATGACTCCAATTGTAGCTGTTGTTACAAATGTGGTTTCCTTTTCTTTCCCCAGCAAATTAATATCTCTCCTAGTACCTGGCATGCAGTTATTGATCTAACCAATTCCTTTTCTCAATTCTGGTTTCAAAGGACCACCAAAAACAGTTTGCCTTCAGTTGGTAAGGGCAACAATACATTTTTACAACTTTCCCCCAGAGTTATCTCAACTCTCCCGGACTATGACATAATTTAGTTTGCAGGAACCCTAATCACCTTTTTCTACCCAAAAGGTCACACTAGTCTATGAGAGTTTGCTGAATGGACCTAGTAAAGAAAATGTGTCAATGATTTTAGACATATTGTTATAGAAGCTGTGTGCTAGAGGATGGAGGTTAAGGTTGGATTCAGAAAAGGACATGGAACAAGAGATATCGTTTTTGATGTCAGATAGATCTTGGCTCAAAACAGAGACTACCAGAAAGATGTTTACTTGTGTTTTATTTACTATATGCAAAGGCATTCGAATGTGTGTACAATAATAAACTATGGATAACCTTGAGAAGAATGAAAATTCCAGAACACTTCAGTGTACTCATTCAAAACTTGTACCTGGGTCAAGAGGCAGTTCTGTGAAGAGAACAAAGGAATACTGCATGGTTCAAAATCAGGAAAGATTTGCATCAGGGTTGTATCCTCTCACCATACTTATTCAATCTGTATGCTGAGCAAATCATCAGAGAAGCTGGCTTATATAAAGAAGAATGTGGCATCAAGCTTGGAGGAAGGTTTATTACCAACCTGAGACATGCAGATGGCAAGGTCTTGCTGAAAGTGAGGAGGACTTGTAGCACTTACTGATGAAGGGTTGCAGCCTTCCGTGTGGATTACAACTCAATGTAAAGAAGAACAAAATCCTCACAACTGGACCAATAGGTGACCTCATGATAAATGGAGAAAAGATTGAAGTTGTCAAGAATTTTGTCTTGCTTGGATCCACAATCAAGTTCATGGAAGCAACAGCCAAGAGATCAAAAGATACCTTGCACCAGGTAAATATGCTGCACAGGACCACTTTTTAAAATATTAAAATCGCATTTTATCATAAGAAATACTCAGTTTTGCATTAACTAACCTTAGTTGGTAGAAAATATGATTTTATTGTAATGTGGACTTGTATTCAAACTTCGATAACAAATATTACAAAGGATACTTTGCCAACTGTGTGCATCACAAATATGTTTCTTTCTCAGGTGAATTACGGACACTTAACATTGTACATACAGCCATAAGAAACTGCAGTTGGTCAGAGTATAGAGCTCTCACTCAAAATGGGAAAATAGCATTCCTGACTTCCTCATTTATTAATACCATTTCCAGAGTCTCAAATACATGGTTTAGTTTCTTGTGCTAGACAAATATAAGCCTAAACCTACCTCGTGCTTGAAAAGATCTGAATAAATTCTGAAATAGTTCATGTTTCTAAAATCATAACAAGCATTTTTTAAGAAAACCGACAGTTATGGTCTGTATGCCAAACTATTTACCTGAGGAAACACGATTTTCAACTCAGCTATGACATTAAAAATTATAAGCTTTCCTCTGTACTTTGAAGGAAAAAGAAAACAAGGTGAAGAAACTTCCACAATTTCAAGGTTCTGACATAAATTGGATTTGGGATTATTTTAAAATACTTTTATTGGGGGCTCTTACAGCTTTATCACAATCCATACACTCCTCCAGTGTGTCAAGCACATTTGCACATATGCCGCTATCATCATTTTCAAAGCATTCCCTTTCCACTTGAGCCCCTGATATCAGCCCCTAATATCAGCTTCCCCTTTCTTCCCCCTTGGAATTTGTATTTTAACACCACTTAAAAAATGTCCTCCTTTGAAAGCTAGGTCAAGTAAGTAAGCTTGTTGTATTTAAATATTTATATTTAAATGTTACAATACAGCATGCTCTGCCACCAGGAATATTCATATATTCCACAGGAATATTAAATGGCACATCCACTTAAATGAAACATTTCAGAAGTGCAAACTGAACAATTCCAAGACTGCTTTGTTTTAGGAGGGGAAAGCACAGTGTAACTATAGGCTACCTGTTTGTTTTTAAGCAACTTTTTTCTTTTTTTTTAAATCGTTTTATTAGCGGTTCATACAACTCTGATCACAATCCATACATACGTCGATGTGTAAAGCGCATTTGTACATTCCTTGCCCTCATCATTCTCAAAACATTTCCTTTCCACTTAAGCCCCCGGCATTAGGTCCTCATTTTTCCCCTCCCTCCCCACTCCCGCCTCCCTCATGAGCCCTAGATAATTTATAAATTGTTATTTTGTCATATCTTGCCCTGTCTGACGTCTCCCTTCACCCACTTTTCTGTTGTCCATCCCCCAGGGAGGAGGTCACAAATAGTTCCTTGTAATCAGTTCCCTCTTTCGAACCCACTTTCCCTCTACGCTCCCAGTATCGCTACTCTCACCACTGGTTCTGAAGGGATCATTCACCCTGCATTCCCTGTGTTTCCAGTTCCTATCTGTACCAGTGTACATCTGGTCTAGCTAGACTTGCAAGGTAGAATTCGTATCATGATAGTGGGGTCGGGGAGGAAGCATTTAGGAACCAGAGGAAAGTTGTATTTTTCATTATTGCTACATCGTACCTGACTGGCTCGTCTCCTCCCCAGAGTCCTCTGCAAGGGGATCTCCAGTGGCCTACTAATGAGCTTTGGGTCTCCACTCCGCACTCCCCCCATCATTCACTATGGTAAGATTTTTTGTTCTGATGATGCCTTATACCTGATCCCTTCGACAACTCGTGGTCGCATAGGCTGGTGTGCTTCTTCCATGTGGGCTTTGTTGCTTCTGAGCTTGATGGCCGCTTGTCTACCTTCAAGCCTTTAAGAACCCAGACGCTATACTTTTTGATAGCCGGGCACCAGCAGCTTTCTTCGCCACATTTGTTTAAGCAATTTTTAAAAGTCTTTTCTCTAAAACTAATTTCATCTAAGACAGATATTTGCACTACCTGCTTATAAGAGCCATATTGGTAAAGAGGCACACGTTACTAGTTTACCTGATATATAGGATCCCATTGTGAAGGACAATAAGCAAGTCTAGAGACAATTTGAGAAAGACAGAGAGACAAAATACCTACTGCACAATGCTCTCAAATCACAAGTTATTCTTTTTGTGGGGAGGGGGTGGCGAATGGAAGTCTTAGACCTAACATCAATCACAGTATTTCATTAAAAAAAAAACTTGGGTAAAATATCAAAGAAGCACTTCTAGTATTTTATATACAGTTTGAATTCTATAGTGAGAGCAAGTTAATGTTTTCCAAACAAAATTGAGTTTCAAGTTACTAAAATGTATCCATTCTTAACAACAAAGGAGAGTAAATATTTAGAAGAAAACAAAGATCAACACTTAAAAGTTCAGGAGAAAGAAAAATAATATCTCAAAACATTACCTATCAATGTGCACCCTGGAGGCTATTCCTCCTTAGACAACAAATGAATATACATATATTCAAATATTGACATTTTATACTCAAATATAACCTTTACTTTTCCAGTATTTAATTTGTTTACATATTTTAAGTTAATAAGGAAAAATGTTAATTTGCTCAAATAAACAACATTTAACATAACCTTTGGAAGATTCATTTAACCTCCTGGATATCAATTTTCTGAAAACAGAGAATTGCATAACTGCTACATTCTTGCATTTCATAGACTGTTCATTTATGTTGTATGCAAGAAAAAAGGTATGTGAATTTTGAAACAAGAACTACAACCTAGAACAGTAAGAAAATAATTCGGTGTCAAATATAAATCATTACTATTATAGTACAGCATCAGATGACTATAGATATAAGATCAAATGATAAACCTGACTTGAGCAGTTAAAACCTTGTCAGTTGATTCCCTCTCTGATTCACATTAGACCTGACCTGGTTTTCAACATTTTCTGTATTTTGTTGTTGTTGTTGTTGTTTGCTCACATTGGTGTTTATTTCAGATATGTTATGTTATTGGGGGGTCACCCTCTTGAATTTTTGTTGTATGTTTTTCTGTATATGAAACCCAGGATTGATAACCTATAGGAACAGCAAGTATGATAAGGATTTCTGGGGGGTACAGTTGGTGGGGATAGGTAAAAGGAAGCCAATGTCAAGGAGTTCAAGAAGGAAGAGGATGTTTTGAGACTGATTGTGGTAGCAATTGTATAATAATACTTGATGTGCTTGAACTGTGGAGTGATACGATATCTGTATTAACTCCCAATAAAACGGTTTTGAAAAAAATAAAATGCATTTTATATATTTTTTAAAATTCACCTCTCCAGTTTCAGCAAAACATGAATTATAAGAATTGGAAATGTCTACAATAAAGCAATCAAATGTGTCATCCCTGTATATATATATATATATTCACTAAGGAATCCTAGTATGCTGGAAATTTCAAAATTCAACATATGAAAATAAAATTCAAATGTGAAATATAGGCACAAAGTAGACACTCTATTCTTTGTAATGTGAGAAACAGAAGACTTAGCCATATACTAATTAAAACGAACAGCAAACTCTAAGAATCTTAATAAAATGAAATACAAAGATGGACTATTTAGGCAAATTTTGGTTTGAAAACATATGGAAATAGTGGACTTATTCTTTCGTACAGCATTTCATTTCGACCATCATTCGAATTCGTCCTGGCTATCTGTCAGATGGCCTTTGCTATGTTGTCTGAAACTGACAAGCTTCCCAGCTGACTTGATGGTCCATCTGGAGGCATTTCCTGAGCTGGCAAGATTAGTATACTTAGTGGAGCCTTGAGTGCCATCTTCCCAGCCTGGCCAAGACAAATGGTCGCTCATGATGTCACCTGAATCAGCTGCTACATTTTCAACAGCAGTTTTTGGAGGCTCCCCGTCTTCAGTCTGCTCTAGTTTTTCAGCTGTGTATTTTGTTTTAAAACCAAATTGTCCCCAAATCCTTATTTCTTCTCTGTCTTTAACTCTTCTTTTAATTGTAAATTAGATTCTTTAGACCTGGGAGATTTGCATCTTTCAAGCAAATGTCGTTCATCATCCTTGTTAAACAGAGAAGTCACTTCTTTCCAACATCGAAAACTGGCTCCTTGAACATGAGCGTCAGTGGCCGCAGGAGTGGGCACCAGCGGTGGCGGCTTCCCCTTCCGCAGGCCCTCCTCCTCCTACCTAGAGAGAGTTGCCCAGAAGCACTTTGCTCCCGTTCAGCTTCCACACGCTCC
>NW_022103931.1:1415855-1422540 GCF_000313985.2 Echinops telfairi | reverse complement strand
GGGGGGGGGGCGCAGAGAAGCGGGTGTCTTGGAGAGTGGGGCGGGGAGGGGCACAAGACCTCTTGGTAGTACTGAAAAGCAAGAATGTTCCTTTGAGAACTAAGGTACAGCTGACTCAAGCCATGTTATTTTCAATCCTCTCATATGTATGTGAAAATTGGACGCTGAATAAGGAAGTATGAAGAAGAGTGGATACATTTGAATTGTGGTACTGACAAAGAATACTGAAAGTACCATGGACTGCTAAAAGGGGAGAGAAGTTTGTCTTGGAAGAAGTACCTTAGAGGTAAGGATGGCGAGACTTCATCTTACAGACTTAGGACATGCTATCAGGGAAAAACAGTCCTTGGAGAAGGACACCATGCTTGGTAAAGTAAAGTGGCAGGAAAAAAGTGGAAAGGCCCTCAAGGAGATGGACTGACACCGTAATGCAACAATGGGCTCAAGCATAGGAACAATTGTGAGGATGGTGCAGGACCGGGCAGTGTTTCATTCTGTTGAGCATGGGGTCATTATAGGTCAGAACAGACTCGATGGCATATAACAAAAACCACCTCAGTGAAGTTTCCAGTGGTGGGGGTCATGTTGAGATATCCCTACTAAAGTGAAAAAGAAGTTATTCCATCTAGCCCCTCCCACAACTAAAAAGGACACCCTATGCTCAGTGTACCTCTCTGGATAATGGAGGCTACCTACGCCTCATTTGGTGTGCTACTCTGGTCTATTCAAGTGACTCAAAAGGCTGCCAACAACAAAAGAAGGCTCTTCAACAGGGTCAGCCTGCCCAGAAAGCCGCTCTGTGGTGCTTGAGGTGTCCGTGGCAGATAGAAATGCAGGTTGGAGTCTTTGGCAGGCCCCTATTGGCAAATCACAGTGCAGACCTTTAGGGGTTTGGAGCAAAATTGCAGACTATTAATCCTCTTTTGAAAAACAGCTTTTGGCCTGTTACTGAGAATGAATGCCTCACAATGGGCCACCAAGTCACCATGTAGCCTGATCTGCGCATCATATAAGGTGACCAGAAAAGCGGGACAGTCCTGATTTTTAACAATTTTTCCCGCATCCCACGGCATTTTTTAAAAGTCCCGATTTTTGGAAAGAATGCATGACAAGCTAGGGTATACGGTCCATGTGGCTATTTCGCCAGGAGATGAGTTTTATCAGTGGTGTCCCGCTTTACCAATGTTAAAATCTGGTCACCTTAATCATGAACTATGTTTTGTCTGACCCCCAGAGTCACAAAGTTGGATGCTCACAGCAGCACTCCATCATTAAATGGAAGTGGTATATATGAGATCAGGCTAGAGCAGGACCTGAAGGTACAAGAAAGCTGCATGAAGAAGTGATCCAATTACCTGTGGTCGCCTGTCCTGTAACAGTACATCCTTTTTCCCAGTCTGCATCTATGGCCTCATGGGGAGTCCTTAGGGAAGAATCTGCTGCTTGCCTCTTGCAGCTTCTTGTGCCTGCCTTACTATTTGGGGCTTTTGGTTACACCTCTCCAATCTTTACCTCTGTGTTTTATCACCTTCTCTGCAGGTCTCTAATCTGTGTGTCTGTGTACCCTCTTTTACATTTCTCTTATTAAAAATCATTTCCTGTGGGATTTAGGGCCTACCCAGATACCCCAAGGTGATCTTCTCATCTTGAGATTCTTACCTTGATTGCATTTGTAAAGGCCCTTTTTCTTAGGATGATGATGTGGCTACACCTTTGTGAGTCCACCATTTAGCCCACAACAATAACCAACACATAAAAATAAAGACATTTATTACCATAACCTATACATTACAAGCATTCTTTAATATTTTGTAAAACATGGGCAGGATATTCAATGTTGCAGGAAGTAGCAAAAGAAAATGAAAGGAAATCAGTCACAGTACCAAAATGAATTGTTCGACATTTTAAGGAGTAGCATATGATCAAGAACTGATAATATTGAAATATGTCCAGACTGCACTGAAGGCATTAATTTAAAAAATGTTCTAAAAATTTATGGAATAGCACTGGAAATTTTTCAGCAAGCTGATGAATCCCTGAAAGAGCTCATTAGTGTATACCAAGGCATTTGGAAGATAGCTACCTCACTAAGCAGCTAGAAGAGATCCATATCTGTGCCCATTTCAAAGAAAGGCAATCAAACAGAATGCAAAAATCATCAAGCAATATCATTAATATCTATTCCAGGAAAATTGTTCTAACTGTAATTCAAAAATGATTATAATAGTACATTGACAGCCAGCAGCCAGAAGACATTTTGTTCAGAGACATAGAAAGAGGGATAACATAGTTGACTACAGATGGAGTGGGCTTAAAGTCAAGAACACAAGAAATATGCTTCTTGTGTTTTATTGACTATGCAAAGGCATTCAATTGTGGATCATAACGGAATTTGCATAATTTTTTAGCAGCTCAATTTTTTCAGTAGAATAGAAACTCTAGGACACTTAATTGTGCTCACATGGAATCTGAACATAGGCCAAGAGATAATATTTGGAACAAGACAAGGGGATACTGTATGATTTCAAATCAGGAAAGGTATGCATCAGGGTTTTATTCTTTCACCATACATATTTAATCCATATGTTAAGCAAACAATCAAAGAAGCTGGGTTATATGAAGAATGCAGCATAGGGATTGGAAGAAAGCTCACTAACAACTGTGATATGCACATGACATCACTATGTTTGCTGAAAGTCAAGACAATTTAAAGTCCTTACTGATGAAGATCAAAAACTATAGACTTCAGTATGGAGTACAACTCAATGTAAAGAAAACAAAAATCCTCCCCCAAGTGGACCAACAGATAACACCATCATAGAAAAAAGGTGCAAGTTGTCGATAATTTTTTTTAATCATCTTATTAGGGGCTCATACAACTCTTAGAACATTCCATCCATACCTCAATTGTGTAAAGCACATTTGTACATTCATTGCCCTCATCATTCTCAAAACATTTACTCTCCATGTCAGCCCCAGGCATCAGCTCCTCATCTTTCATCTCCCTCCCCACTCCCCCCTCCCTCATGAACCCTTGATAATTCATAAATTATTATTTTGTCATATCTTGCCCTGTCCGACGTCTCCCTTCACCCACTTTTTTGTTGTCTGTCCCTCAGGGAGGAGGTTATATGTATATCCCTATAATTGGTTCCCCCTTTCCAATCCACCCTCCCTCTACCCTCTCGGTATCGCCGCTCTCACCACTGGTCTTGAAGGGATCATCCGCCCTGGATTCCCTGTGTTTCCATTTCCTATCTGTACCTGTGTACATCCTATGGTTTAGCCAGATTTGTAAGGTAGAATCAGGATCATGATAGTGGCGGGGGTGGGGGCAAGAAAGCATTTAGAACTAGAGGAAAGTTGTATGTTTCATCGTTGCTACTCTGCACCCTGACTGGCTCGTCTGTCAATAATTTTTTCACTTGGATCCCCAATCAACACTAATGGAAGCAGCATTGAAGAAATAAAACAATGTATTGCATTGGGCAAATATGCTGCACATGATCCATTTAAAGTGTTAAAGAGGAAAGATGTCACTTCGAGGACTAAGAGGTACCTGATCCAAGCCATGCAATTTTTAATCACCTCATATGCATGTGAAAACTGAACAAAGAATAAGGAAGACCAAAGAACAATTGACGCATTTGAGTTATGGTGTTGGTGAGGAATATTGAAAATACTGTCACTGCCATAAGAACAAAGAATGCTCCTTAGAAAGGAGGATGGTAATGTACTGTTCTGTCGTGCGTAAGGCTGCTATTAGTCAGAATGGACTTGATGGCACATAACAACAACAGTTACAGTCTTGGAAACTCCCAGGGGTAGTTCTACCCTATTTAAAAGGGTCACTATGAATCGACATCAACTCTATAGCAGTGCGTTTTTAGGAAACTGTAAGAGTCTCACTTGCTGTACTTCTTTCTCTTTGATTTTTCTCTACTATTGTTTTTACCTTATATTCTTTTTTCTTTTTAGTTAATAATTTTCTTTCATGCTGTTCTTTACCTGCTTTCCCTTGCCTGTTTTTATTTTAAATTCTCTTGTTTTTAAAGCAGTTGTTGATTTTTAATTTCTCTCTTTTCTTTCTTGTTCTAGTAGACTAGAGATAGCAACTGTGCCCTGAGGGCCCAGAAACACACATACTTTGTACAGTCATGCCTACTGGGCAAGGGCAACTACCTCTGCCTGTACTTAACAATCAATAATAGATAGCTAAACACACTAGCCAAATCTGTCTTCAACTTTGCTATAAGAATAACAGAGAACTGTGCACACCCTAACAATCTCTATTACAGCCATCAGGAGACAGGTGATAAGTCACTAAGGACTTACCAACATAAAATTATCAGTTAAATACAAACACAACAACACCCATGATATCTTGGAGACAATGAACAATTTCAATTCACACAAAGAAATAAGACAGAGTGGCTCAACCAAGTAACCAATGTACAGCATCAGAACATCTTTCTCAGGAAAAAAGCACTAGAACTAGCTGATAAGGAATTAAGAGAAATGTTATTTAGACAAAAATTAAGAAAAGGATCAAGAAGCTACAGACAAAACAAAGGGATCATAGAAAATATATTAGAAATTTTAAAAAGTGTCAAAATATATGAAACATTAGAAACACATAGGAATACATAAAATTAATACTGAGACTGCAGACATAAGAAAGTGCGTTTAAAGGGTGGAATTGACTAAATGGAAGAACATATTAGTGAACTTTAAGATAAATCTCTCAATACTAAACGGATAAGAGGAACAATTATTTTTTTTTATTATTTAAAGAAAACCTAAGAATTATGTGGGACATCATTGAGTGGGATACCTTATGTGTGGACAGAATTTCAGAACAGGGGTAAACAACCCAAAGCACAGTGAATATTTTAAAAGAGTTATTGGAAGAAACCCTCCCTAATTTCATGAAACATCAGAAAATATGCATTGAAAAGTCTGAACTAAACAGGATAATCACCAAAGGAAAATTACCAAAATACAGCATACTTTTCAAGACTAAAGACATGGAAAGAATCCTTAGGGGATCTTGTTAAAAACAAAAAGGTACGGCTCTAATTTCTCAGCAGAAACCTCATAGGCAAAAAAGTGATGAAATGACTATGAAAGAAAAAAACTGCCAACCAAGAATCATATACCAAATAAAATTTTCTCCTAAATATGATGATCAAATTAGAACATTTTCAGATAAAAATAAATTAAAGGGATTTGTAAAAACCAGACTAATAATACAAAAATTAGTAAGAAGATTTCTTTGGGCATAGAACCAACAACCATATATAACAATCTGAGATTGACATACATAACATCACCACTCAGCCATCCTAGATAATTCTAAGTAAAACAAGCTTACAAGACTGAAAATAGGGAACCAGTGACATAAATTGAGAATGAAGACAATTACAAATATAAAAGGAATAGTATAGTTACAATTTCCAATGGAGAGTAAGTAAAGTAGCTTTCAAAATAGACCAGACTATTTGAAATTTGAGGAAAAATAAAGTACACGGTAACCTCAAAGAAAATGAATAATCCTGCTCATCAAAAATGTTTTAAATGAAAATAATAAAGATTTAGTAAGCACTAAAACAACAATAATGAAGAAAATGAAAAGAAAACACATTAAAAAGTGAACCCAGATTAGGAAATTATTTGGAATAAAGAAGCAGCAGAATCCCCACCCCAAAAAGCACACGCACAGCAAATGACAGCAATGATTGCATACATATCGATGATTACATAGGATGCAAAATAATGACGTATACCAGTCAAGAGACAAAGAGTAACAGAAAGCAGGACTCATTCATAAGTAAGTAATAAGAAAGTAATAAGAAAAGTAGAAAGCAATACTTTCAACAGAAAGTAATAACAAAACAGGACTCATTCATATGGTGTCCACGGGGAACATGCTTTTTAGTCACAAAGAATAAAAAAGAATGGAAAAAATACAGCAAGCTAATGGCAATAAAACAGGAGAAGTGGCAATAATAGTTTCTGATAAAATAAACTTTATGATAAACTCCAGTTCAAGAGACAAAGAAGGGCATTATATCATGATTAAATGGTCAATTGAACAAGAGGATGTAGTCATAATATATATGTCTGCACCCAATAAAAGATCCTCAAAATACATGAATTACACTCTTACAAAATTAAAGAGCAAGAGAAAACTCCACAATAATCACAGGAAACTGTAATACCCTACTTTCAATAAAGGATAGAACAATTAGAAGGAAAGTCAACAAAGAAACAAAAGAACAATATAATCAACCAATTTGACTTCATCAGCATATACAAAGCACTCTGTCCAACATTAGTACAATATACATTCTTTTCCAGAATATATGGGACATTTTCCGGGTAGATTATATGTTTGGCCACAAAGCAAGCCTCAACAAATTAAAAACTATCTAGATATTACAAGGCATATCATATCATAATAGTATAAACTTAGAAATCAAGAGGAAAAATTAAATTCAAGGAAATTGAATAACATCCTGCTTTAACAGTGATGAGTAAAAGAAAAATCTTAAGTGGCATTGAAAAATTCCTTGAGTTAAAAATAATAAAAATACAACATACGAAAACACTGAATGCAAATGAACTCAAGATGGCTCAAATATCTAAATGAAAAACCTAAAACTATATAGAACATCAATAAAAA
>NW_022103931.1:1412949-1414280 GCF_000313985.2 Echinops telfairi | reverse complement strand
GCAAGAAGATCACAGGCCGGTGAGTGCAGAGGCATGCGGATTCAAAGTTGGTGGAAACATTGAAGGATTCTAGCAGCTCCCAGGATCAGTGGCAGAGAGAGGGAAGGGGAGAGTCCAGGGTCCTCCTTATGAGAAGACCACACCCCAAAGGACATTGCAACAGGTTGTGACTTGTTAACATAAAATAATCTGACTACCACACTAATTAAATTGTTTCAATAAGATGATGAAGCACCATAAACCCTTATTCGGCTAGCCAGGAAATTTGGAGGACAGCTACTTGGCCAAATGACTAGAAGAGATCCATATTTGTGCCAATTCCAACGTAAGGTGACTCAGCATTCAGCTCAAACTATAGTACAATATCATTTATATCATATGCAAGTAAAACTTTGCTGAACATCATTTAACAATGATTACAGTGGTGCATTCACAGCGTTCAGGTTGGATTCAGAACAGGATGCGGAACAAAGGGTATTAGTGTTGATGTCAGATGGATCTTGGCTGAAAGCAGAGAACACTAAAGATGCTTGTGTTTTATTGACTACGCCAAAGCATTCAACTGTGTGGACTATAATAAAATATAGATAATCTTGAAGAGAATGGGAATTCCAGAACACTTCGTTGCGCTCATATGGAACTTGTACATGGATCAAGAGGAAGTGGCATGAACAGAACAAGGGAACAGTATGCGGTTTAAAATCAAGAAAGGTGTGCATTAGGGTTGTATTCTCTCACCATACTTGCTCAATCTGTATGCTGAGCAAATAGCTAGAGAAACTGGAGTATATAAAGAAGAATGTGACTTCAGGATGGGAGGACAGCTTGTTATAAACCTGAGTTGTACAGATGACTCAGCCTTGTTGGCTGAAAGTGAGGACTTGAAGCACTTACTGATGAAGATCAAGGATTGCATCTTTCAATATGGATTACAAATCAAAGTAAAGAAGACCAAAATACTCACAACTGGAATAATGGGTAGCATCATGACAAATGGAGAAAAGGCTGACGTTGTCAAGGATTTTTTTCTTGCTTGGTTCCACAATCACTGCTTATGGAAGCATCAGTCAAGAGATCAAGTGATGCATTGCATTTGGGTATGTCTGCTGTACAAAATCTCTTTAGAGTCTTGAAAAGCAAGAATGTTACTTTGAAGACTAAGGTGCCCCTGGCCCAAGCCATGATATTTTCATTTGTCACATATGCATGTGAAAGTTGGACACTGAATAAGGAAAACCAAGGAAGAAGGGATACATTTGAATTGTGGTGCTAGAGAAGAATGTTGAAAGTACCATGGACTGCCAAAAGCACAAACCAATCTGTCTCAGAAG
>NW_022103931.1:1409595-1411271 GCF_000313985.2 Echinops telfairi | reverse complement strand
GACCTAATGCCAGGGGCTTAAGTGGAGAGAAAATGTTTTGAGAATGATGAAGGCAATGAATATACAAATGCACTTTACACAATTGATGTGTGTATGGACTGTGATAAGAGTTGTATGAGCCCCTAATAAAATGATTTAAAAAAATATTAAAGAGAGTTGTAATACAGAGAACCTATAACAGTAGACAGCAACCCGAGATTAACATACATGAAAACAATACCCAGGAATCAACCAAGATACAGAAGTATCCAAAGCAAAACAAACCTAAAAGGCTGAAAATAGGAAATTTGATATATCATTTTGTAATGAAGCCAATTTTAATGTACAAAGAGGAAATACATGTGAATTAAGCCTCTGGTGATTCCCCTCGAACCAGGAACAAGGGATGTGAATAGCTTTGCTAACATGCAAAATGCACTGGAAAGTGGATTGTGGCAGATGCAGTTGGGCTAAAATTTAGCAGTTTTCATCTGTTTAACTTTGTTATTCTTGTTAGGAATTTTGTTGTTGTTTTTTAAATGTTTTTCTGCATCTGACATCTAAGATAGGTAAATCTATAGAGATAGATCTTTGGGGACAAGGGAGGTTGTGGGAAAATGGGGAGCTAATAACATGAGTACAAGAAGGAGAAAATGTTATAAAAATGACTGTGGTGATGAGGTACAATTCTTCTTGGTGTGATTGAACTACTAGGTTGTATAATATGTAAATTATATGCCAATAAAACTGTTAAAAAGAGGAAATAATGTAGTTCTAGATCTTCCAAATTGTGGTAGTTATATAATCTGGTGTCAATTTGGAATTTGAGAGGATTAAGAGTGAAGGGGTGGAGTCTAGTCTGTCAATTGGGTCATAGCCAATGAAGCTTCTGTGTGGGCATGGCCTACTCCTGAGGATTCTGAGTACTCCTGTATTTTCCTCCTTGGAGGTGGGACACACTCTCTCACTACTCACTCCCTGAGAGACACTCTACTGACAAGACACATGGTGCTATGGCCTGGGAGCTGGAGAAGCCACATGGACCTACCCTGATGCAACCAGACCTCTGGAGCCAGAGAAGCCACACAGAGAACCCTGCCAGTGCTGGGATGTTAACAATGCCACTGGATCCACAAGACTTCCAACCTACTGGCCTGTGATCCTCCTCCATTCGGCATCATTGCATGTATTTCGTGGAGGACTTTATTGATTGGTATAGGACATATGGGCTAATATTGGACTTACGGACGTGATCTGAACTTAGCTGGGACATTTTTTCAATATTCAATTGTTCTTGTATATAAACCTCTTTCTTAAACACATGTGTCTCCCTGGATTTGTTTCTCTAGTCTACCCAGACTAACAAACAAATGAAGAGAAAATCAAGTAGATTTCAAGCTAGAACAGATTTTTTTTAACATGGGAAGAAATTAATAAATTAGTCTAGGTTGTTGTTAGATGCCATTGAAGTGGTTCTGACCCACAGTCACCCCAGGCACAACAGAACAAAACACTGCCCAGACCTGCACCATCCTCACAATTGTTCCTATACTTGAGCCCATTGTTGTAGTCACTGTGTCAATCCTTCTCATCCAGAACCTTCCTCTCTTTCGTTGCCCCTCTACCAAGAAGGATGTCTTTCTCCAGGGACTTATCTCTCTTAACAGCATGTCAATGTGCCCTTTAGTAAACTCAAA
>NW_022103931.1:1403371-1408256 GCF_000313985.2 Echinops telfairi | reverse complement strand
TTTGATGCCTGATACCTGATCCCTTCGACGCCTTGTGATTTCACAGGCTACTGTGCTTTTTCCATGACTCATGGAAGAATTTGTTTTTTTAATTTGTTCTAGTTTCTATAATCTGTTTTCTTTTGAATTAAGGTTTTTCCTTAATTAGTTATTTATTATTTTTACTTACTGATTTAATTTGATGTCATTTTTAGTTTTTAAAATGATTTTCTTTATATGTAATCCAGGACAGGTAAATCTTTAGAAATAATAATAGATTAATAGTTCCTTGGGGTTGTGGCAGGAACCCTTGTGGCATAGTGGTTATGAGTTGTACTGCTAACTGCAAGGTCAGAAGTTCAAAATCACCAGACCCTCAGAGGGAGAAAGACAGGGCTCTCTACTCCCATAGAGTTAAAGTCACAGAAACTCACTGGGGCAGTCCTATCCTGTCCTATAGGGTTGCTAAGACAGCGTTAATTCAATGGTATTAAGGTTTTTATTGCTATTGTTTTGGTTAGGGTTATGGCAAGGGTGACTGAAGGGTAATGGGGAGTTATTAAGTACAAGAATGAATAAAATGTTCCAAAACCAATTGTGGCGATGATTTCACAACACTTTGTAATATATTTAAACCAATTTGCAGATAAAACAAGTGATATTCTATTTCTAAATGTCAGCATTTACAGTATGTTTGAAATTATATCATTTGCAATTATATGTCCAGATGTCAATCTAAAATGTGTACGGTGATTTTATA
The DNA here is from genome assembly GCF_000313985.2 of Echinops telfairi. NCBI lineage: Eukaryota > Metazoa > Chordata > Mammalia > Afrosoricida > Tenrecidae > Echinops > Echinops telfairi. Next base: position 1,407,517 of record NW_022103931.1, on the reverse strand, counting down.
TTCTTTTCTTTTTAGAGATCATTTTATTGGGGGCTCTTACAGCTTAACAATCCACACATCAATTGTATCTAGCATATTTGTACTATGTTGTAATCATTATTTTCTAAACATTTACTTTCTACTTGAGCCCTTGGTTGATTTTAAATTCTTTTAAGTACATATAAGCAAAAAATTTTGAAGACCACTGTTGTGGAAAACAAAAGCTAAGTCCAGTTCCTCCTTTAATAGCTTACCTTTTAGTCTTGGTAATTATAGGAATAAGTTTGAAAGAGGTTGTTATACAATTTTTGAAAGGTAAAAGTTATAGAAGTTTAGACAAATGAGAACAGCATCACTTGCAGCTTCATGAAAGCACAGTTCCGTTTTTTCAATATAATTCAGTTATTTAATATTCAGGCATCCAGTATTTGGCACTTAGTGTATATAAAATATTGCTGGTTAGTGCAAGTTTCAAAATGAACAAAATAAGGGCTCTGTCTTGGCTAACTAGTATAAGACTGGATAGGGTTTCAATAAGCAGAGATGGGAGGTCCAGACATTGGGGGAAAGGCAAAAAAGGGCAAGGAAATGATTAATGAAGAGCAGGTCAATCAACAGCAGAATAACTGACACTTAATTATATAGAAGTGTTATAAAAATAGAAGGTACAAATGTGCTTGACACAATGGATGGATGGATGGATTGTGATAAGAATTGTATGAGCCCCCAATAAAATGATTTTCTAAAAAAAAAATAGAAGGTTTCTAACTTAAGCACCTAACTCTTTAGACCTCTGAAATATAATGGGTTCAGTGCTTGGTAAACACTTGGTTCAAGCTACAGAATTCTGTTGGACAGCATATTTGGATGAAATAAAACAGAACTAGATGGAGAATTTTAAATAATTAGAAAATTCAGTTTAGCCATAAAAATCGAGCAATTTTAACCATGTTGGCTATGGTACTATGAGGAAGTAGATAATAAAAGCCCCTAATAATCACTGACTTCAAGCAAGGATTGGGGAGTGCAGGTGAGGAAGGGTGAAAAAATAATTGGGAGGGCAAGGTTATACAGTACAGAAAAAGTGTCTAATGTGCTACCCACTAGAAATAGCCATTTCAAATCAAACTTTAGGGAGTAATAGGGTAAAACACTCAAGAAGGGAACTGAGGGGCAAAGAATAAAAGTAGACACATTTCTTTCTGTGTTACAGTACAGACTTTTCCATCATGACAGCTTTTTTTTATAAAAGAAAAGCTATCACATATTCATAAAACTAATTGATTTTTCACAGAGAACTTCACAGATAAAGTCTCTTTGGGAAATGCCTACTACATTTTGGATTGGAAAAAAAAAGGATCTTTGCTTGCACACCTTGGCTACTTCGTCCAAAATTTAATTAACAGGGTGATCTGGAAGGAAAGCTCACTGTGTTCCCCAGCTATCTTGTGATGATCTTCACTCAGATACACTGTATCAAATTAAATCCAAGCAAATTACACCTGTCATATGTTGGGTACCATAGGGATAACAGTAAGAAGGGGAAGAATATCGGTTTGAGACATTAAAGGATAAGGGCAGGAAAATGCCAGTGTCAAGGACTTGCAGAATGCACCTTGCAGAGAATAGATCTTCACTTCTTGACATGGATAGATTTCAAAGGCCCCAGGAAGAGAGCACAGAGGTGGCCCAGAGTTTGGACCCCTCAGAACAGCTGTAACCCCTAGCACCACTGTGATCTGAACTCCAAGGCTCTGCCATCAGGGGCTGGCACTTGAGCAGAACTGGAGCCTGGTAATTAGGAGCCCTGGTGAGCCCTGGTGATTGAGTTGGGCTGCTAACTGCAAGGTTAGCAGTTTGAAACCACCAGTCACTGTGCAGGAGAAACACAAGGCTTTCTATTCCTGTAAAGAGTTACAGTGTCGGAAACCCACAGGCGCAGTTCTACCCTGTCCTATAGGGTCGCTATGAGTTGGCATCAACTCTATGGAAGTGAGTTTGGTTTTTGGTTTGGGGTCCAGTAATTGGACAAGAAAGCAATACAATTGGTTGCTTTGGAGCTCATGCAACCTTCTGAGCTGAAGGTCAAGATGATAGGTGGGGGTTGGGCTCATGTTCAGTATAGCCACAATCTCTACATTCCCAGTCACCTGCTGTCACCCTGCAGACCACAGAGAACTACATGGAAACAAGAGATTTTGTAATGCTGGTCTTTAAGGGCTTGGAATCAGGTTGAGAACCTGGAGACTAATAGTTGCTTGGAATAGGGGCCCAGGAGACTGGGCCACAGAGGAGGAAGGGGCTGCTGTCTTCTGCTGCAGTCTCCAGGCCCCACGTTACTACAGTACTCTTCCCACTGCAAAATTTGATGCCTTCATTGTGCTTGAGTGGAGAGGAGGAGCAGCAGCAAGCTTCTCCTCTTCCACATCTTTTTGAACCTTCTGGCCATTTGTGGGTCCTTCCTGGAAAAACACCCTTAAAATCCTCCTCAGTTGCCTTTTTACAAAGGGATCGAAATGGTGGCTTCATTGGTAAGAATGTGACTGTTAAGTGCCTTTTTAGAGAACTGCCTGCTTCAGCTGTGAGCCTGATAGATATGGGTGGCTTTGGGGGTCAGGTGAGGCCCTGAACACAGAAAGGGAACTCATTTAATGCATAAAATATTCAGTAGATTTTTTCACTATTGGTGTACATTTAAAATGTCATTCTTATGGATTGAATTGTGTGTCGCCCCCCTGCCCCCCACACCCAAGGGTAAATAAAACAGTGTCCTCACTAGGGTGACAGTTCATACATTGATGAGTTTATTCCAAACTAACTGTGTAAACTTCTCTGCAATCAGTGGGTGGTTGCAGACAAGTTCTCTTAGCAATACATTGATCTCAGCCTATTTATGATGCCTCTGAAAACAGAAACAAAAGGGTACTTTTGGGGGACAATAATATGGAAAAAACAATTTTAAGGTCAGGGCTAATATCCATTTTCTAACAAAACTCAAGTGCACATCTTCCCAAATTATTGAAGCTTTGCAACAAGCTTACAGAAATCTGCCCCATATAAAAGAATAGTTTTAGAAACAGTTTTATTAACATAAAACATACATGTCATACATTTCAATTGTTCAATTATATTAAAAAGAGGTGTGCAATCATTCCCATAATCAATTCTAGGGCATTTCTTCTTTCTTGTACTCACTGCTGCTAGTTCCCCATTTCCCTTCACCCTCCCCTGCCATGCCCCCAGGGAACTATTAATCCAGTGACTGTCTCGAGATTCACCTATCCTGGATTTCGGATACAGAAAAATATACAAAATCAAAGCAAAACAAAAAAACAAGTGTTTTCTTTAATGGATCAAGTGTGTTACGAAGGTCAGGAAAATATCGAGAGTGAGCCAAGGGAAGGAAGATTATCAGCTTCCATGAATGTAGAAAGTTGGCTGAGTCCAGAAACTAGTAGAGAAGACTAGAGAGTGACCATTGATGTCACAGCTACTGAAGATGGGATCTTACATGAGCCCACATTTTCAGTTTTCAGCGGGCATGTTGGCCTAAACAAACTTTTGGCTGAATGTGTGCCAAAAGCATTGTACAATCCGCTTGCTGATCTTTCCATCAGTTTTTAAGGCAAGAACGATGCTAATGAAGGAAATTGTACAGAATAAATTGTAACCAGGAATGAGTCTTGGACATAACAATATGATCCAGACAGCAAGGTCCAATCAAAACAGTGGCTTTTGGAGAGATCTGTTGCACCAGTTAAATCCACAGTAGGTTATAGAAACTGTTTGGGGAGATTCAAAAGGAATGATCTTGATAAATTTTCTTGAAGGGCACAGGATGGTCACGGGGACTTCTTAAGAAAAAGTTTGAAGAAATTTTACAACTGTGTTCATGAGAAAAATTCCACGGAAAATGTGTCCAGGGTTGATTTTTTTCATCATGACAATCCACCTGCTTGTTTTTCATCATGACAATCCACGTGCCTGTAGGACAGGAAGGACTGTCCTACAAGAACAGCCTTGGGAAATTTTATCTCACCCCCCTTATGTTCCTGATACTCCCCTTTGGGCTTGTTTTCATCCCCAAACTCTAACAACATTTAAAAGGAATATGATTGGGGTCCCTTGAGGATCCACAACTGCAGTTTTAACATGGTGTACACTGAA
>NW_022103931.1:1398615-1402308 GCF_000313985.2 Echinops telfairi | reverse complement strand
ACATGCTATACAATTCAATAATTCAATCATATCCAAAAAAGTTGTGCAATTATCACCACATTCGTTTCTAGAACATTTTCTTCTTCCTGATACTCATGTTACTCGTGTAACATGAGTTACTCGTTTTTTCCTAATTGTGTAGACTATACACATCAGTCTCCAGTTCAACAAGTTCTACATGTATAATTCAGTGCCAATGATTATACTGTTCTTGTTGTACAACCATTACTGATATCGTTTTCCAAATTAATCCACCACCATTAACATAAACTCAATACCCCCTAAGCAACAAGTCTTTCTCCTAGAACATTGGTCACGTTTAGTTTTTTTTCTCTTTTGTAGTTTTATTGATATAAAATTCACATAGCATATAATTCCATAGTCACTGGTAAATCGCTTTTTTAAAGAGTTGTATATACATCATCACAATCAGTTCTAGTCCTCCCTCCCCACTCCTGCATTCATTGTTTGCCTTCCAAATACCCTCACTCTCCTCATCCCCTATACCCCCTCCATATCCCCGGTAAACCACTGCATCAGTTATTGTCTCTATGCTTCCAATCCTTCTGTGCTTCACAAACTAGGTAAGCCAACAGAAACAGTAAGAAACAAAAGTAAAACAAAATGGCAAGAAAATAAAAATATAAAGGTAAAATACAAATAAAGCATAAGAAAGAAAAGACCTCCATCAATATTTAATAATCCACAGAAGAAATTTCTGTCTTGGAACAAAAGAGAAATACTTGAGCCTAGAGTAAATTCAGGTTGTGTCAAGAGGGAGGTCAATTGATCAAGTATCGTATTATACCATGGTTCAATCCACCATATTCAAGTTTACAATAATCTCTGGCTGATAATAAAGTTGTTTGAATCCCTTCCCTGTGGTTAGAGGAGATCTGCAAGAGGCTTAATCTGACCAGATAGTCTGCCAATGGATTTGGGGCTCCCACTGTCTTCCATAGCCTTCTACAAATTGGGTGTTCACAATTTAAGCTCTGATACCGTTCCCTTCATATAGGCTGGTTTGCTTCTTCTAGGTGGACTTAGCTGGCGTCTCACTTAGATGGCTGCTAGCCTTTAAGACCCAAACATTAATCCAATTGGCAGTCCTTGGCTATTATTTAAGTTGTTATTTCAAAATTTTATTCCTAGAAAAATACCATTGTTCTTCGGTCTTGGGAACTTGCAAGCAAAGAGGGGGATGCACTTAGGAGATTAAAAAGCCACGGCAACTGAATACAGTACATGATCCTAGAATGGATCTTGAGTGAGGTACAAAAATACTGTGGATATCATTTGGTCAGTTGACAAATTAGGTCTATGGAAGATAATGTGTTGCATCAATATTAAATTAACCAAATTTGAAACTGTAGCATGCTTATTTATGAGAATTTTCTTATTCTAGAACACCAACATCTGTGATTCAAGGATTGTAATTTATGCAATCCAAATCCAAAGAAGGGAATAGTATCAGAGCTTAAATTGTGGGATAACTTTTTCAGGATTTCACAAGGAATAAGCATCTGGTGATTGCCAACTAATCATAATTAAGAAATGGGAGTAACCTGGCTATCAGGCAAACAGTATTGGAGAGATGACTATAGTAGATTAAAATGATAAATCTGACTTGAATGATTAAAACCTTGTCATTTGAGCTCTCTTTTGATACATTTGTGCTTGATCTTGTTTTTAATATTTTCTTTGTGTGTGTTTCCATATTGGGGTTTATCTCTGTTGTATTTTGTCACTGTTGGTAGCCTTCTTGACTCTCTTTTGAGTCATTTTTCTGTTTTTCAATATATGAAACCCAGGATAGGTGAATCTAAAGAGACAATAATGAGAATAAGGTTTCCTGGGGGATAAAGCAGGGGAGGTGAGGGAGTCGGAGTGGGGGCTGATATCAAAGAGTTCAAGAAGGAAGAAAATGTTTGGAAACTGATTGTGGTAGCAATTGTACAACACTGCTTGATATGATTAAACTATGAAATGGTATGATGTCTGGATTAGCTCCTAATAAAGTGGTATCCAAAACTCACTGCCATGGAGTCAATGCTGACACCTAGTGACCCTATAGGACAGGGAAGAAGAGCCCCATGAGTTTCCAAGACTGATATCAAGGGTACAGAAATTTTCTTTTAATTATTTTTGGAAATTTTCTGTAGATTTTCAATTATTTCTGAATAAAAAGTTAAAAATGGTCCCGTTCAATGTACTATCCCATCTCTCCACCAACATCAGAAAAGTCAAATTATATACCTAGGAATTTAGAGTGGCATCAGCAGGAATTCACATATTAAAAATAGTAGAGACTTTTGTAAAGGGCAGACTAAAATTAATGGACTATATCATTTACCCACCAACTTATTTATTTATATATGACCTAAATATGCAATTTTCCTCTAGTTCGTAAATGCTTCCTCTCCCCCACTACCATGATCCCAATTCTACCTTATATATCCAGCTGGACCGGAGGATGTACACTGGCACAGATAGGAACTGGAAATACAGTGAACCCAGGACAGATGAACCCCCCAGGACCAGTGGAGAGAGTGGCGATAGCGGGAGGGTGGAGGGAAGGTGAGGGAGAAAGGGGGAACAGATGACAAGGTCTACATTTATATATGACCTATCCCACAACACAGAAATCCCACACAGAGAGGATAGAAAAGAAGGAGAAAAAATAAATAATAGATTCTCAATGAAAGTTACAGCCAGAACTAAATGTCCTCTTCCACCAGCAAAGACATTCAGAACTCAGCATTATGCCACACATAAATTGCTTCTAACATAAGGAGGATGGACTGAGAGAAGAGAGGAGGAGAAAATGGTAAAGGACCAGGTTTCTAGACCTTTATGAAGGCTTTCCCTTGGTTGCGATTATTATCTTCTGGAGCACCCACCTTTATATCACAAACTTTAACATTCTGTGCACTACAGTTAGAGAACCTACAAGAGGTGGCAATTCTTTTAAGGTTGCACTGGTTATCACAATTGGACCAATAAACAACATCATGATAAATACAAGAAAATGTTGAAGTTGTCAAGGATTACATCTCACTTCGATTTATATAGTCAGCACCCATAAAATGGAAGCAGCAGTCAAGAAATCAAACGATATATTGAAATGGAGAAATCTGCTGCAAAAGAACTTTTTAAGGTTTTAAAAAGCACAGAAATCATTTTCAGGACTAAGGTGTACCTGGCCCAAACTATGGTATTTTCTATCACTTAAAATGATAGAAAACATGGGCAATGAATAAAGAAGACCAAAGGATGAATACATTTGAACTATAATGTTAGGTGTGAATACCAAAATATCATGGAGCACCAGAAGAATGAACAGCCCTTTCTTGGAATATGTACAACCAAAATGCTCCTTAGAAGTAAAGTTGATGGAATTTCATCTCATGTACTTTAGACACGTTATCAGAAGAGACCAGTCCCTGGAGAAGGACTTCTTGCTTGGTTAAAGTAGAGAGTCAGCAAAACAGAGAACACCCTCAATGAGATGGGCTAAGATGGTGGCTGCCAACAACAGGTTCAAGCATACAAAAATTGTGAGGACGGTGCTTTGTTCTGTTGCACATAGGGGAGTTAGGAGTCGGAATCAACTCTATGGCATCAAACAACAACAGTGAGCACACCGATTTTTTTAAACTTTAATAGTTGCTTTGATAATATAATTCACATCAA
>NW_022103931.1:1389291-1398506 GCF_000313985.2 Echinops telfairi | reverse complement strand
AGCTCCCCATTTTCTCCAACCCTGCCCCCGCCCCCGCTATACCCCCAGTAAACTATTAAACTCTAAGTCTCTATAGATTTAAGTATCCTGGATTTCATATAAAGAAAAACAAAACAAACTGGGGAAAAATCCAACCACCACAACAAAATAAAACAGAGAAAAACCCAGTTGAAAAGATAACAGAAAATAAAAACTAGAGCAAATTCAGGTGGGTCAAAAGGAGAATAAATGATAAGATCTTATAGTTTGGCCTAATTACATCTTCATTGGTCCACTTTTCAATGCACGTAGCATGGCTATTTACATCCCTGCTCAATAGTCAGAGGGTATTCAATGGAGGTTTAATGCAAGTGGAAGCCCTGCAAATGTATTTTGGACTTTCATCCATAGTCTTCTGCAAACTGGGAAGCACACAAAATTTTAATCCCAGTCTTCGTTTCTACTAAAACACTAGCACTGTGTTAAAACTAGAAGAATTAGTGTCATTTATTATCTATAATATCAAAATCAAAAAAGTTGATCTCTATTAGTCAATGGGAATTAGAAGTAGAGAGGATATTATTTATCATGCAAATGAAAGGGCTTTCAAATGAAAGCCCAACTACAAAGCTCGAGCATCCCTTCACACACCTTTTCCTCCCGTGGGCAATGGCTGGGTTAATCACAGTATCTTCTTACACATAAGGTAGTGGTGAAAAGCTTAGGCAACCATCACCAGCATCACAACCATGTTCTCCCAACCTTCTACTTAGCCAGATGTATTCAAGAAAAAGAACCCCATCCGAAGCCACAGACAAATGTTGGCAGCCAGTTCTGTGCCCTCAGGTGTATGTATCCCTACAATTCCAGAGGAGCCTAAATTAATTTCCCTCAAGTTCATTGTGATGTACTAATGCTTGTTTTTTTCACAACACTGACATTATTCAAGTACTCTAAGGGCTTTTCTTATGCTAACGTAAATGAATGCCTCCCCATAACTCACACTTACAATCAGCAAATGAGTGAAAAGGTAGAGGCCAAATAAAAACAACTTATCTTGCACCCAGGCTCTTCACCTACACCACAGTTTCTCAAACTGGGCACTATTGGGTTGTACAATCTTTGCAATCTATGTGAAGAGGGGCAAGCAAGGACTGCCCTTTTCTTGTAGGATATTTAGAAGCATGATGCTAAATGCTAGTAGTGCCTCAATCCACTAAATGCTGCTAGTACCCTTCAAGTTGGATTTCCAAAATGTCTCAAAATATTACCAAATGTCTAAAATGGCACAACTACAAAACTACACAACTACCAAAAAATGGGAGGAAAGCTTCTTAACAACCTGTGATATGCAGGTGAGACAACTTGTTTGCTGAAAAGTGAGGAAGACTTGAAACACTTCCTGATGAAGATCAAGAATTGCAGCCTTCAGTATGGATTACAACTCAATGTAAAGAAAACCAAATACTCACAACTAGACCAATAGATAACAACATGAAAAACAGAGAGAAGATTAAAGTTGTCAAAGCTTTCATCTTTCATGGTTACACAATGCTCGTGGAAGCAGCAGACAGGAAATCAAATAGCACATTGCATTGGGTAAATTTGCTGCATAAGTCTTCTCTAAAGTCTTAAAGGGCAAGACTGTCACTTTGAGGACTAAGGTGCACCAAACCCAAGCTATAGTATTTTTAATCGCCTCATATGTATGTGACAGTTGGAGACTGAGGAAAACCAGAGAAGAATTGATGTGTTTGAATGGCGCTGGTGAAGATTATTGAAAGTACTATTGAATGCCAACATAACAAATCTGTCTTAGAAAAAGTACATCCAGAATTCACCTTAGAAGTGAGGTTATCAAGAATTTATTCCATGTGCTTTGGTCAGATTATCAGAAGAGATTAGTCCCTGGAACAGGACATCATGCTTGGCAAAGTAGAAAGGTAATGAAAGGAGTACCACAGTGGCTACAACAATGGTTTCAAACATAAACAACAATTGTGAGGATGGAGCAGAACCTGGCAGTGTTTTGTTCTGTGGCACACGAGGTCACTATGAGTCAGAACTGAATTGATAGCTCTTAATGACAACTCGGGTGGCATAGTGGTTACACCATTGGCTGTGATCCACAAGGTCAGCAGTTCAAACCACCAGCTAGCTCCACAGATAAACAGGGGGATTTCTACTCCCATAAAGAGTTACAGTCTCAGAAACACACAGAGGTAGTTCTACCCTGTCCTATATGGTCACTGTGAGTTGACATCCACTTGATGGCAGTGAATTTGTTTTTGGTTTTGTTTGCTTTTTAACAACCACAACCACCACTACTAATAAAAACCACTGCCTTATACCAAAAGGATTCCTCCAGTCTTCTACAATTAGCCTGCAATTTGCCACTTTACAGAAACAGAATCTGAGTCAGCTAGTTATCAGTATTTCTATTACACAGTCAGGAAAGAGATAAGAAATTTTCATGACCACACTCATCAGGAGTGGGAAAGGGCCCATGCCATCTAGTAATGAATCGTTCTCGCAACAGTCTTACCTAGGATTATTTTGGCTTCTTTTGTGACAGTTTCCCATGTGGTATTAAAGCACTAAGTGGTTCTAGTTGAGATGTTTCAGGCCTTTTATCCTGCAAACAATTTTACACATTTTCTCTCTCAGCAAATTTCCATATTTTACAAGCAAATTCCTATCCAAACTCAATTTCTCAAAAATAGCAAGAAAGGAATGATTCTGGGGGATGAGTGGTGTTAGGTGTAATGGAACGGATTCATTTAGAAACCTTCCTGGCTTTCCTTTTAGCTAACTGTATGGCCTTACTTACATTTACTGAGGTGAAGAATCAAATGAGATAGTGGATGTAAAACTTAACTTTAACACTACTGCTGAGTTGATGCCAGCTCACAGTGACTTCACAAGGCAGAACTGCCCCCTGAGAGTTTCTGAGACTGTAACTATTTGCAGGAGTAGAAAGCACCATCTTTCTCCCATGGATCAGCTGGGAGAAACTGCTGACCTTTCATATCACATCCCAACATATAACCACTATACAACCAGAACCCTTGGAAAATATAAAGCATTCTACTATTACAAGGTGCTTATTATTTTCAGTAAAATCTAAATCTGAAAAACGGAAATGAATAAATAAATGGTGAAGAACAGGGTATTTTAATATACCTATCCAAGACCAAAGAAAGTCAGAAAAGAATGTGATTGAATGAGAAAGCATCTTGTGGGGCTTTGAAAATGATAACCACTGTGAGATGGACGGATGCCATGAACTAAACTCAGGCAGCAAAGATTTTCTACCACTGGGGCACCCAAGAGGTAGTGACCAAATGGACATGGGTAAGCAAATGATAAAGAAAAAAATATTGATTTAAAAATATTGATTTTAAAGTGCCAAGCCTTCTAAATTTATATATATATCCACACAGTGTACCTAGTAAGAGAAACATGTCTTAAGATAAATAATTCCACCACCTATTTCTAATAAAAACCATCAAGAAGATATGAATAGAAGGGAAACTCCCCAACATAATAAAGGCCATATATATGAAAAACTAATGGCCAATAGCACACTCAAGGGGGAGATACTGAAAACAGGAACAAGGTAAGAGTGCTCCTCATTTCCACTCTTATTCACCATTGTGCTGTAAGTCCTAGCCTGAAACATTAGAAAACACAAAGAAATCAAGGGAATACAAATGGGCCAAGAAGAAGTGAAACTCTCACTATTTGCAGACAATATGTTTTTATAGAGAGAGAATACCAAGGACTCCACAAAAAGAATATTGGAAACAATGGAAAGGCTTGGCAAAATAGCAGGATACAAAATTAACAAGCAGAAAACAATTGGATTCATAAATAACAGCAGTGAGACTTCTGAAAAAGACATCAAGAAAACAATACCATTTATAATAGTCACACGAAAGAGGAAATACCTGGGGATAAACCAAACCAAAGAAACAAAAGACCTGTACAAAGAAAACTATAGAACATTATTACAAGAAACCAAAGAATACCTACACAAATGGAAGAATATCCCATGTTCATGGCTAGGAAGACATAATACTGCACAATTGCTGATTTTACCTTAAGCAATCTACAAATACAAAGCAATACCAATTAAAATACCAACATAGTTCTTTTAAGAAACGGAAAAAACGAATTACCAACTTCATATGGAGAGGGAAGAGTCTAGGATAAGGTAAGAACTCAAAAAGAACAAAGTAGGAGGTCTTGCACTACCTGACCTCAACATTTTTTACATAGCCACAATAGTCAAAACAGCCTGGTACTGGTATAATTGTGGTAGTTACATAATCTGGTATCAATTTGAGAATTAAGAGTGTAGGGGTGGAGTCTAGCCAGTCAATCAGGATATAGCCAATGAGGCCTCGGTGTGGGCATGGCTTTCTCCTGAGGATTCTGGGAACTCCTGTATTTCCTCCTTGGAGGCGGTAGACATTCTCTCTCTCAGCTGACTTCTGGGATACATTGCAGCTGATAAGACACATAGAACTATGCTAGTGCCCTGGAGCTGAAGGAGCCACGTGGAGACCCCTACCAGCACTGAGATGCTTAGGACACCACGGGATCCACAAGACTTCCCACCCACTGGTCTGTGATATTCTTGCATTCCGCATCATTGCATGTGTTGCGTGAGTCTGAAGAGGGCTTTATAAATTGGTATCGGACCTATGGGCTAATATCAGACTTATGGACTTGATCTGAACTGGGCTGGGATATTTTCTCGATATTCAATTGCTCTTGTATATAACCCTCTTTCTTACACACAAATGAGTCTCCCAGGATTTGTCTACCTCTCTAGTCTACCCGGACTAACACAATAATGATAGATACATAGACCAGTGGAACAGAATATAAAACCCAGAAATAAAAGCATCCAGCTACAGACAACTGATTTTTCAACAAAGAACTGAAAAATAGTGATTGGGAAAAGGATACCCTCTTCAACAAATGGTACTGGAAAAAAATGGACCTCCATCTGCAAAAGAATGAAACAGGACCCTAACCTCACCCCATGCACCAAAACAGAGCAAAGATTTGAAACAAATGTAAACCCCAGAGATATCAAAATCAACGAGAAAATTGGGACAAACCTAAGGGCCCTATTGCAAGGTATACACAGACTGCAAAACACTATAAAGGAAGCACACCCAGCGGAAGAAAAAATAGATGACTGAGATCTCTTAAAAATACAACACATATGCACATTGAAAGACTTCATAAAAAGGGTAAAACGAGAGTCCACTGACTGGAGAAAAATTCTTTATCAATGGCATAACAGGCAAGGGACTAATTACTAAAATCTACAGTAATTCAGAATTCTGCAATACATTCTGCAACACCTCAAGAAAAAATAAATAAACCAAACATTTTAAAAGTTGGCCAAAGAACACAAATAGACAATTCACAAAAGATGACACTCAAATGGCAAACAAACCCCTGAGGAAATGCTCACGATCGCTAGCCTTCCAGAAGATGCAAATCAAAGCAACAATGAGATACCATCTTACACCCACAATGATAGCCAATTCAAAAACCAGAGAACAATAAAATGATTTGGGGGAAAAATTAAAACAGAGAACAGCGCATTCTGGAGAAGCTGTGGAGAGATTGGAACTCTTACACATTAAGGGTGGACTTATAAATAGGTACAACCATTGTGGAAAGCTATCTGGCAGTACCTAAAACAATTGTAAATAGAAATACCATACAATCTAGCAATATCTCTGCTGGGCCTATACTCCAAAGAAATAAAAGGCAGAACACAAGCAGACATATGCTTTCCTATGTTCACCATAGCACAGTGGTTCTCAACCTTCCTAATGTCACCACCCTTTAATACAGTTCCTCATGTTGTGGTGACCCTCCCAACCATAAAATTATTTTCGTTGCTACTTCATAACTGTCACTTTGAGACTGTTATGAATCAGGCGACCCCTGTGAAAGAGCCGCTAGACCCCCAAAGGGGTTGCGACCCACAGGTTGAGAACCGCTGTTCTGGTATATACACACAATGGTATACAAGGCATCCCTAAAAAACATCAAGGAAACCATTAAATACCTCATGACATGGTGTGACCTGGAAAGCATTATGCTAAATGAAGTTGTCATTCACAAAAGGACAAATATTGTATACGTCCACTGCTGTAAGATAAATACCAAGATGAAGACAGGCCACTGTTTGCAGGCATGTATTCTTCTAATCCAGTCCCCTAAGTAACAAGGTAGAGAGCCTGCCTGGTGTCCATGAAACCTATATCGCACCCTTGTAAACAAATGTACATCTTAAAAACCACTTAAACAGAAAAGACTTCATCTCAGCTGGGGCCAGCTTTGCAAGATCTGAGGAGTGGGGGGAGTTTATTCAGTTGCTGCCATACAAAATTGAGGCAAAGTCACACTCCCACGAGAGTGATAAGGAAACCCTACTGGAAATTCAAGTCAAAATAGGGGGAGGGGGCCATATATGTCTTAGAGAAGGCAATTATATCTCTGTCGATAAGAAAACAACGAAGAACAACCATCTAATGGGGATAAAAATACTTATCAACACTTATGTGGAGCCCATGGGGAAAATATGCCTGGTACTAAGTTCCTAATTAGAAATTTTGACCTAGTAACTATGTAGTCCTTGGTAGCCCAGTAAGTGTGTTATAGAATACTAGAGACTTTAGACTTCGTTCTCAAGGTGCACAACATCCTTCATAGGCCACACCAGAAGGACCCGATGTGGAAACCCTACTAAGTGAACTGGACTTTATCTCAAACTTGCCTGTACCTTTGAAACTCCCTAATGTGAAAAAAAAGCAGATGACTACTAGTCCATGGACGTAGAATTTGCAGATGTTGGATTTTGGTTCCAATCTCTTGTCTTGAAGGTGCCCAATGGATGATGGCCTGGAGCCACCATACATTTACTATTTTAACACCCTCCTTGCTTAAATATGACACGTATTACTCTGGTAGGCATGGCTCTGCTGCTGTGAATAAATATGATTGGAATATTTGTCCTATCACCAACTCTCATTGTTTGTGTAAATAGTGTCCAGTCACTTAAGAGTTTGATCTGTGCAAGTCAACAATTGTATTGTGGTTCACAGAGGGCCTGCACTGGATAAGCTAATGACTCTATGAATGTTACACATTGGGCTGCGAACTGCATGATCAGCAGTTCAAAGCTAACAGCCAGCTTCACAGGGTTTCTACTCCTGTGAAGATTTCAGGTTCGAAGACTCACAGGGGCAGTTCTTGACTTGATGGCAGGGGAAGTGCTGCCCCCGGGGGATGATTCACAATGGTCTCTAACATAAATTGACCACAATGTCTCTATGGTAAATCAGAGACATATATAAGCCAAAGATGCATGAATGGACTTTGGCCGTGCACTTAATTCTAGCCCCAATCTAGGAATAATTAGTTCTTATGGCATGGTCCTGCTTGATGTTTGCCCTCAGGAAGATATGTGTCTGAGGTCTTAAAAGTCTTGTTTTCAAACAAGCAGCCATTTAAGTGACGCATTAATTAGGTTCACATGAAAGAAGCGCACCAGACTGAGTGATGCAAGGATTGTAAATAATATATGCCAGATCTAAAGGAGCTTAAATTGTGAACACCTGTAAGCCAACTATCCATTTGTAGAGTGCACACATGGATTTAGCCTCCAGTGAAACTCCTCTGATCAAGTCATAACCCTGTTATAAGACAGAGGCTTAAATTTCATTCTGGCAGAGGTAATTAGGTCAAAATTGTAATATCTTATCATTTAGACCTATTTTAAAGCTGTTTCAATTTTTTTAAGTACAGGGGAAATATACTTGGATTAAGCCCCTGGGGAATCCCACTGGCCAGGGATGTGACTAGCCTGGCTAACATGCAGGATGCATTAGAAAGTGGATTGTGGCAGATGCAGTTAGGGTAAAATGTAACACCTTATCTATCACTTGATCTTCCTTATGATCCATTTAAATGTGTTCTGGTTTTTAATATTTTGTGCTTTCTTTTCAATTGAGGTTTTAATCTGATTTGCTTGCTGTTCTTGCTAGATTTATTGTTGTTTGTTTTTTCATGTTTTTCTCTATATGAAATCCAGGATAGGTAAATCTATAGAGACAGTAATTGGATTAATGGTTCCTTGGGGGTAATGCAGAGGAAAGGAGAAAATGCAGCCTTAATAATGATGAGTACAAGATTGAAGAAAATGATCTAAAACTGACTGTGGTGATGATTCTACAACTGCTTTTGAGCAGTCCATGGTTCTTTCAATATTCTCCTCCAGCACCACAATTCAAATACATCAATTCTTCTATGGTCTTCCTTATCAAATGCCCAACTTCCACATGTAATCAGGAAATGGAGAATACAGCCACTTGTCTGTTAGTTGCTGTGATGCCGGAAGCTATGTCACTGGTATTTCAAATGCCAATGGGGTCAGCCAAAGTGAACAGGTTTCAGGGACCTCCCAGACTAAGAACAGACAACAAAGAAGGGCATGGCTCCCCACTTTGGAGGAAGCAGTTGGTGAAAACCTTATGCATAGCTTCAAAGCATTGTCAGATACTGAAAGCCTAAACAAAGGAAGCAGAACATTGCCGGAGATAGTGGAGGAGGATGGGCAGCTCGGGGTCAAGGGCACTCAAAACGTGAAGGAAAATAGCCTGATTTCTTGGAGGGGAATTATCCACAGTTTGGCAGTTAAGGCCTACTAATTCTCCACGATGGGAATTGCTGCAACATAATCCCTTCCATAATGGAATATGCTGTGAGCAGTCAATCAGCTTTAAGATTAGGGTGGGATGCAACACTCTTACACAGATCACAGACCTGATCTAATCAACTGCAAGGATGCTCCCTCAGGGGTGTGGTATGCTTTCAATATTAAGTGGATTCCATGGAAGAGAGAGCTGACTTTTTGCTCGGTCTGTTTCCTGCATCTTGCTTGTTCTTCAACCTCCAGTTCTTTGGGCTTGGGCCAGTAGCCTGGGGGTTGTCAGCAGCCTACCATACTACTTGTTGAACTTAGATTCATTCTCTTCTGCAGTTAGAAACTTGCTGTCTGATCTGATGATCTTGTTATCAAGAGAAACGTTTAGGATTGGTAGTTGGCAAATGTGGTTTTGGTGATGGTGCCCAGCTATCAAAAGATATAGATAGCATCTGGAGTCTTAAAGGCTTGAAGATAAACAAGTGGCCATCTAGCT
>NW_022103931.1:1380874-1388718 GCF_000313985.2 Echinops telfairi | reverse complement strand
GGGGGGCCGGGGAGGGAGGGTGAAGAAATGGGGAGCTGACACCAGGGGCTCAAGTGGGAAGAGAACGCTTTGAAAATGATGATGGCGGCATATGTTCAAATGTGCTTGCCACATTGGAGGAATCTATGGATTGTGATAAGAGATTTAAGAGCCCCCAATAGATGTATTGTAAAAAAAATATCAAGGTTCCATGAATTGACTGAAAACAATGAAAATGTTTCACAAGCCCATACAGTGCTGGAGGCCCTCATTCATCTATGCCAAAAAATCTGGAAGACAGTTACTTCCAACCAACTGAAAGAGATTCATATTTGTGCCCATTCCAGAGGAAAGTGACACAACAGAATGAAGAAATTATTGAGCAACATAATATGTCACACAACTAAAATTTTGCTGAAGCTATTTTTAAAAATGGTTGTAGCACTACATTGACCAGGAACTGCCAGAAATTCAAGCTGAATTCAAAATAGGATATAGAAGGAAGGATATTATTGCTGACATCAGATGAATCTTGGGAGAAAGCAGAAAATGCCAGAAAGATGTTGACTTGTGTTTTATTAACTATGCAAATATATTAGACCTTGTGGGTCATTACAAACTTGGATAATATCAAAAAGAATAGGAATTTGAGGAGATTTCATTGCATTTATATAGAACCTGCTCATAGACCAAGAGATAGTCTTTTGAATAGAATAAGGTGATACTTACTGCATAGTTTAAAGTCAAGAAAAGTGTGTGTCAGGATTTTATCCTTTCACTACACTTACTTGATCTGTATGCTGAAGAAACTCGACTATTTGAAGATAAATTCAGTAGCAGGATTGAAGGAAGGCTCGTTAACCACCTGTGATATATGAATGACACAATCTTCCTTGCTAAAAGTAAAGAGGATTTTAAGCACTTACTGATAAAGACCAAAGACAGCTTCAGTATGGATTATGCCTCAATGTAAAGAACACAAAAATCCTAAGGAAATCCAGGTATGCCTTGAATTAGGTAAATCTGCTTGAAAAGATCTCTTTAAAATGTTAAGAGCAACAATGTCACTTTGAGGACTAAGTCATTCTTCACCCAAGCCATGGTATTTACAATGGTTTCATATTGTTAAAGGTGGACAATGACTATGGAAGAGTGAAGAATTGGTGCATTTGAATTATGGTGTTGACCAAAGTACCGAATGTACTTGGGACTGCCTGAAGAATAAACAGATCTGTTATGGAAGAAGTACAGCCAGAACGCTCTTTAGAATTGAAGCTGATAGAATTTTGTCTTACATACTTTGAACATGTTAACAGGAGGAGCTAGTCCCTGGAGAAGGACATCATGCTTGATAGACAGTCAAGCATGATGACTGAAAAACAGGAAGATAGGAAAACTCAACTAAATGTATTGGCACAGTGGCTACAACCATGGGCTAAAACAAACTAATAATTATGAGGGTGGCACAGTACTGGGCAGTATTGCGTTCTGTTATACAAAGTGAGGCTATGAATCTGAACTGACTTGATGGCCCTTTTAAAAGTTTCTTCCCTCCCCCTAAAACTTACTACAATCTAGTTTCCAGTTTTTGTCCCATAGGCTTCTATCTCTATTTTGGTTGCAATATCAGTGATCTGTTCTAAGATCCTAGAACCATTTCAACCAAGTACAGGAGGAGTATGTGTTGGAATGTGAGAAAGACATTCCTAACAGGGCATAAAAGAAAGAATGTCATGGGAAGCATTCACATAGAATACCCTTATTAATTGAGGGCAATTCATTTTGAGGAAAAATACAAGCTAAAAGATAATGGAAACCAGGAGAGATCAAGAAAATCAGAAAGCTCCATTTTAAAGCAACTGGAAATTGACAACTAGTATGAAAAATTATTAAATATATCAGGTATAGACACTCTAAAAGGTTTGTGATGGTTTAAGTTGTATATGAACTTTGCTGGATCATAATTCTCAATGGTGTAGTCATCTCCCATGAAGATATCTGATATAATGTAATCACCTCAGTGATGAGATCTGCTGTGAACATAGTCAACTGAAAGAGAGTTTCCCCAGGGATATTGTGCCCAATATATAAATATAGATATTCTCTTGCTTTTTTGCTCTATCTGGTTCTGCATCTGACTTATAGTCATCTAACCTCTGGTTCTATTAACGTAAACCAGTGGTCTGCAATATTGCCTAATGATCCTGGGAGTCATTAGCCTCTGCAACCTGGGAGTTAGCAGTCTATCATATTACCTGCTTATCTTAGATTCATTTGACTGTGCAGACAGAAGCCTTCTGAACTGACCTGCTGAATTTAAGCTGCTCAGTCACTGCAGTTACATGAATCGAGGGAAACCTCCAGCATAACATTTAACCCAAGGCCTTGGAACTAGTCAGCCTCTCCAACTTTGTGAGCCATTTCTTTGCGTTCTCTCTCTCTCTCTCTCTCTCTCTCTCTCTCTCTCTCTCCCATATACATACATGCTTCACTAGTCTAGAGAACCCAGTCTAAGACAGGACCACAGACAAATATAAAAGTAATTCAGGCGTGCCCCAAATCATATCACTTGAATTATATACAGGTTCTTGAACAAATTATTTATTACTTGATTCAAAAAACATTTTATTTCTTTTTCCAAATTTCCCAACGAAACCTATAGGCACATGGGCTCTCTCCCAGTGTCACTTGAACATTTCCAAACTTAGAAACTAAATCGAAAATTCTTTAAGGCTAGCTATTAGAAAAATGAGAAGCCATGGTGGTATAGTGGGTTACACATTGGGCTGCTAACCAAAAGGTTAACAGTTCAAAACCATGAGCTACCCCCTGAGAGAAAGATGAGACTTTGTACTCCTATAAAGAGTTACAGTGTTGGAGACCCACAGAGGCAGTTCCACCCTGTCCTGTAGGGTAAGGTTGCTATGAGTCGGGATTGGCTCAATGGCACTGAGTTTGGTTTGGTTTTGGAATCAGAGAAATGGTGAATAAATACTAAGACCACAGATGTGGTTACAAATAAGGCTACAGTGACCCATTGAAGTTTTGACCCTGCTGGCCAGACTGAAGTACCACACAGGAGAGGAACAAGCAGAACAGTTGCAAGTCTCCACACTGTAGCATGCATCTTGCTGTGTAGATTCTGCCTGTGCTACAAAATAAATATGGGAAAGAAAAAAATCCCTTTCTCAAAACTGGCCTAGAGTGGGTAGATGACTTCCAGCTGACAGCTTCATTTTCCTTCAGTGATTGTGGGTTGGGTTGTGAAGAAGAAGAGAGAGACAAAGAGGTGAGAGAAAAAACAGCCATTTCGGCAATTAAATGGCAGAAAGTTTTCATTATGCAGCTCCAAGTCCCTGAAAGTTTTCTTTTCTACCCATTCTCTTTCTTCCTTCAAACTCTTATCCCATTCACTGCTCTCCTCTCATGCAAACACACACACAATGCTACCCTTGATCTGAGTCAAAACACACACAGCAAGCTCAGCCTCAATACTCACCCCAGTGACTTGAGGATATGACATCCAAGAGGCTATTATAGCCCTGAGAACAGATTGGTAATGATGGTGTGGTTCCTAAAAGGTTTAATAGGTACAAACATTGGGCCAAATGGAAGAAGGTCAGCAAATGGCAACATAGTGAATGATATTCTTTCTGGCAATCCCTCAGTGAAACCTTTTGTGAAGTTTTATGTTGCTGTATTAGTGTGGGTACTTTAGAGAAACAAATCCACAGAAACTCATATATAAAGAGTGTTTTAGGGAGATGTCAGACAGGGCAAGATATGACAAAATAACAATTTATAAATTATCAAGGGCTCATGATGGAGCGGGGAGCGGGGAGGGAGGGTAAAAAATGAGGACCTGATGCCGGGGGCTTAAGTGGAGAGCAAATGTTTTGAGAATGATGAGGGCAATGAATGTACAAATGTGCTTTACACAATTGATGTATGTATGGATTGCGATAAGAGTTGTACGAGCCCCTAATAAAATGATTTTTAAAAAGAGAGTTTTATATACAGGTTAAGTGTGCATCAAGAAAACATCCCAACCCAATGCTGCCCAAGCCCACAAGTCCAACATTAACCCCTATGTCCAACACTAATCCACAAAGTCCTCCTCCATCTCACAAAACAGACGCAATGATGCCTACTGCAGGAGGAAAGCTGAGTCAGTGAACGAACAAGCATCTCACCACTAGCAGGGGTCTCCACACGGCTGCTCCCGCACCCAGGGCTGCATGTGACTACTCCTTGGGGATGTTTTGCAGGAAGTCAGCCTTGCAAGCTAAAGCAGGGAACTGGCTAAGGTAACTGCTCCCTGGTCAGACCATCAGAAAGCAAGAGACCTGAGAACTAGAACGGTGAGGCTTACTGAGCCATTTATGCCTCCGTCCTTCAATTAACCCCACATGTGTTTATCGGCCAGGTTGCCACAATAAACTAACTACCTCAGTTGCTAATTACGTACATTAAATTGATTTCTTAGGACCAGAATATAATGTTCTGTTATTGCTGTTTGTTTCACTATTTAATGGCTCTCATTTTAAAGCTTACCTTAAGTTATGGAATGGTGCAGACAGAAACAAAAGTTGAGATTGAACTTGATGAATTTATCCAGAAAAGAGTATGAGAGTTGGCCACAGATGCTTAGGTCTCTGGCCAAGGACAAATTATTTCTGTAGAGCATGAGACTTGGGAACCGCAGTTTTTAGCTTTTAATTAATAAAGCTGTGTTCTCTGGACATTTAAGTTAGTCTATTCTACACATCCAAAGTGACTCCCATGCCCCTCACCTTTTCATATCTCAACCTGTGGCAAAGTCTAAAGAATGCAGAACAGAAAGTTGTGTGCTCCCAAGCTGACCCAGTATTTCTACTGGGTCAGCAACACTTACATCTACAATAAAACATTTTGAAGACAGTTTCCCTTTCAGAAATTCTATAACAGAAAATTAGTTGACTTGGCCACAGGCCATAAAATCTAACTAGTTTTGTGAGGCTGTTTAATGTTTAAACCTAATCATCAGTGGACCGCTCTCAGACACCAAGTACGTTTGAATTCAAAGCCTCAATGCAGAGGGACAAAAGCTAAATACGAGATTAAAAGGAATCCATTTCTTTTTAACTTAGGTACTGAAGGGAAATTAAAACCTGAGGGCAGAAAAAAGAAATGAGTTATAGGGCTTCTAAGATGCTAAAGGCATCTAGGGAACGGACCACAGCTCTTACACAGGGCTAATAGAACAGATACATCTTGCTTATTAAAGTGCTCGGTCTACTTCAAGCATTTTATTTTCCTCATTCTCCCTCCAGACTGGCAAAGTAGGAGAGGCAAGTAATTTATCCCCACTATGCTAGTAGAGCTCTAAAGGCTTTGCCCCCTGATCAGAATCTCAAAGATTTCACTATTAATTGCTATCTACAAGGCTAAGTCACAAAGTATTGTAACAAGGGCTCCAGTAAATGCACAGGTCCCCCTGCCAAAATAAAACATGTTTAAATATCTCCCTGTAATCAATGAGTAACTGCATAAAAGTTCTCCCAGTAGTACACTTTTCAAAAAGAAAAGCTCCAATCAAACGGTAGCTTACTGAGGGAACTACTGGCTAGTTAAATTAAAGGGAGAGAGCTCTGTTCAGAAGGTTAAGGTGACTGTTTGGGGGATTCCAAAAAAGTAATCTTGATATATTTTCTCAAAAGATAGAGGACAATCATGAGGGAATATTAGGAAGAAGTTTTAAGTAAGTTGGGTGGGGGAGCAAGGAAAGTTGCACTCAGGAATTCTTTCCATCATGACAGTGCACCTGCTCATTTTTGGAGTGCTGTAAGGACTGACTTAGGAGAATGTTGTTGAGAACCCATAATTCATTTACCCCACAACCTTGACCTTGTCTCTTCCAACTTCCTTCTGTTCTCCAAAACTTAAAGAACATTTCAAAGGGACACGACTTGAGGCCCCCCAAGAAAGACAAAATTGCCATTTTTAGGTGGTATGTATCAAAAAGTACAAAACTCTTCAAGATAGTTCTAAGGCAGTAGTTCTTCCTAATGCCTTCCGAATGCCGCGACCATTTAATACAGTTCCTCGTGTTGTGGTGACCCCCGCAACCATAAAATTATTTTTGTTGCTACTTCATAACTGTAATTTTGCTACTGTTATGAATCAGATGACCCCTGGGAAAGGGTTGTTCGATCCCCCAAAGGGGTCGCAACCCACAGGTTGAGAACCGATGTACTAGAGAGATGGAAACGCTGCCTTTAGAAGTATATAGACTTAGATGGAGAATACATAACTCTGCATTTTTATATTTTGTTTAATGAAGGTTTCTATGATTTGTAACAATATTTCTTGACTAACCCTCAAAGAATAAGTAAGACTGAAGTGATGCCTCTAATTCAGCTTCTTCGTGAAAGCTCAAATCCACGGCACAATGATCAATTTTGCATTTATTTTCAAACATCAGCCACTTCATTTGAATGACACTATTTTAATGGCAAGAAATGTTGAATGAGCACTGTCAAGGGAAAAACATCACCCTGCATTAATACCCCATCAGGATACCATTCCTTTAGGAACCTGGAGTATATTTCAAAGAGTGCATAGGAGAATTTGCACCTAATTAAAAACACAGGGACAGAATTCAGTTTCTTTTGTATAATTAGAGTGATTTTTGAGGCAACAGCATAATCTATCCAACAGGCGTGACTATTCAAAATCTGGAGAGAAAGAGAAGAAGAAACGGGGAAGGAGGAGAGGGAAGGAGGGAAAAGCAAGGGGGAAGATAAATAAGGAGAATACTCATGGGTAAGAGTGGCAGAGGATGGATAAGAAGGGAGGCTGTACAGGGGTTTTTATTTGTTTCATAAAAATGGCAATTTAAGGGGGAAAGAACAAGGGTACTAAATTAACTGACTTTTACCCCCAGTCCCAAATTTTGCTGCCTTGTACATGCGTAAAGGAGCACTGGTGGCATAATTGTTTATGCCCTGGATTGCTAACTGCCGACTCAGCAATTTGAACCCACCAGTAGTAGTTCCTCCAGAGAAAGATGAGGCTGTAAAGAGACACTGTCTTAGAAACTCTAGAGAGCAGCTCTACTCTGTCCTATAGGGTCACTGTGAGTCAAAACCAACTTGAAGGAAGTGGGTGGGAGGGGGTACACACACACACACACACACACACACACACACACACACACACTTGGATAGAAATGTCAGTGAAGAAGCAAGAATATGAATAATCCACAAAGTAGATAACCTCAACAATGGAACAATGATGTCTTATTTTGTTATTTTAAAAGATACAGTGCAAGGAGAAAAGGGCACTTAGCCATTTTTCCAAGTTTAGTGTACACTGATTTTCAGTACACTTTAGTGTACATTTATTTGACACCTAAGTCTTAGTGTTCAGACTGCAAAACAAATGGAACACTAAAAGTGTGTCCTCATTTTTCATTGTCATGATTTTTTAGATTATTAAAAGGGTCATCTATGAGGTGATGAACCTAAGCAGGTCATTTCATTTTGTGCACAAGAATAAATTATTATTCTTTTTTTTTTTTAAACCAAAATATCTATGGTTTATTGATTTTTCAATAAAGGCACCAAACCTAGCCAATGGGGAGAGAATTGTTTCCTTAACAAATGGCGCTGGGGAAACGGAATCTCTACATGCAAAAAATTGAAGCTGGACCCCAACCACGCTCCAAATGCAAACATTAACTCAAAATGGGTCAGCAACCTAAGAGATGAAACCATAAATCTCTTTTTTTTTTCTTTTTTAACATTTTATTAGGGGCTCATACAACTGTTATCCCAATCCATACACACATCAATTGTGTAAAGCACATTTGTACATCGTTTCTC
>NW_022103931.1:1379007-1380774 GCF_000313985.2 Echinops telfairi | reverse complement strand
GTTGTATTTCTCATCATTGTTACATCGCACCCTGACTGGCTAAATTATTATTCTTAATGTTACCTCACTCACTGTCATCGCGTTGATTCCCACTCATAGCAACCCTGTATGACAGGATAGAATTGCTCCTGTAGGTTTCCAAGTCTAACTCTTCACTGGAGTAGCTAGCCTCATCTTTCATATTTAGCACACTTTATCTTAAGTACTCAGCAAAGAGAGAAGTGGAAGGGATAATAAGGAGAAATTGTGCTCAAGATGAAAGTGGGAAGACTGATGTTATGGATTTGTGTCCCCTACATTGATATGTCAACTTGGTTAGGATATAATTCTCATTATTATGTATAGCCTCCGTTTTGTAATCTGCTTTAATGATTCTATGTGTTATAATTCTTAATCCCTGAGGTTAAAGAGACAAGGTTAATAGCAGTTCTGTTAATGAGGCAGGATAAAATCTATAGGATTGGGTTATATCTTGAGTCACTCTCGTTTGAGATATTAAAAGGATTAAACAAGCAAGGGGAAATCTAAGGGACTTCCTATCACCAAGAACAAAGAAAGAACCAGGAATGTAGCATACCCTTATGGCCCAGGTTCCCTGCACTGAGAAACTCCTAGACCCAGGAGAAGATTGATGACAAGGGCCTTCCTCCATTGCTGACTGAGAGAAGAAGCCTTCTCCAGGAGCTGGAGCCCAAGTTCAGACATTAGCTTCCTAAATTGTTTGTTAAAGCCATCCATTCGTGATATTTCTATTATAGCAGCAGTAGATAACTAAGACAACTGGGTTCAGGCAAGTTGGAGGTTTTTTTTGAAAACATATTCAGCACACTTGTACACTTAATCAATTAATATTTATGGATTGGTGTAGAAGTTTTCCTCAGGTTCATCTTGAGTTCATCAGATCCACTGCAGAAATTACAGTCTCCTCCATTTATGTTATGCTGCCCAGCTACCAGGGTCATTTGGGGTCATTTGAACTGGATCTACCATTAACTCAGATACTGCTATAAGGAAGGAGTATAGTGATTAGTCACAGTGACTCCTGGCGATAGGGGAGGATTCAAACTTCAAGTTTACAGAGTACTTTTTTTCCCAGTGAGAAGAATCATATCAGAAGAATTCACATTCCTCATTTACTTTACTTCGGAGTAGTTCTCTAGTAGCAAAGAAATAAAGTTCTTAAGTTCAAATAGTTAACCCCATCCTACCTCCTTTTTCTCTTTAGCAGAGACAGCTACTTAGTTAAGCTTACTAGGTCCATCTATCAATCCACCATCTCAGAGACCCAGAAAATATTAAAGCTACTGAATCTTTATTCCACAACATTTGCTCTCCATGTAGAGCACATCCACTTCCTCCCCCCTACCTTGTCAACACAGTAAAAGAAGCTATCTCTCAGTCCCTTTGCTGCCTTCATCTTTCTCTTCCGTCATGCCCAATCTCAGCCCTGAAATACAGCCCTATTGACCTCCAAGTCACTGTTGCAAGTAGGTGGTGCCACAGCGACAACAGTGGGCTTGTTTGTTTTTCCAACTGGTGCTACTTGGAAAACAGCAGGCTCCTTGGGAGATGCCAACCATTAATCATGAAGAGTGATTTGAGACATTCTGTACGTACTATATTTTTTTGCTGATATATACAATCTGTAAGATTGGGAAGGGGATTCAGGTATAAAGAGAGAAGCATTTTCTTTTCTTTTTTTAAACATTTTATTAGGGGCTCATACAACTCTTATCACAATCCATACACACATCAATTGTGTAAAGC
>NW_022103931.1:1369829-1378907 GCF_000313985.2 Echinops telfairi | reverse complement strand
TAGGCTGGTGTGCTTCTTCCATGTGGGCTTTGTTGCTTCTGAGCTTGATGGCCGCTTGATTACGAGAAGCATTTTCTACCTCATTTTGTTCTTTCCCACCTCAGCCCTCTCAAAACCAAACTCCCTGCCATCGAGTCAATGGTGACCCTATAGGACAGGGTAGAACTGCCCCTGTGGATTTCTGAGATTGTAATTATTTATGGGAGTAAAAAGCCCTGTCTTTTACCCATGAACTGTCTGTTGGTTTCAAACTGTGGACCTTGCAGATTGCAGCCCAACTCATAACCATTACACCACCATGGCTAGTCCATATATAAATAACTAAGTGACAAAGCTTTCACTGATTATCTCCTTGTTTTGGGTGTGAATGAGCAGGGGGGAAAACAGAAATAAAAGTTGATGCCATTTTCCATATTTTAAAGTGCAATCTCTGTAACCTTCAAAATAGAATACTACAGATTGGGCACTAAGATGTATATGTGTGTCAGAATACAGCCATATAAATTATTTTAGTACCACGCACTGTTTGAGATTAACCGTGCTTCAGCAACTTTCCATTAGAACTTGGTACGTAATGAAAAAGTACTGTCAAAACTAGCTGCAAAATATCCGCAATAAGCAATAACAAATTAGAAAACATGAATCCTGGTTCCAGAAATACTTCTAGGTTCTGGCTTGACTACCCAGTGGAAATCTGGCAGCAAAAATAAGTTTGAGATTTTAAAACATTCTTTAAAAAAAAACATTCTTAAATGTTTGCATTTCAGACTTACCTTTCATAAACCAAACCAAGCTCACTGCCATCAAGTCAATGCTGACTCAGAGCACTGTGGGGTTCCAAGACTGTAACTGTTTCTGGAAGTAAGTTATGGAGCTTTTGGTGTTTCAAACTGCCTACCATGCAGATCACAGCCCAACACGTAACCACTATACCACCAGGGCTCCTGATTTTATAACTTTTATTATATCAGGAGACTAAATTCAGTCCATATGCAAAAATACTAGAAATTTTTATTAAAGTTGAAGTTCTGACAAATAAATATTATCCTGAACATTCAAAGTTTAAACCAAGTGTAAAGGGTACTGCTATAAGAGTTAGAGCCTCCAGTTATGTCTAGCTCATGTGGTTTTGGACAAAGAATCCTCTCTGAATCATGCATTTCTGGACACTCCACCACCTGTCTTATCCATCCACACAAGGTTGGGAAGGTCAGAGGAATGAGTTCCCAAGTGTCTTCGAAAGAGATTAAGCTTTGCACAAAATAAAAGCATTGTATTTCCACTCTAATTCGTAGGGACTTTCTTTCTAATGCATGGGTCATTTATTCAATGGCACAACCTGTGTACTAGGTACTATACCACAAATATTTTACAGATGTAAAACTATTTTTCATTTATCTTACATTTTATACTTGGTGTGGAGACTGAAGAAGCGGTGAGGAGGCAATTTACGCAACTGACAAAATGGAATATACCCAGAAGCAACGAGGACAGTAAAGGGCCTAAAAATCTGAAATATAATGAATTTCTGAGAGATTGGGCTGGAAATGTTTTATCCGGAGAAGAAGAGAGGGGTTACAATATCCTGTTGTCAAAAATCTTAGGGGGGTTCACATGCAAGAGAATTTTTTGTCATTATAGAAAGAAGAACCAAAAACAATCCGAAAAAAATTAAGCCAGAATTATGAGCTCCTAATGGCCAAAGTTAGAACAATTTGAACAACAAAATAGATAAAATAACATTTGATATTCAACCATTTCAACAGGTAGCATATGAGAAAGAACCAATGGTACTGAAGGAAGAAATCCAAGCTATACTGGAAGATTAGCCAAAAATAATGGCTCCAGGAATTGATGGAATGCCAATGGAAATGTGAGGAAGCACTGGAAGCACTTATTCTTCTAGGCCAGGAAATTTGGAAGACAGTTACTTGGCCAACTGACTGGAAGAGATCCATATTTGTACCTAGTCCAAAGAAAGGTGACCCAATAGGATGTGCAAATTATAAAGCAGTGTCACTGAAATCATATGCAAGTAAAATTTTGCTGAAGATCATCCAACAAAGTTTGCAGCAGTACATTGACAGGGAGCTTCCAGAGATTCAGGCCAGATTCAGAAGAGGACATGGAATCTTAGTTATGTCATTGCTGATGTCAGATGGATCTCGGTTGAAAGCAAAGAATACCAGAAAGATGTTAACTTGGATTTTATTAACTATGCCAAGGTATTCGACTGTGTGGATCATAACAAATATGGATATCCTTGAGAAGAATGGGAATTCCAGAACACTGCATTGTCCTCATGAGGAACCAGTACATGGTTCAAAAAACAGTACTATGAACAGAACAAGGTAGGACTGCATGGCTTAAAATTGGGAAAGGTGTGTGTAAGAGTGGTATCTTTCACCATACTCATTGAATCTGTATGCTTAGAGAATAATCAGAAAATCTGACTTACATGAAGGAAAATATGGCATCAGGATTGGAGGGAGGCTTAGTAACAACCTGAAATATGTAGATGACACAGCTTGCTTGCTAAAAGTGGGGAGACTTGAAGCACTTGCTGATGAAAGACTGCAGCCTTTAGTATTGATTACAGCTCAATGTAAAGAAAACCAAAAGCCACACAATTAGACCAATAGGTAATGATAAATGGAGAAAAGACTGAAGTTGTCAAGGATTTTGACTTGATTAAACACACAATCAATGCTCACTGAAAAATGCTTATCAGTAGAAGAATGTCCCTAGAAGTGAAGAAATCATGAAACACCTCATGACACAGAGGAACCTGAAAATCATTATGCTGAGTGATGCTAGTCAGTCACAGAGAGACAAATATATTGTATGAGTCCACTACTATAAGGATAAACACCAACATGATGGCAGGCTTCAGCTCCCAGGTCATGTAATCTTCTTACCTGGTCTCCCAAGCAATGGGGTAGAGAACCTGCCTAGCATCCATGAAAAAAACATGCTCATGGAAGCAGCAGTCCAGAAATCAAATGGTGAGCATTGAGTAAATCTGCTGCACAATACCTTTTTAAAGAGTCGAAAAGCAAGCTTGTTACTTTGAGGACTAAGAGGCACCTGAACCAAGTCATGGTATTTGCAATGTGAAAGCTGGACATTGAATAAGTCAGATTGAAGAAGAATTGATACATTTGAAGTATGGTGCTAATGAAGAATATGAAAGTACTACAGTCTTCCAGAAGAATAAACAAATCTGCCTTGGAAGAAGTAAAACCAAAAGCTCCTCAGAAGTAAGGACGGTGAGACTTTATCGTACATACTTTGGACATGTTGTCAGGAGAAACCGATCCCTGGAAAAGGACATCATACCTGCTAAAGTAGAGGGGCAGTGAAAATGAGGAAGACCATTGACAAGATAGGTTGACACAGTGGCTGTCACAATAAGATCAAACATCAGAACAATTGTAAGGTTGGTCCAGCACTGGGTAGGTAGTATTTTGTTCCGGTGTACATGGGGTCACTATGAGTCGGAACCAATTCAACAGCACCTAACAACAGCAGCCGCATTGGACTATGCCCCAAAGTTGTAAATAACAATCCATGAACCAATATTCATATACATGATGGAATAAATAATTAAAATTGAGAAAACTAAACACTAAATTGAGAAAAACTAAAAAATAGACAAATCTTCCCTGAAGAATAATTTCAAATAATTTTTGTAGACATTCCACACTCAAGGTGATGGAACATAGCTCCCCAGTGTGGACTGCCTATAATGATTTTTCTAAAAAGTACATCACAGAACGTGGGGAAAATAATGTTATACTGAAAAATCTGATAAAAACTACCTCAGCCAGGTGATCAGAGTCAGCATCAACATGTTAATAATATGAACGCTTAATGTGATATGATGAGAACGGCATTTTACGTCTGTTGTCTTCTTCCCATAACATATTGCTCTAATCATAAGAAAAACAAAAGACAACTCCCAATTCATCTGCAAAACATTAGTCCTGGTTGTTAGTCCTCAAATTGTCAAAGCAATAAAAAACAAGGAAAGTCTGAGAAATAGTCACAGCCAAAATGTAGTCTAAGATGGCATGGTGACTAAATGTAATGTAGTGTTCTGACCAGGATCTAGGATAAGGGACAAAAAGCCATTAGTGGAAAACCGAGATAATATGAATGAATTACAGACTTCACTTAATCATAACAAAGTATCAATCAATATTGATTCAGAAATTTTAGCAAATATATAAAAGAAGCCAAGCCAAACCCAATGCTTTTGAATAGATTCTGATTCATGACAACCCCATGTGTTACAGAGTAGCACTATTCCATGGACCTTCTTGGCTGTACTCTTTGTGGAAGCATTATCCCTAAGCCTTTCTTCTCTGTTGCCACTGGGTGGTTGCAATGCACCAAGCTTTATGTTAGTAGCCACTTGCAAAGTGGTTGAATCACCCACAAGCCTAGAAGATACTTATAACAGAGATAATCGGGTGTGTGACATATGGGAATTCTCAGTACATATTAATTCTGTAAATCTAAACGGTTCTAAAATTAAAAGTTTGCTTAAAACACAGCAGCAGGGAAAGCTATAAGAAAATAGATTTCAGTTCAAGTCAATAATGAGCTTTCTGGTAGGAACTGTCTTTGGAAGTAGTTGTCTATCCATGGATGCATTTAGGCAAAGAAAGGTGATTAATGTATGTATTAAATAAAGACAATTAAATGATCTTCTAGATTGTTTTCAGAGGATAGAATTTATTTGTAACTAAAAAGTCACTGTGAGGTTTAATGGATATACATACAAATAGCCAAGATGCTAGTGCTTCTAAAGTCTGTTATAAATTGCCACATAAAGTACTAGAGGAGCAATTTATATCACTTATGTTCTTCTAATGAGCAATGAGCAATGCCTACTAGATAGAGTGTATAAATATAGAAAATCATTAGAAAGACTGCGGTTATTAGTTTACCTGGTTCTAGTACATCTTTAGGTTTCAGAGAATGCTGTTGAATGAAGTGCTATGTATGCAAATTAGAAGCTCCAGCAGCCTTGTCTTAGAAATAGTCCTGTGTACATCTATCTCCCCTGATAAAATATAGTTTCCTTGAAGATGAAGGCTACCTGCTTCCTTCCACTCTAATATCATCCCTACACCTTCTGTCCCCCAATCTAAAGTGTCTTACACCCATAGGGAGGCATTAAGTATAAATATCTATGAATGACTATGAGCTTCAGGTAACTAGAATGAGAAAACTTCTCTACAGCCATTCCCCAAAATCAAGGGCCGGTCTCAAATCTCAAGGCAGTTCCAGATCAAACTATGTGAATTAAATGTACATTAAAATATGCACAAAATAAAATAAAATATACACACAGCTGAATATCTCTTACAAGGCATTTTCTAAATTAGACTAAGAATGAGTCAAAGTTAGAGACTATAAATATTATAGAGGATTACAAGTAAAATGTTACAAACTAGCCTTCAATTAAGTGAATTTTAGTCCCAATTCAAAAACCCTATTTGGCCGAAAGACTTGCTGGCTTAAAAATTATGGCAAGGGGAAGTCAAACTAGAACAGTGTTCCCAACTCCTAATCTCCCTAGACATTTTAACAGACCCTTAAATTAAGCATTGGATCTTTGAACCATGTACAATATTTCAAAACCTTAAGGAAAGCAGAGCACT
This sequence comes from Echinops telfairi, assembly GCF_000313985.2. NCBI lineage: Eukaryota > Metazoa > Chordata > Mammalia > Afrosoricida > Tenrecidae > Echinops > Echinops telfairi. Next base: position 1,373,235 of record NW_022103931.1, on the reverse strand, counting down.
TACCTACCATATAGCTGCCCCTATTAACTAAATGTCCTTTCTTTTGTTTTTCCTTGGAATTACAGTAACCAAGCAAAATAACATTGTAACCATGTTGATCAGAAGTTATGATATATGTGTATGTATGGGGATAAGTCAAACATTATTGCTAGTAATGTAGTGAAGAAAGCTGATAGTGCCCAGCTATCAAAAGATATAGTGTCTGGGGTCTTAAAGGCTTGAAGATAAATAAGCAGCCATCTAGCTGAGCAGCAACAAAGGCCACTGTAAACCTTATGCACAGCATGGAAACATTATCAGATACTGAAGGTCTAATGAATGGAAGAAGCACACCAACCTGTACGATCCTGAGGTGACGATGGGATCAGGTATCAGGCTTCAAAGACCCAGAACAAAAAATCATATCAATGTCAATGAGGGGGAGGGCAGAGTGGAGACCCAAAGCCCACCTGTGGACAATTAAAATCCTCTTACAGAAGGGTCACAAGGAAGAGACGAGCCAGTCATGGTGCAGTATAGTACCAACTTTCCCTTAGTTCTTTAATGCTTCCTCCCCCCACTATCATGACCCCAATTTTACCTTGCAAATCCAGTTAGACCAGAGCATGTACATTATACTTGGTGTAGTAGTTATAGAATCTGTTGTTAATTTGAGACTTAAGAGTTAGTAGGGTAGATTTTAGCCTGTCAATCAGGTCACAGCTTGATGACCTAATTTAAGGTGCTAAGGAGATAAATAGCTCGTTGGAGGTAGGACACATGTTCACTCCAAGGGAGACATTGCAGCTGACAAGGCACATGGAGCTACACTAGAGCCCTGGAGGTAAAGGCACCATGTGGAGACCCCTGCCAGTGCTGAGGTGCTTACACCACCACTGGATCCACAAGACTTTCCACCCACTGGCCTATGATCTTTCTTCATTTGGCATCACTGCATGTGTTTTGTGAGTCTGAAGAGGAATTTATAGATTGGTATGAGACATATGGGCTAATTTTGGACTTATGGACTTGATCTGGACTGTGTTGGGATGTTTTCTCAATATTTAATTGCTCTTATTATAAAGTTCTTTCTTATACAGATATGAGTGTCTCAATTTGTTTCTCTAGTCTACCCAAACTAACACAAATGCAATGCCATTCCTCTTGATTGTATTATTCCCTGCATAGTAAACCATATGATTTTTTATTCCAAATGGCCAATATGAGTCTGTTTTAGCTCACTAATGCCTAGGATATCCATCTTTATGCATTCCATTTCATTTTTGACAACTTCCAATTTTCCTACATTTCCTACATTTCCAACATTCCAATTTGGGTTTTGCAGCTGTTTCTTCTCACCTTGAGTTGTGTCCCATCAGCAAATGAAGATCCTGAAGATTTTACCCCCAGAGGCTTTACTCCATTCATATCACTTACTTTGAGAAAGGAGCTCCTCTTCAGTCACATTTTGAGTGTCATCTGATCCGAAGGGCCCAGCCTTTGGCACTGTCTACAACAATGTTCTGCTTCCATTCATTAGACCTTCAGTATCTGATAATGTTTCCATGCTGTGCATAAGGTTTTCAGTGGCTACTTCCTCCAAAGTGGGCAGCCGACTCCTTCTTCTTCGGGATCAGTGAGCTGAAATGGACTGACATTAACCATTTCCAATAGGACAGGAATAACAACTGAATAGAAATGGTGTCATTGTAAAAAAAAATTTTCAAGATCTATCCTGAAGTACAATGATGTCAGTTATAAGATAATATGCACGTTCTTACAAAGAAGGCCAGATAGTACAACTATTATACAAATTTACAGACGAAACACTAAAGCCAGTGATGAAGAAATTGAAGAATTCTATCAATGTCTGAAGTCTCAAATTGAGCAAGATGCATTATTAATTACTGGTGATTGGAATGCTAAAGTAGGCAACAAAGAGGAAGGATTGATAGTTGAAAAATGTTAAAAATCAAATGACATCATTGTCTAAAACCAATTTTGCAAGACCAAAGACTTACTCATTGTAAATACCTTTTTTTCAAAAAGCTAAATGGCAGCTATACACAATTCCAAAGGGTACCAGAGAAAACAAAGTATTATCATGAAATGTGAAAAGACCTGGAATTAGAAAATCAAATGAAAGAATTACTTTTAATGAAGAAATACTTCAATCCTCAAGTTGAAATATTGAGGAATTTTATGGGCAAAATACTGAATGAATTATGCAGGAAACATCAAAAGAAGATAAAAAGGAATATAGTCACTGTGCCAAAAAAGAAAAGAATTGGTTGATGTTCAACCATTTCAAAGAATTGATGTCTTTGAATGGTGGTGTGGACTGCCAGAAGAAGGAACAAATCAGTCTTGAAAGAAGCACAGTCTGAATGCTCTCTGGAAGCAAGTATGGGGTCCTTCCTCTCTCTCTCTCTCTCTCTCTCTGGTAGTTACTTAATTATGTCAACCTGAAGATATATAAAAATATAGGGGTGGTATCCAACCTGTCAATCAAGTCTCAGCCTGGGGGTGCCTCTTTGTGGATGTGGCCTTCTTATAGGAGGGCCCTGGGAACCTCCCTCTTGCTCTGCTTTACCCTTCCCTCTAAAGACCCTGAGAGCTGCTGGAGCTCTGGTATGTTTCCACTGACCTTGGATCCAGTGGACTTTGCACCCACCAGTCTTTGCCCTTCCTGCATTCTGCACCATCACATGTGGCTGTGTGAGTCTGAAGTGGGACTATGGATATGTACCAGATTTATGGACTTGAGTTGGACCGGACTGGGATATTTTCTTGATATACAATTACTCCTTAATATAAAGCTCTTTCTTACACATATCTGAGTGCCACTGAATTGTTTCTCTAGTCAACCCAGCCTAACACATTTTCAATACGAAAATCTACATTTTATTGGTTTTAATGACACAATTCAATATTTAAAAAGTTAAAATTTGAATTAAATAAGCAGCATGAAAAAAAAATAAGCAGCATGATAAAAAATATTAAAGTCCTGGGACAAAAACAAATCAAACAACTATGTATCAGTGACTGCACCAGAACTCAGGCAGTACTCTTTGTTACAACAAAATAATTTTTTGTGTGATGAGTGTTTGAGATACTGTATATCCTTCAAAATTTTAATTTGAAATAATCTGATGTTTGTCTTAAAACTTAAAGTTTGAACTTCTAGACCTTTATTTCTTTTTTTAAAATCATTTTATTAGGGGCTCATACAACTCTTATCATAATCCATACACACATAAATTGTGTAAAGCGCATTTGTACATTCATTGCCCTCATCATTCTCAAAACATTTCCTCTCCACTTAAGCCCCCAGCATTAGGTCCTAATTTTTCCCCTCCCTCCCCGCGCCCCCCTCCCTCATGAGCCCTTGATAGTTTATAAATTGGTATTTTGTCATATCTTGCCC
>NW_022103931.1:1366340-1368340 GCF_000313985.2 Echinops telfairi | reverse complement strand
ACGAATTGCTGGTGGTTCTGAACTGCCAACCGTGTGGATTGCAGCCCAATGCTTAACCACTACACTACCAGGGCTCCATGAGCTAAAACATGGTACCTAGTAAACACAGTACCTAGCAAACAAAGTAGCTAGCAGTGGTTCCTTCTATTGTACATTAGATCACTAGGAATGGAAGAGACTTGATAGCACCTAACAACAAAAACAACAACAACACACACCAGCTATTATTTAAGAAATACAGGATTTTGTTGTTTTTTTACAAAGAAAAATATTCTGGGATGTACTGGTCCCTATTTTTAAAAACAAAGATGACATTTAGAAGGGTAGGTAAAAACCGAGGTCCCTTGCAACTCCAGGCAGCTCAATCCAATATACACTTCCTCTTTTTGTCTTTCCCAGTGAGGACTAAACTCTTCACTTACTGAATGTCCTGTGCTTGGTTCACTAGGGAAGAAAGCCCAGCGAAACTTATAAATGCATACATACAAAGTGGTTTATACCAAGGGAATGAAACACACAGTTGCAGATGCTGGACATTCCAAGTCCATGGGTCAGCTTTTCCTGATTCACAGAGCTGCAGGGCCTGATGAACTCAACATTGGGCATGTCAGATGACAGGCTTCTGCCTGCAAATGTGAATAAACCCACAGTTGGCAGATAAGATGGCAGATTGATGATGACTCCCAGCATCAGCAGGCTGCTGGCTCAAGTTCAAAGAACCAGAGGTCAGATGAGGAGCCATATATTGGATCTAGATCCAGCAATAAGCCAAAAAGCTTTTCCCCAGCATCTACATATATTGGAAACAGGTTCACACTCCCCAGGAAAATTCCTTTCAATTGACTAGGGGTGCATATCAGATTTTACCATGGATGTGATTACTGTATATTACATCACATCATGGGGATTTCTATGTTTTAACTACCAGACCACTGAGCATCCTAGCCCAGTCCAGTTCACACTAAACCTTAGCTATCACACTGAAGCCACTGAAAGCAGATAGATAACAGATAGACTTCTTGTTCCTTATGTCTGAGGGCACCTATGGATTTTTTGCCCTCCTCCACCTACCATACTCCTTACTCCCAGACACTCAAAACCCGATTGGTTATCCAAGGGCCTCTGGATAGAGGCAGAAAATATCGAAGTTTCCCACAGCTGAGTTGGTTAGCATGCAGGCAGTTTCTTGGGTAGCTAGATGTAGTACATACCACTTCACATTTCCCAAAATCTGTGATAAGTATTGCACAGAGAAGCCGTCTACCCAGTTTGAAGGGGTAATATTACTTCAGCACTTGTGGCCATTCTAGCAGGATTCTGTCATTAAGAGCTCAGTTGCTTACTGCGAGGGTGGTGGTTAAATCCACATGGAGAAAAGATGTGACAGTTTGCACCCTTAAAGATCATAGTCTTGGGAATCACATGGGGTGGTTATACTCTGTCTTGTAGGGTCACTATGAGTTGTACTCAACTCTACAGCAATGAGCTGGTAGTTTGGTTTAGCTCAGTAGCATCAATGTCGATGACTGCAGAGAGCAGAAAGAGATGTGGAAAAAGGCTCCCTTGAATTGAAACTTGAATCTAAGGGTAAATCCACAGGGGGCTTTTTCCAACATGAGATTCTATCATCTGGAGAAAAGATTATACTATATCCCAGTAAAATGTATGTCCCCTCAGCTTTATCCTACCTGTTTCCAAACCTCAAATCAACTGCAGAAATAATTATATTGAAAAATATATAATTCATTGGCACAGGGAGAAGATTCTCTTTAGAGAAATTTGTTTAATTATTTCAATTTAAAATCTTGAATATTCCCAATCTTGGAGTCTTCACTGATTCACATGTATACATATACAAACATTACCACCACCACCACCACCAATAATAACCCTGAATGAGCACCAAGCAGAGATGTCACTAGAGGCTAGTGTGACTCATGGATTACCTACTCTTTGAGAATGAATCAAATTCAAAGCTAAAAAACCTGAAATTGGAAAAT
>NW_022103931.1:1362164-1365518 GCF_000313985.2 Echinops telfairi | reverse complement strand
ATCCGCCCTGGATTCCCTGTATTTTCAGTTCCTATCTGTACCAGTGTACATCCTCTGGTCTAGCCAGACTCACCCCCTTTTCCCCCCTGGCAAATAAAACCTTTCGTACTATAGCATATAAGCCAGGGAAAATGTAGGTATCTGCTTTTGCTGTCCCTCTGGATTGTTCCAGTGCCCCCAGGGGGTGGTACATTATACATTATCATAAAAATATCATGAAAGAGTAATGTATATGTCTATAGTTCTAGGCCACAGTTAGAATGGAAAAGGGAAATGAAACAAAGATCCAAACAAGATCAGTGAGGGGAAAAAGCTAGCTCTAGAATTATACAAACATTAAGATAACACTTATATAAATGTTAAAAACACAGAAACATATATACTGTTTATGGATGCATATAGATGCAAAGGTATAAAAAATAAATGGAAGAATATTCACCAAATTCATTTTCATGTTGACCTCTGGGGATGGACTGAGGGGAATAGGGTTGGAAATAGGAAACAGGATTTAACTTGTCTATAATGGTGTATTTCTCTCACTGAAAAGAGATCTAAAAAATCTTTATGTTAAAAATGTTAACAGTTTGACAGTTCTGGGTCGATATTCAAGTTTATTTGTAACGTTATTGACTATAATTCTTCTTGGTGTTTTTATAATTACTCAAACAAGAAAAAATAATTTTTAAAATCAAAAGTTTGGACTGTTTCTTTTCCTTATTTTTCAAAATTAATGAAATATTAACAGATTAGTCTGATGAACAGAGAGTGAATTGAATATCAAAACTTGAGCAATGGAAGAGAGAAAAATGAAAGGGTCAGGAGAGTCTCAGTGGGATAACATAAAGAAGGGCCCTGGAAGTCTTGGGACCTTTCTACCCAAAATTAGCTGGTAAATTCCTGTTACAGTCCATAAACCAAGAATTTAACATATGAGTCTATTACAAGATATGGGCTCCTGGTGTCTTAAGCCCTACTCCACACTACACTCATATATACTAGCATCCCCATCTAATTTCATTGACTTTCTTTGGAAAGAAACTTCCAGGAAGTTTTCTCCAACCAACTATCCTCTCAGGGACAAGTTTTCCATCTCACCCTACAAGGAGGCTGTTACGACACTAAAGATTCACCTTCTGCCAAATTCCTATTTGTTTCCAGGAATCACAGGAGGAATATGGGCTTCCGACATTTTTTCCTTATAATATTTAGCTCATAGCATTTCTTAAACAAAATGCCTTATTATGAAAGGTAACATCCCAACACCAATTTCTGTCATGCTCAGAAATGTCACATTTTATCCCCTAAATCTGAAGAAATTTCAGTTACCTTTGTCACTTTACTGTGTATTAACTGATCACTAAATCAGTTTGCTTTTATCAGTTAACTGTCTAGTGAAGACCCCCCCAACATGGCTTCTTTTATCAGCCCTTTCCTCCCAAACCCAATATATAGACTCTTCTACTTTTTGAAGGAACCTTCCAATATGATGTTTTGGGCTTTACCCTACCCTCTCTTGGCTGATGTAACTGAAGTGTTGGCTCCAGGCTTTTTTCTCTAAGAGTAGTAGTGATCTCGTCTCCAGCCACACAACATGCTAGAAAAGAAGCTGCATGCAAATAAGATATAGACCACAATCAACATCAAGGGGCAGGTTGAAAGCATTGGTGAGAGAGAGGTAGGCGTTCAGTAAATGGCCAGGCAGAGAAAACTGTTGAGTAGATAAGCACAACCTCGTTATGTTCAGAAGGCAAGAATTCCCCTTACCTAGCTGTTCTGAGACACCAATTGAGAAGGCAAAGGAAAGAGATTGGAACCTGGAACCAGGGCTTGATCTGTAGTCACCACTCTGGCCTTGATTTACAGGGTGACTTTAGACAGCTGACTTTAAAGTCTCTGAAGCTCAATTCCCAAATATTACCATGATGGAAACTGTTACTGGGACTGGGAGGGGGGCAGAATCTGAGAAAATGTCTCTAGACAAGCCTTCATTTCATAGCTGAAAACTTTGAGGCCTACGGAGGAGAATTGTCTTAGGTTATCAATATTTACCCCTTCCAAGACCATGGGGATATTTTTGCAATCAAAATAGAGCGTACCTAGAAGCCTTTTGTGTCCTTTACAAGAGACCGGGTATAGGATAATAAACCAAAACAAAACAAATCCAGATGCTGTTGGATCCATCCCAACTAATGGTGACCGCATGTATTTCCTTTTGATTTTCAGAAGTAGATCATTAGACCTTTCTTCCAAGATGCCTCTGGGAGAACTAGAACCTCCAACCTTTATGTTAGCAATTGAACATGTTAACTATTTTCCCCCTCCAGAGACTCCATAGATAAATATGGTATTATTGTTGTTGTCAAGCTTTTGTTGTTGTTAACTGCTGTGGAGTTGATTGTTACTCATAATCACCCCAAGAGGAAGGTCCATGATGGAATGGATTGACACAGTGGCGGCATTCCTGGGCTCAGGCACTGTGAGTATGGTGCAGCACCATGCAGTGTCTCATTTTGTTGTGCATAGGATGGCTATGGGTCAGAGTCAACTCGATGGCACCTCACAATAACAACAACAACATAGTGACCCCAAGTAGACAGAATAGAACTGCTCCATAGGGTGTTGTGGTCCCTTTTTATTTGCCTTTACAAGAGCAAATTTCGCTGTTAATTATTTACCTTAAAATACTTTCAGAAAGGAGCAGATTAGTCCAGTCCAACACGATTAGCTTGAAAAAAATCTAGTCAGGTGGTCTGATTGCTATGAATTTTATTTGGATTCTTTTAATACTTAGCCATATAACACTTCGAACATAATCCAGAATAAATGAATCGCCTTAATACCACATTTACCTCACTTCAATGTAAAAATAGTTTCATTATATGTGATTCCTAGAGGAAAAAGTTCCTTGGGGAGTACAGCCATGAGCACAATGCACAAAAAGATGAACTCAAAATTCTGTGATAAGGACACAAAACCTTCCACTATATTAAACAATAAGTCCAGTTACAAGTGCAGTTTCTTTCAGAACCCACTTAATGACACCTAATAACACCAACAAGCAGATGGTTGAAGTGAAGGATCTTGAGGTGGGAAACGATCTTGGATCACACAAGGTCCCATGTGATCAGAGGATCCTTATCCGAGAGAGGTAGGACGATCAGAGTCAGAGCAGAAGACGTGAATACAGAAGCAGAGAGAGAGATTAAAAATTGCTCCAGTGCTTGCTTTGAAGGTGAAGAAATGGATCATGGGACAAGGACTGTGGGTCTCAAGAAGCTGGAAACGGTAGGAAATGGTTGTCCCTGGGGCCTCTGAAAGGAATCTGCCAATATCCAGCCTCCTAAGACAGTGTTG
>NW_022103931.1:1350571-1361277 GCF_000313985.2 Echinops telfairi | reverse complement strand
GACTCTACTCTGATGCCTATGGACCAATGAACACATAACTATCTCCCTCAGCCCTCAGCTGGCCACCTCAGCAACAAGTCTTGATAACAACTCTCATATCATTTTCCTCTGTTCCTGCTCCCACTTCAAATGATCTCGGTTCCCTGAGAGAGTGTTCCCTGAGCACTCTCTCTGCTCTCCCAGTATCCTTTTCTGGACCCACAATGGTCTTCACTACCTTTTGCTATATGATAACCAGTATCACAAGTGGATGGCCCATTACACAAAGGTGCCCCTAGAGCAGTGGTTCTCAACCTTCCTAATGCCATGACTCTTTAATGCAGTTCCTCATGTTGTGGCGACCCCCCAACCATAAAATTATTTTTGTTGCTACTTAATAACTGTAATTTTGCTACTGTTATGAATCAGGCGACTCCTGTGAAAGGGTCATTCAAACCCCAAAGGGGTCCCGACCCACAAGTTGAGAACTGTTTCCCTAGACGGTGTTTGGGAGGGAAATCAGAGCAATGAAGATCAGAGAAAGGCTCAGAAAGTCAAAAGAGTTAGAGGGCAAAAGAAATAACATATCTAGGAATATACTTTCTATCCATTTTGTAGCAAAATGAAGCAGGACAATGGATGCCACTTGAATTTTCAGAATATAAATGAAATCTCATCCCTTATGTTAACTGCATCCACTTTAGGCCTCCATTAGTGAGTAGCATTCACTGCTTGAAGATATCTGTCATACCTAAGGGCACAATGGTAGTGATTAAAATCAAAGGAGGTGATCAATCTATATATTTCCTTTTCAACGTCTTTTAGCAGTTAGCTAGAAGTGATTTGGCTCTGGTAAATCATTATTCATTGGGCCAGAAATATCATGGCATCATCATTTTATTCAGCACGTGAGATTCTGCTGATGATAATTCAAAAATGGTTGCAGCCATACAGAACTGAAAGAAATTCAAGCCAGAATAAGACGAGGCTATAGGATGAGGGATATCATTGCTGACATCAGATGGATCATGGCTGAAAGCAGAGAGTAACAGAAAGATGTTTATTTGTGTTTAATTGGCTACAAAGATATTTAAATGTGTGGATCATAATAAACTATGGACAACAGTGGAATAATTGAGAATTCCAGAACACTTAATTTCAGTCTCGAGAAATCTATACATACACCTAGTCATTCAAACAAAACGAGAGGATACAGCAAGGTTTAAAAATGGGGAAGATGTGCATTGGGATTGTATCCTTTCACCATACTGTATGCTGAGCAAATATTGCAAGAGGTCGAAGTATATTATTAAGAGCATGGCATCCCATGAGTGCCGGACCGTGCTGCGTGTGATCGACCTGGCCAGCGCCACCCACATTGCCGGCGACCACCTTGCCCATGCTGCCTGAGAGCACCACCAACACTGCCCTCCAGATAGATAACTTCAGATGTCTAGGAAGAAAGTCAACCCAAGTGAGACAAGAGACACAGCTTGAACTAGCAGTGCAGCTGGCTCCAGGTAGTCCTTAGAGTTATTCTTACTAGCCTCTAAGAAAGAAAACACAGGGCTCCTAGACTCCCGGGAAAATGGTGCCAAGCTCCACTGAAACACCACACAGACAACAACCCACGTCAGCAGTGACTACAAGAAAACAAGAGAAACAAAACCCAAGGTCTGAGAAAGATCTGAACCTAGTAGCATACAGAGAAGCAGACTTTGAACCACCACAGAAAGACATCTTCAGAATGCTGCTTAGAGTCATACAAGATATGAGGGAATCAATACAGAAAAAGGATGAAATAATAGATAGGATATTGTCCACATACAGAAGGGAAACTCAAGCATTAAGGGAAGGTGCAACAGAATCAAAGAATACAGTAAGAGCCCTCACTAACATGCTGGAAGCAGAGAACCCTATCAGCAACCGCAAAGACAGCCAAACAGAATTCAACAAAGACTTCTTCACGAGAGTAATAAGAGAGCCCACAGGCTGGGAAAACATCTTTAGCAATGACACATCAGACAAAGACCTTATTACTAAAATCTACAAGCTTACAATAAGAAAAAAAAATGAATTACCCACTGAGGAGGTGGGCAAAAAATCTGAACGGAAAATTCACAAGGGAGAAAACCCGAATAGCCAAGAAACATATGAGAAAATGTTCCTGATCATTAGCCATCTGGGAAATGCAAATTAAAACAACTATGAGATACCACCTAACACCCACAAAGATAGCCCAATTCAAAAAGTCAGAAAGCAACAAATGTTTGAGGGGGTGTGGTGAGATAGAAACTCTCATTCACTGCTGGTAGCCTTATAGATACATACAGCCGCTGTGGAAATGATTTGGCAATACCTAAAACAGGCTGAGTTACCTTATGACCTAGCAATTCCACTACTGGGCATATACCCAGAAGAAATAAGAAACAGATCACGACCAGAAATCTGTTCTCCAATGTTCATTGCTACACAGTTCACAATTGTAAAGAATTGGAAACAGCCTAAATTTCCTCCGATAGGCGAATGGATTAAAAAACACAATGGAGTACTACGCATCCCTCATAAATAGTGATGAAAAGATGAAGCACCTCATCTCGTGGAAAGAGATGGAGGATATTACGCTGAGTGAAGTGAGGCAAGCACAAAAAGACAAATATAACACGAGACCACTGCGGTAAGTTCAACAGCAAAACAGGCATAGGGGAAAATACATATATAGCACAGTTCCCGGGATGAGGACCAGATACTCTGTCAAGAGCCAGACCAAACCCAATGATGCATCCATCATCCAGATAAAATGAAAGAAAGAAAAAAGGTGCAGATTGCACCTGTGCTGAAAGACATCTCCCCCACTCCCCCACTCATATGCTTTACAGCATACAGAGGGGTAGGGGAAGAAAAAAGACGACAGTGGGGGGACCAGAGCATTAATCCACCCAAAGGGAGGATATTGTTTATGTCTCCACAGGAAAGAAAGGGAGAAAGTAGTCCTCATTTAGGTGCACCAAAGACAACCAAAAACGTTGTCTTTGAAGACAATGTTCCTGATCAGAGCAGCTCATTCACAGAGAGGACGGCAGAGCCGGGTGCAGCTTAAAACATGATGTCACCTCCCTAGATGACAGTACTCCAGAGGACAGCACTGAAGAGACAGTTTAGGGAGAGTGGCCTGTCTGACCCTCCCACATGGGGGCAAACCAAAAGGGGAGTGCAACAGACTTGCGACGGAAGCAAAGCCATGGAGTCCCTGAAGAATCCCAATTGTAGACTTCTGACTTTGAGGGTTGTGCTCGGCACCTCATCTGAAATGGATGGGGGTTATTCACAAGGGTCCAAACTGAAAGGCTAAATGGTTGACGAGGTGAGGGGATGGCGCTAGACAGCGCCATCCCTGATTGCAGGGATAGCAATGGGGACTTGTTGGAGGCATGCCTCCTGTCACGAATGCTGACATGCTGAGGACTAATAAAAGGGTACAAGTGCTGTGAAGTAAGCGGATTCTGGGATATGGAACCCTAAAAGAAAATGGGATTGGACTGCTGGACTATAACAGGACCTGCTTACTACTAAACAGAGAGATACCCATCTACTTTGAGCCAAGGTAACAGTTAGATTTGCAACTATTTATGTGGTCTTTCTCTTCCTTTTTTTAAAAATCATTTTATTAGGGGCTCATACAACTCCTCCTTACTTTTTTCTTTTTATTGTTGCTTTCTCTTTTTATGTCTATCTATATAAGATAGGCAGGGTAAACAATCCTAAGGGAGATAGTGACAGGACCAATGGTTCCAGGGGTTGGGGGCCATGGGAGGGCAGGAGGGGGGAGGGGGAGTGGTGAGCCAATAACGACAGGGACAGGAGAAGAGCAAGGGATCTAAAATTGACGGTGAGGAGGGTGTAGAGTTCCTGGTCGTGTTTGATCAATTTAAATGTATCTGAGAGGAATCTGAGAGGTGAACAATGGGTAAACAAGAGTGGGCAGGAGAAAAGTAAAAGAGGAAAGAAAAAGGACATAAAATTATATAGAGATATGTATAAATATAGATATGTAGATATGTAATTCTATAAAGATAGGGTATTTGTGTGTGTGTGTGTGTATGTGTGTGTAAATACAACAAGGAAGAAGATGGATTGGGGGCTCTTCTTAAATCTTACTTCAGTATAAGAATGGTTTGTTCTAATAATGTGGCACTGTATGATACTCACCTTCCCAACAGATCACTGAAGATAAACTGGGTGCATAAACAAATGTGGCGAAGAAAGCTGAAGGTGACCAGCTATTAAAAGATACACCCACCTCCTCTGAACATATGCACATACTAGGTTCTGGGTGAGCCACAGTCTAGGATTTTAAAACCAACACCTTAGCCTTGGTTATTATAAAACAAACCTAGTAATACAAGCCTAACTCTCTTTTCAGCTTTATTTCCAAACTGGATTTTTTTCTCATATACTGTGTATTTCTCTTTGGCTTTAAGTTAAACCACAGATATCCGAAAAACCTTACACTTATTTGGTGAAAATAATTTGACTATATAATTTATGAACATCTTAGTATGCCAAAGAGACAGGCTTGCATATCAATGACTTGTTATGAGGGAAGGCAAAGTGACTTACATACCATCCATACAACGCAATCAACAGACTTTCTGTGTACCCCCATCTATTTCCAAGAGGTACCCACTCACTCATTCACTGCCATCAAGTTGATTCTGAGGCACAGTATATAGGAAGTCCATAATACAGACACATGAGGCATATATACAAACACTCAGGGCCACTAAAACAAAATATTAATAAACTTGCCCAAAGGGAGATGGAGAATCCTGAATCTACATTGTAGACACTATCGCTCATCTAAGCAAAGAGAGACTTGAGAAAGCAACAGTTATGCTAATGTACAAAGAAGCTGTGTAAGAAGCTCTACTGACTCTCTGGGCTTGAACAAAAAGTGCCCCAAAGTCAACACTGAATTCTATGAAGGGCAGAACTCTTTTATAAATTCCCCAGACCTGGCTGAGAACGCAGGAGGCCTCAAAGATCAGGACATGTGGCCTACCAAGATGCTTAATAAACCTTAGATTCTACAAACCAAATAAATACCCTTTCACACCCTACTCCTTTCTATCAATGTTTCCTCAATCAATGGTTACTTCAGGCATGGAGGTGGAGTTTGCCACCCAAAAGGAAATACTTTCCCTTTACCCAAATGGAGTAGTACGAGAATGTGCAATATGTCACTCTACCTCTCTTACAAGGTTTGAGAGGGAAAACTTAGTTAATACAATGGTATAATTTCTTTTTTTCTTTTTCTTTCTTTTTACAAAAATCATTTTATTGGGGGCTCACAATGGTATAATTTCCACCAACTCTACTGATCCATATTGCCCATATCTTTCTGGTACTCATATCACCTCAGTTTTGAACCAAACCTCATATCCTATAACTCGGTCTTTGTTTTATATTATCTAAAAGAAAACTTGAATCTCTCTAGGACCAGCCTCTTTTGCTCCTCCCTCCACTACTAATCTTCCTGGAACAATGTTGAAAATGTTCTACCTGTGTTTCGTCCAACATTGTCATGAATTTAATTTTGTCCCCCTCCCCAAACATATGCCTCAACTGGAGTAGGTCATGATTCTCAGTGGTTCGGCAGTTATGTAATGATGTAATCACCACCCCCACGATATGATCTGAGATGACGAGCCCTTCAACAGTAAGGGAATAAGGGCAGAATGCAACACCTGTAGTTAGGTCACAGCTCTGGTCCACTGTAAGGGAAATTTCCCTAGTGTCCTGCACCACCTTTCAGATTACAAGACGTATAAGGAGAGAGAAATGAGCAGAATCTGAGAGACCTGACTACCATCAAGAAAGAAGAGCCAGGAACAAAGCATCTGCTTTGTACCCAGGATCCCTGGACTGAGGTCCTCCTAAACCCAAGAGAAGAATGATGCCAAGAAACATGCAGCTCCCCATGGGACGTTGGGCCTACAGATTTTGAAAGTAGATAAGGTCCTTCCCCAAGAGCCAACAGAGTTGGTGCCCTGAACTTAAACATCTATCCTCCTAAACGCTGAAAGAATAAATTTCTGTTTGTTAAAGCCATCCATTCATGGCATTTTTGTTGTAGCAGAACTAGATAACAAAGACAAGTGTGGTAGCCACTAACCACATGTGGCTATGGAGCACTTGAAATGTGGCCAGTTTGAATAACTGAATTTTCAATTCAATTTAAATTTAAAAGCCCCATCTGTCTACACTAACATTGCCATATTAGACAGCACAGCCTTAGAAATTAGATTGCTGTGCCTGAACATCAATCCTCATGGCTAGAATTATCTATGTCTCACTTGGGACATCACTATTTCTGACCAGAATCACTAAGAATCACTTGGAATGCTGAGCAACTAATTGCATTACCATCACTCCCCCAAACAATTGATTTTATATTACAATTACTTAATGACAGAATCTCAGTCCTAAGATACCTTTATATGCATTTCTGTACACGGAAGAGGTACTGTTTGATCATGTAAACAGTGTTGATTTAGAAAGATGGGTACAGATAGGAACTGGAAACACAGGGTATCCAGGGCGGATGATCCCTTCAGGACCAGCGGTGTGAGTGGTGATACTGGGAGCATAGAAGGAGAGTGGGTTGGAAAGGGGGAACCGACTACAAGGATCTACATGTGACCTCCTCCCTGGAGGACGGACAACAGAAAAATGGGTTAAGGGAGACGTCGGACAGGGCAAGATATGACAAAATAATAATTTATAAATTATCAAGGCTTCATGAGGGAGGGGGAGCAGGCAGGGAGGGGAAAAAATGAGGACCTGATACCAAGGGCTTAAGTGGAGAGCAAATGTTTTGAGAATGATGAGGGCAATGAGTGTACAAATGTGCTTTACACAATTAATGTATGTATGGATTGTGATAAGAGTTGTGTGAGCCCCTAATAAAACGATTTTTTTAAAAAAAGAAAGATGGGAGGGAGCCCAATGTGGCTTTGGGTGATTGCTGTTAACTTATAAGCTTTATATTAAATCAAAGGTAACATTCATCACTGGGAATTTGAAATGAGATATTTGTGTTCTTTTATGTTCCACCCTATTTATCAACACATTTGGATTTACTCCAATATTATGTAAAGCGCCGGTTAATTGTGTATTTTCATGGCAAAGCCATGGGAAGTTATTCACCGATATAAAACTAACAAAATCTCATTTTCTTCCATTGATAGAAAAATTGAGGTGGAACAATCTACCACCAATCCTCATATCTGATCATGGAAATACAGGGCACAGTGTCACATCATTAAGCATCATGTCGTAGAAGAGTACGGAAGTGAGATTCAAAAAGTGAATTTTAGCTTCAGTTCAGCAACCAGAAATAAATGTCAATTGGCACAGGCAAAAACAAATTCCCGCCAAAAACCTTATGTCCTCTAGCCAAAGAACTAGGAAATGGGCAGCCCAGGATGACAGAAAGTCTGTGAACAATAACCACTGTATTACCACCGAACATCACAGAAAGACTTGTGGCCCTATCCCCATCCTTGCCAGCAAAGTCCAAGTGAGGAAGCTAGACAGCCACCTTCATCAGGCTATAATGATGAGTACCAAAGCTCCCAGTCTTTCCACCAGGGTGGTGTCAGGGAAATATGACTAGGTAGCCAACAGTAGGACATATGTCTACTTGTTCAGCAGTAAGTAACAAGGCACTCCTACCCCTCCCAGACAGAATAGTATCAGCAGAGCTTGAACTCCCACTTATGCCCAGCAGTAAAAAGCAGTCCTTCCCTCAGGTATCACTCTCCCGAATCACAGGTTCTAATGGAAGCTAAGTGGGTGTCCAGGCCCACTTGCACTGAGGCCCAGTGAAGAGTAAGAACTTCCACCATCTCTAAGTGCCAGTGAACTCAACCCTCTAATACAATGCCCATGGAATCCACATTGGGAGTAATAATGGAACACTTCTTACCCTCTTAGTCATGAGTAGTACCAATAGAGGCCAAGAGGAGAGCCTGAATCCTCCATTCATTCAGTAATAACAAGGAGTCGTCCTCCCTAGGGGTAAATGAAAGCCTCCAGATGCAAGAAGCTGAGTGTACCCCAAATGAATGAACCCAAAGAAATCCATGTCAAGTCATATTATAGTCAAACTTCTGAAACCTAAAGACCACCACTGACAACAAAAAATCTTGAAAGAAGCAAAAGAAAAATGTCACCTTACTTAGAGCAACTTACAAAGCAGTAGATATCATCAGAAACCATGGACGCCATAAGAAAGTTGTACATAGTTCAGGAGCTAAACGAAAGGAGGGTAACTTTTTTAAGAGATCATATTGATGAAAATTAAGACAATGTCTAATAGTTAGCCATTTGTTGTTCTAAATAGAAAGAAAACTATGAAAGAAGGAGCCTTTGGACATCAGAAAGAAAAAATAAGAATGAAAACTTCCAAAACCAAATTTACTAGCATTAAGTCAATTCTCACACTATAGGATGAGTAGAACTGTCCCTGTTGATTTCTGAGGCTGTAAATCCTTACTGGAGCAGAAAACTTCATCTTTCACCCAAGGAGCAGCTGGTGGAGTAGAACTGCTGAACTTGCAGTACCGTCCAACTCATAATCCACTAGGCCACCAAGGCTCTTTAGTAGGAAGGGTAAATACAATAGACTTTGCTTCTTCTATTGAGCTTTAAAATTATGCTTGACAGCTGAAGTTAAACTATAACACGACTATGGTTTTAAATATATTTAGCAGAAATGCATGAGACAATGTCTTGGAAGAAGAGTGCTTTTTAAAGGCAAGGATGGCAAAGTTTCATTTTACTTATTTTTGGCATGTTGTCAAGAGAAACCAATCCCTGAAGAAAGACGTTATGCTTGGTAAAGTGGAGGGGCCAGCGAAAAAGAAGTCCTCAACAAGATGGGTTGACACAGTGGCTGCAACGATGGGCTCAGGCATAGGAACAGTTGTGAAGATGGTACAGGATTGAACAGTGTTTCATAGGGTCTATATGGGTTAGAACTGCCTTGATAGTACCTAGTCTTTCAGTTTCTCAAAAAATAAAGAGGAGACAAACCTTTACCACATAACCCAGCAAACACACTCTCAGGCATTTCCCCTAGAGAAATAAAATCTTACTTTTACAGAAAATCCTGTACACTAATCCCCCTAATAGCTTTATTTACAATAGCTCAAAACTGGAGATGATCAAAATGTGCCTCAACAGGTTAATGGTTAAAGAAACTGTGGAACATCCATACCATGAAATAGTGTCCACCAGTAAAAAGAAATGAACTGTTGATACATACAATGACTTGGATAAATCCATAAGGCATTGTACTGAGTGAAGAAAAGGCTGCGTACTGTAGGTTTCATTGAAATAAACTATAGAGTGGACAATTGATTGATATTTGACAGCAATTAGGGGTGGTGGATGAGAGGAGAGTGGCATGAGAGAGATCTTTGTGGCAATAATTCTTTATCTTGATTATGATGGTGGTTACACAAGTAATAAAACATCACAGAACTGTACAGACCCACTGTTTTGATGTCAAGTTCATGTTTTGGTACTATAATTTTGTGAGATGTAACCATGGGAGTGGGGGCTGGGTAAAGACTACATGAGTCTTGTCTGTCCTTGTAATTTCAGTTTCTTGTGAATGTACAACTATTTCAAAATGAAAGTTTTGTTTTTTAAAAAGGGACTAAGCCACTGGAGTAGGCAAAATAATGGTCTGACCAAGATGTGCACATCCTAATCCCTGGAGCCTGTAAAGTCAGGTCACATGGCAAAAGATGAATTAAGGTCGCATAGGGAAATAACGTTCCAAATCAACTAACTTTCAGGCAGGGAAATTCTCTATCCATGTAGGCTCAAGGAAATCACAAGGGTCTTTATATGTAGAAGTTGAATGTAAAAGAATGAGAGTCAGAAAAGATGTGAAATGGTCACAGAGTTGAAGTTGTGTACTCTGAGGAATTAATCCATCTTTCCTGGCTTCAGCAGTCATACAAAAATTAATACAGTCTCCAACTAAGGTTAAAAATTCACCCATTCAAAGATGGGCAACTGGCTTTCTGCAAAGGTAGTGGTACTGTCGAGTAAGCGATAGGTTCAAACCCACCAGCCACTACAAAGGAAAAAGATGGGGCTGTCTGCTCCCACAAAGATTTAAAAAGCCTTAGAAATCCTATGAATTGGACTTAATTCAATGCAGTGGATCTGGTTTTTTAGTTATTATCTTAAGGTAATGGTCCACATATCATAGCTAAAGCAATTCACATTCACACATCGCCAATTATAGCAATTATAGAAATCTTGCCTCAGACTTGTAGAAAAAACAACTTGTTACTCCCTGTTAAACAGAGCCTGCTAAGGCAGTGCAGAGATACAGCAAAAGCCAGTTAGAGATTTGCAAAAAACGTGTTGCTATGTTAGGAAAATAGGCTGTCATGTATAGGGTATCTATATATTTTTTGCCCTTAGGTTAATATAGTAGTGAAATGTATTGAATTAGAAAAAAGGTAAATTAATGCACATAGTAAAAAGGCCCATCTTCCAGTGGACCTCTACTCAAGTACTCCCTCAACACAAGAACACTTTGTTCTAATAATCTGGCGTTCTGAGATGCTCACCTTCCCAACACGATTGCTGAAGACAAGGCAGGTACATAAGCAAATGTGGTGAAGAAAGCTGATGGTGCC
>NW_022103931.1:1343236-1348888 GCF_000313985.2 Echinops telfairi | reverse complement strand
GTTTTGAGAATGATGAGGGCAATGAATGTACAAATGCGCTTTACACAATTGATGTATGTATGGATTGTGATAAGAGTTGTATGAGCCCATAATAAAACGATTAAAAAAAAGAACCTGTACACAAGGAGTGGCACACTTTCATGAAATACATTTTATGATGAACTTGAGGGGGTATATTGAACAGCATTTTTAAGAATCTGAGAGTTGACAAATCAAGCACTTGGTAAAGCTAATCTTGATTTGCTTTGGGTTAGAATAGTTATGTTAAGCTGTCAAGTGACTCCTTTTCATAATAAAAGTGTTTATGAATGCTAATAAGAAAAAGTGCTTTAAACAATATCTGAGGGATGTAGATCATATGTAAACAAATGACACGCTTTCTACAGAGTCATTTTCATTACTCCCATTTCAAGCTACTGTGACCATGACAGCCATGCAAGAGGAATCTGTAACAATTAGGGACAGGCTAGTACAAAGAATTTCAACTCGTAGTACGTGGTCAGTTAGGCTTCTTGAAATTGTATGTTAAAAAAAAATAAAAAAAATAAAAAATATATATATATATATACATACATACACACACACATAAATGTACACTTTTCTCAAAAGTGTATCCTTGGCTTTCATTGAATTTTCACACGGGTTCATGTCTGCCATCTTTATCTATTCTCCTATTCAGCAAAGCAGAAAATCTTCAGAACATGTTCCAGTTATTTATTAACTAAAGAGAAAACGGGTCTGTTCAAGCAAGTTACCCAATCTTTGGTTTAATAAGTCACGTGTAGGCCTGAAATAACATGGCAAATATTGGAAGGGAGGCAGGGAAAATTTAGTAGCACCACCAAATTTAGGTTGCTGCAAAAGGCTGGAAAGAAAAAATCACTATTGATATTTTGATGGAAACAAGTAAATTCACGTGTAAATTTCAATTTGTAGGTCACCTCTCTGCCACTCTACTAGATCTTAGACACTCTTTCACAGCCTATATATATATCAATTAATATGCGTTCAGGAAATGTGAACTCTTTAAAAACACTGATTTAAACAGAACTCAGTTAAGAAATGAAAACGTGTAAAAATTCATAAAAGAAATTCTAATGGTTCTACATTTTCTTCTTATTTGTATATATTGCATAACACAGGAAGGAAACGTTGTTTGAGAACTGAGGCACTTAAAATGGTAAGATTGGAAGCAGAGTAGGAGGAGGGGAGGTACGAAGAAAAGAAAATTAAAACACACATCTTTTTGTTAATTTCCTAAGGAAGATCCACTCTAAATCACTAGCTCAGGGTTCAGCAAACTTAGTCTGTAAAGAGACAGACACCAAATGGTTTAAGTTTGCAGGCCTCTGGTGCAACTGCTCGTCTCTGCCCACGTAGCACTAGAGCAAACACAGGCAGTATGTAAATTAATAGGGCGGCCGTATTACAGTAGACACAAGTGGAAGGCGAGATTTGGCTGATTGGCCATAGCTTTTTTTACCACTGTCCTCAAACAATAAAACCCAATCACATCTATTTAGGAATGGATGGCAGTTTAAAAAATTATGTTTTCCATTTATAGAAAGGGCAAAAAACAGTATATGGGATGGGGGGAATAAGGCAACGCCACAAGCAAACTATTCTGGACAAAGGTCTGTGCACTTGTCAAACATATTCTGAATACAATTCCATTTCTCTTCACAAACGTTTCATCTCACAACAACATGGATCAAGATGTTCTTTCTCAATCTAAATGCCTCCAGATAATCTTTGAAACAAGAACAGCAACTGTCCAGACTAGAGATAGCACCAGCATCTCTTTGTGCGGTTAGTGTGTCTGTGTGGGAACACAGACATGCATTTGAACCCAATAGTTCAAAGCCAGAATCACTTCTGAGGGTCTTCCCATCCAGGAGGACCTCATAGCTAGGGAAAGGATAGGTTGGGCTGGGTTAAGGATCATGACATCTCCAAGGCTCCTTATCACTCCATGTCTGCAAAGTTAACTAACTCCTCAAATCAGGAAGCATGCTTTGATTAGGATAATACCGTATCTTTTGTCCAAACTGAGACACTTTTGAGAGTGAAGTAAACATGTTGAGACACCAGGCATAATCCAAAATGTGGCACTAAGGGGAAGGTTGGAGGTTTGAACCTACCGGAAGCACACCAGGGAAGAAGAGTCTGTTGATCTACTTCTGACAGAGCACAGCTACTGAAAATTCTATGTGTCACAGATCTTCTCTGAAACAGAGGTCACCAGGGCAACTGGTTGGGTTTATCAGTATGGTCAGTCCTCTGTAGAGGAAATGCTTTAATGTCCCCCAAACCAAAGGTAGCTGTCTGTTCTCTATGAAGGATAACTTGACACTACTCTAGCAGCCAGGCCCATGGAAACACATACCCTTCAATCCCCCTCAGGATAAATACTAGCAGTTGCTTGCTTAGGCTAGGTGTAACATTTGAAATGGGCACTGTGGGACTGACATTTTAATTTGTTTAAAAGGGACCTCGAAGGGTTTAAGAAAATCATCAATAATTTCCTCTTTTTTTTTCTAAATAGGCGATCAATGTTTATTTTACTTTGTTTCTAAATAACTTTATTAGGACACAATCCAGACATTAAACCATTCAATAGTTCAGTCATAGATAATTTCTTATCAATGAACTTTACTGGAGATGGATAAATAAACAGAAAAAGTATGTGCATAGCAGGACAAACTAGTCCTTTTTTTCACCAGATAACAAAAGAGGGAAAGATGCTAGGTCATAATGCTTATCTACAGAAAAGGGCACCAAAAAGAACATCCTAAAAGGTTGTTCTCCCCCACTCCCACACTCTTGGCCATCCCAACCCAGACGGCATTTCCCCCAGGTGGTGATGTTTGCCTAAAAAAAAAATTTCTGAACAAGAGAAAAGGTTTAAAGCAACCCCAAGTGTTTTGCTCTTGTCCAGCGCTCTTTGGTCTGTTTTCCAGCAGCATCAGACAGCCGGACAAGTCCTTTGTGACTCACCCAATGGCTCTGGCTTTAAAAGGTGTTTGCCAGTGGAGAAACTGTCAATTATGGAGCTGACGAGCAACTGTTCAGGGGAGATAAAAGGAAAAAATAATGTCTGATTCTCAAACCTGGAAATCTCTAGGAAAGCAAATGACCTATTCCTTAAGTGCACCATCTCTCTTCCCCATTACCAGCTTTGGTCTTTCTCTCCTTTTGCTTACTGCTAGCAGAAACTCTTAAATCATGTGTGTGCCACCAGCCAAATAAATTTAAGATAATGTGGCAGAGCCTATTAGAATCTCCTTTCCTTCTTTTCCTAAAAGAATTAGAGAAAAATAATTATTTATGAGACTTGGACTTAAGAAATGAAAAGTTGTCATCAAAGTTTATTTGACTAGGCTAATCCCTTTCCTAAACAAATGCTTTCTGGAGACCTGGAGCCTACATAGTGATTGTGTCATATTCAACACGTCACTTTGCTCATCTCTCTTCATCTACCTCCTCAACACAGGCAACAAAACCACATCTTTAGGTATCTTTGGTCAGTGGCAGCTTACACGTACTCAGAAGTGTGCAAATTAGAAAAAAGAGAAAACTGACTCTGAGGAAGAAACAGAAAGCATCCGTGTTTAAGCTGTTTGACTTTGGCAACAGGGTGTTATGAGTCTGTGAATTCTTTTCAAAGCACCAAGTGCATCGATGAATTACTCACTGAACAGGTTAGTCTAACAAACTTGACATGTCAAATTCTTACATAACTGCGACCCATTTATCAAAGCTGTTATTAAGCCAGGTTATTTGTTTTTAACGTGTTTCCCTTAAAATGGCTTTCTATAGCACACTACTAACCAATCTCTGGCTCACTGCAATTTTGCTCTCACAACAGCTATTTTGTGATGGTTTCTGAAATTGAATTGACTTGATGTCAGTGAGTTTGGTTGTCTAGGTGGGCTACATTTCAACTCCTACAAAAATCTACTCTTTTTCTTTCGAGTAATACATTTTGGTAAAAGCACATCTAAGAGAAAATTTAAAAATACATGTAAGAGAAAATCTAAAAATGCCCTAACATGCTATGTTCTAACTTCCATATCCCAGCATAATGTTAAAATCATAGGATTATGATATGCTAGACTTCCAGCTTCCATCTACCAACATAGTGTTAAAACCATAGATCTAAATACTCATGACCTTTAAAGGAGGACAAGAGATTGTGTGTGTGTGTGCGCGCGCGCGCATGTGTGTATCTATGGAATGTGAGTGATTAGATATCTATGGAATGTGAGTGGTTAGAACGGGTAGGGGAGAGCTAGAATTGGGTAGAACAATAGAAAGTAAATTGAGTCAAATTTTGAGTCTAACACATTTGGGTGAATCACCCTACTGCATTTGAACACATATGCACAAATAATTACAACATTTTAACTCAAATGGATGCAACCTATCTAGATTCTGTGAAAGGTAAAATGTTGGCTGGTAGCTCCGAGAAACAAAATATCAAATTACTACCTGTCAGAATTGGTTTGTTCTTCTATTGTAAATATGTCCTTTGCAAGGCGCTTGCTTTGACGTCTCAAGTCTAGGAGTTTGGAGACCAGGAAAGACACTGAGGGAAGGGGAAGGAAATTTTTGACCTAGTAAGCAAATACGTTTTTGTTGTTGCTGCTGGGCGAAATGTACACGTCTTCCAGAAATTAGACACTGCAATAAAAATGTACCAGCTCAAATTCAAATTGCTCACTAGACAGATGGTTAATTATATTCACAGCCGCATATTTCACTGGGAGAGTTTCAGACACTCAGCCAGTTTTATTTGATTAGCCAGTTTCCCAGTTAATATGTAAAATGACAGTTACTTGGGGTTTTTTTGTTCCCCTCTAAAAACATATCTTAAATAAGTGTAAATTCGTCTCAGCCACCAGAACGTCATTGCTGTAAATAAATCGTTTACTCAAATGTTACCCTCTGAATGCAAATGGTCTCTAGTGGTTCAGAGAAGATCAAAGGAGCCCGTTTTCTCAAGAGCAAAATATTTCAGGAACTATCAACCCATTGCTACAAACAATCGAAGAGATTCAATTCTGGAGTTGAGCGCCTTATGTGCTTCTATTAAACAGCTTTGCCGGCCCTGCTTACAAGTCATATCTTTTGAGATATGTGTCTAGGAAATGAAACGTTCGGAAAAAGCCACACAGCTAAGTATGCTACTGTGCACAAAATTCAACAAGATGCTAGGATGTAAAAGCCAGAAGCAAAATACGAGGAAACACACTACCAACACACAGCTCGAAGCTCAAAATCAGCAAGTGTGCTGCTGTCAAATTGAGGCTATATATGTATCTACATATCTATGTATGTGTGTGTGTGTGTGTATTCATATACATATATAACTTCCAAAAGACAGAAAACCTTGCGCGGGTGATTCGGCCCCTCACGAATCAGACAGACAGAAGCGGTCAGGCCGAATCCCCAGGATTCCTCAGCAGAACGGCGCCCACTCGGCAGCGCGTGCTGCCCGCTCTTCCCGAGCGAGCGCGGCCCAGCTCCTCGGCCGGCCCCGAACCCGGGGCGTGGGAGCCGCGAGCCCATCCAGTGATCTGTTGGCCACAGCAGAGGAAAAAAAAGCTGGGCTAGCCATGCGGGCCAGCATCCATCCAACAGCCGCCAGAG
>NW_022103931.1:1337858-1342128 GCF_000313985.2 Echinops telfairi | reverse complement strand
CCGACTGCCGACGCTGTGGCTCAAAGCGGCCGCTGCCTCCACTGTCTCGGCCGCTACCGGGGTGGCGGCGGCGGCGGCGACTGCTGCTGCTGCTGCTAATGATGCTCCTGGCTTTCCTTCCCGGGTTCTCCGTCTGCCTCGTCCCCCCTTCTCCCACCCCCCTTTCTCCTCCTCCTCCTCCTCCTTCTCCTCCCTCTGACGCTTTTCTCGGAGCCCCTGCGGGCGCTGCCTCCCCTCCTTTCCCAGAGCTGCCTTGTCCATTCAGAAAGGTGCCCAGACGGGGGCTGATTCCGCTGGTAGGATCGCGGTGGCCCCTGCCATTGTTTCCTTCAACGCAACTGTTCTTGCCGGACCCGGTACCCCCTCTACTCCTACCCACCACAGCGCTCCCTTCCCCTCCAGCTCTCGGCGTACGTACCCTCTCTATGGTCCCTTCCCCATGTGCCCCCTCCCACTCTGTCTGTCCATCCCTCCCTTCCTCCCCTCAGGAGCCCGGGAGCGCGCACCGCGCGGCCACCTGTCATAAAGGGCGCGCACTCCCTTTCCCTACACCACACCGCTCCCCACTCGCATGCTTGCAGCCCGTCCAGTCCCCTGCGCCACTGACCACTGTCGCATTCTTTCCCCTGGCAGACACACAGCTAGACCCCATTCTCCCACGCCTTGCAGGGCAATTGTGTGTGTGGAGAGGGGCACTCTGAAGTTTAGGGAAGAATATTTGAATGGCTTCTTCCACCAAGCATCTAACCATTCAACCTCCACCCACGCTGTACTTCAGGATCTCAGCCCTTGAAAGGGTGTGTCCTGTTGGAAGGGTGTGGATGAAGGGCCATTACCTGGAGAATTGGAGATAGGTCTTGCGTGCATTAAGGAAGAGGGGGGCGTGAATATGCCCAGAAAGAAACTGAGATCTTCCTGACTGCTGTTATTGAGAAATTCATTAGCTGATCATTTCCCCATCAGATTTCCTGGGAACCCAATGGGGAACAGCAAGAGATTGAAGAACAACTTGGACTGTGCAGTGCTTAGGGAACCCTAGGTGGAAGGCTGTGGCTTGAGCAATTGAGCCTCCACCACGAGGAGCCAGGGTAAGCAATGACCAGGATGGTGCTAGAACAGAATTGAAGCTAGCTACTTTGTATACACTGTCTCTAGTAAGCAATTGTCGAAGCACAGCTTCTGCAGTCAGACAGAATCCAATTTCAGCTTTCTCTGCTGTGGCAGCTGCAGCCTCATTTTGCTACCAAGGCTAAAGCTTTGAGATCTGATGTGTACACTTTCTTAGGGTTAGCCTCAGCAGAGCCCTGATGACATACCCTCTCCAGAAATAGCTGTGGAGGCTATTTTCTTCCCCCTGGCGTAATACCCGGGGGTAAATGTTCCATATACCTCTATGGCAACAAGGTCTGGCTTACCTTAACAGGTTCAAGATACTGTTCCATGGCTCTCTCATCCCTAAGCTGGAAAGTGTCCACCTGGGCACAGAATGCCCTTTTACAAGCCTTCATTTTTATGCTTTTACCTTTGTCATTTCACTGACTTGGAATAAATTGTCTTATCATTCCCTCCTCTACTTTTATCTATGAAATTGCCACACATCCTCAAATAATAGTCCATCCGTAAATAATCATTAACACTTATTGAATCCTTACTCTATATCAGACATTGTGCTAAGGAATTTATATATATATATATACGCACACACATATATATATGTTCAAAACCCACTGCCATTGAGTCGATTCTGACTCATGTTGTTGTTAGAGGCCATCAAGCCAGTTCTGACTCATAGCCATCCTATGTGCAACAGAACATAACACCATAACACCGCCTGGTCCTGCCTCATCCTCACGGTTGTTGTTATGTGTGAGCCTAGTGTTGCAACCTCTGTGTCAGTCCATCTCTTCAGGGCCCTTCCCCTTTGTCACTGCCCTTCTATTATGCTCACTGCCATCAAGTCGATGCCGACTCAGAGCGACCCGAGAGGACAGGGGAGAACTACTCCTGTGAATTTCCGAGATTGTAAGTCTTTACAGGAGTAGAAAGCCCCACCTTTTTCCTGAAGAGTGACTGCTGGCTTTGAACTGCTAACCTTATAGTTAGTGGCCCAATGTTTAACCCCTAAGCCACCAAGGCTTCTTCTTTTCTGTTTTATTTTTGGCTCCTTCTGTTATACCAAGCATGAATAGACTTTTCCAATGACCGATATCTCCTGGTAGCATGATCAAAGTACAGGAGAGAGGTTTTGCCATTCTCGCTTCTAAGGCGAATTCTGGCTGCACTTCTTCCAAGACAGATCTGTTTATTCTTTTGGCAGTCCATGGTACTTTCTATATTCTTCATCAGCACTATAATTCAAATGCATCAATTCTTCTTCAATTTTCCTTATTCTATGTCCAACGTTCACATACATACCATGGCTTAGGCCAGGGACACCTTAGTCCTCAAAGAAACATGCTTGCTTTTCAACATTTTAAAGAGGTATTGTGCAGCAGATTTATCCAATGCAATGCAACATTTGATCTCTTGACTGCTGATGCTTTGAGCATTGATTGTGGATCCAAGCAAGACAAAATCCATGACAACTTCAATCTTTTCTCCATTTCTCATGATGTTACCTATTGGTCCAATTGTGATGATTTGGGTCTTCTTTACATTGAGTTGTAATCCATACTGAAGGCTCCAATCCTTGACCTTCATCAACAAATGCTTCAAGTCCTCTTCACTTTCAGCAAGAAAGGTTGTGATCTGCATATCGCAGGTTGTTAATAAGCCTTCCTCCAATCCTGATGCCACATTCTTCTTCATATAATCCAATGTCTCTAATATTTGCTCAGCATACAGAATGAACACATATGGTGAGAGGATACAACCCTGACACACACCTTTTCTGATTTTAAACCATACAGTATTCTCGTGGTCTTGTCTCAAACAGTCTCTTGATCCATGTACAGGTTCCTTATGAGAACAATAAAAAAAAAAACTCACTGCCATCGAGTAAATGCCAACACATAGTGAGCCTATAGGACAAAGTAGAACTGCCCCTGTGAGTTTCCAAGATGGCTACTCTCTACAAGAGTAGAAAACCTCCGCCATCTCCCTCTGGGCAGCTCATGGTTTCAAACTGGTGACCTTGCAGTTAGCAGCCCAACTCATAACCACTGCAATACCAGGGCTCTTTGAGGACAATTAAGTGTTCCGGAATTCCCATACTTCTGAAGACTATCCATACTTTGTTGTGATACACACAGTCAAATGCCTTTGGCTAGTCAATAAAACACAAATAAACATCTTCCTGGTATTCTTTATTTTCATCCAAGAACCATCTGACATCAGCAGTTATATACCTTGCTCCACAACCTCTACTGAATATGACCCAACCCTCTCTATGTACTGCTGCAACCATTTTTTATGATCTTCAGCAAAATCTTGCTCACATGTGATATCGATGACATTGTCCTATGTTTCGTGCATTCTTTTGGGTCATCTTTCTTTGGAATGGGTGCAAATATGGATCTCTTCCAGTCAGTTGGCCAAGTAGCTGTCTTCCAAATTTCTTGACATAGACAAATTAGTGCTTCATCAGCTTGTTCACACATTTCCATTGGTACTCAATCAATTCCCAGAGCTTTGTCTTTGACTAATGCTTTCAGTTCAGCTAGAACTTCTTCCTTCAGTACCATTGGTTCTTGATCATATGCTACCTCTTGAAATGATCAGATGTCCTCTGGTTCCTTTTGGTATAGTGACTCTGTGTATTCTTACAAACCGATTTTCTAAAAACAGTTTTATTGATATACAATTCACATATCATACACTTCAATAGTTCAGTCATATTAAAGAGGCATGTAAACATCATTACAATCAGTTCTAGAACATTTTATTTTTCTTGTATTCATTATTAGCGCCACATTTCCCTCCAATCTCCTGTCCAATATCCCCAATAAGCCATTAATCCAGTCACTTTCTCTATAGATTTACCTAGCCTGAATTTCATATACTGATAAATATACCAAAAAACAGCAGCAACAACAAAAAGCCATTTTATTTTGATGCTTCCTGCATCATTCAATATTTTGTTCATATAATCTTTCAATCACTCATAACCAGCTATATAGGGCAAAGTAGAATGACTCCCTTAAGTTTCAGAGACTGTACATCTTTAGAAGAGCAGACAACCTCAACTTTCTCCCTCAAAGCAATGAGTGGGTTTAAACTATCAACCTTTTGGTTCACAGCCTAACTCTCTCTCTCTCTCTCTCTCTCTCTC
>NW_022103931.1:1317857-1337672 GCF_000313985.2 Echinops telfairi | reverse complement strand
AAGACCTTGAGCCACAAAGAAATTAAGTACACATATATAACCAGCGCAATTGCAGGGGCACAATTGCAGATATTTCGTAGACATGATGTCGTGGAATTGCCTTTTGGGCATGAAGGATTACGGCCACAGTTATAGTCAATTCTGATTCATGTGCTCTCATTCATGAAGAGTAAAACCACTCCCTAGGGTTTTCAAAAATAGATTGCCAGGTCTGTCTTCTGAGTTGCCTCTGGATGGGTTTGAACTGAAAATGTTTCATCTAGTAGTCAAATGCGTCAATATTTGTGCCACCGTGGGACCCAATCAAAAGACTAGGACACAAAATCGTTTAACTCTTGTCTTTCATTATTCCACAGACAAGTTGTGTGGTTTTGAGAAAATCTTTCACTACTCGTTTCTCCGTGGGGGGAATGGCGGCCAGAATATTTTTATTCATTGGCTAAAATAGTGCTTGATAACAAAAAATTTTTTAAACTGTATTGGAGTTCCTATTCGGGGGACAAGCCTGGGTAGCATACATGGTTACACATTGGGCTGCTAACCACAAGGTCTACAGTTTGAACCCACAAGTCATTCTGTAGGAGAAAGATGAGACTGTCTGTTCCTATAAAGACTTTCAGTCTCAGAAACCATAGGGAGAAGTTCCACTCCGTCCTATAGTGTCTCTGTGGAATAAACTCTGTGGCAGTGGGTTTAGTGGTCCTCTTTGGGAAAATGTCTAACCTCTTCATTGCTGTGGTGGCACATGGAGGGATGATTCTTAGCCTCTGGAACTAGTCATCCAAAATGGCCACAACCTTTCAGCTGCCAACCAAGGGTTAAAGGCGTTGTGATTTTCAACCTGCCATATCCTCATCCTAGCAGTCCCACGACTCAGCCTGTTCCCAGTGAATGGAGTATACAAAACAAAACTCACTGCCATGGAGTCAAGTATGACTCATACCAACTTTGTAGGACAGGGTAGAACTGCCCTTGTAGGTTTCTGAGGCTGTAAATCTTTATGAGAATACATTATCTACTCTTTCTCTAGTGAAGTCATTATGGTGTGCATGTAAACCACTTTGCCACCACGGCTCACCTAAATGGATCTATAATAACCAAAACCAAACCTACTGCCATCGAGTCAATGATAGAGACCCTATAGGACAGGGTAGAACTGTCCCTGCAAGTCTCCCAGACTGTAACTCTTTCTATGGAATCGAAAGCCCAGTCTTTCTCCCTCGAGGGGCTGGTGGTTTCAAACTACTGACCTTGCAGTTAGCAGCCTAATGTATAACTACTATGTCACCAGGGCTCCTGAATGGAATTCTAGTGTCTGGGAATTTCTGGGGTGGCCACCTGAAGCAGGATCCAGAAATGTGCTTTTCATAATGCGACAGCCAGAGACAGGAGTTTATCAGCCAAAATGTATACTCTGCCTTAGCCTAAGAAGGGTAAAACAAGGTGAGAAATAGAAATAACCTTAGCATGGTATTACAAACATATGATGGGAGAAAATTAATATATTATTTCTCATATTGTGTAGCACTATTGTGCCCAGAGACTAAATAATAATCATAATAATGGCTTCGAGTTGAGACTTTATAGTACCTCTTTCTAAAGAATTCCATCAAGTGACCCAAAGGAACTTACGGGGTGCAGAATTGAGAGGTCAGAGGAGTTGCGTTTAGCATCAGCTGTGTTCCCTGTTTGAAGGGTAAAACACAGCATGTAGGAGTCAGGACAGAAGACACAGCTAACCGCTAGGTTACTGACTGAAAGGTTGGCCGTTCAAACCCACACAGAAGCGCCTTGAAAGGATGGCCTGGCAATCTGCTTCTGGAAAGTCACAGCTATGCAAACACTATGGAGCATAGTTCTACTCTGAAACACATGGATTTGACTCAACAGTAACTATTGATTTTTTTTAATCCAATACATTGGGGTCTCCCATGAAATATAACCTAACAAACAACCTCAATATTTCTCTTCTTTTTCCTAAAGATCAGAAAACTATGGGTCTCTCCATGGCAATAGACAGACGTTTCATGTTCTTCCTTTTAGCAGCCATTGGAAGGAAAAGGGACTCATCCGTTACTTACTGTGACAGAATACTAATTTTTCTGGGTACATATTCCCTTCCCATTCAATGGATCAGAATAAACTATGTCTTCTTTCCCCAAATCCTGCTTAACCACTGACTTGCTGAATATAAACTATACCCAACCCTTCATTCTATATTTCAACCCAGGGAGATAAATGGGCATGATGGTCCCCAGAGCCCCCTGGAAGACATTATGAATAAAACTTTAGAACTAATATTTGGAATCCTAGATGCTGGCATTAAGATGCTTGAATAAAGCAGGGCATTAAAGACTACCTAAAACTCCAGCGATAAAATAGGGTGGAGGTAGAGTACTTCTGAAAGACTAGAAACTTAGCTGCAGGTAGGAAAGAGTAGAAAAAGCTAAATCCCCTTTTAGAGTCCAGGGACAAAAAGGTGAAAAGAATGATGGGGAGAGCAAGGGAAATATATGTACTCATTAGGGAGCTTCAAAAATTACATGAAGAAAAATCCCATTATCTTTTCATTTCATTTTTCTACAAACTTTTTGAAACCCCCTTTGAAACTCCTACCACATAAACTACTCAAAAGCAACCACATATGTGAGGGGATAGAGGAGAGAGCTCTACCTCGGTCAGGAGGGGGTAAACTAGGTGACTGAAAACTAAACCCTTAAGTTTTCTTATTGGGCTGTGGCTTCAGTCCATGAGGTTTAAAATATTATCAATTCACATGGGCTTTATAATTTAAAAAAATTTTTCATCTGCAATTACATAGTCTGTCTTCACTATGGATTACACTTCAGTGTAAAGAACACAAAAATCCCCACAACTGAACCAATAGATAACATCATGATAAATGAAGAACGAATTGAAGTTGTCAAGGTTTTCATTTTGCCTAGATCCACAATCAATGCTCATGGAAGCAGCAGTCAAAAAACATCTGATGTAGGGCATTGGGCAAATCTGCTGCACAAGGCCTCTTGAAAGTGTTAAAGAATAAATATATCACTTTGAGGATTAAGGTGCCCTTGACCCAAGCCTGGTATTTCCAATCACTTTATATGAATATGAAAGCTGAAAAATGAATAAGAAAGCTTGAAGAAGAATTGATGCATTTGAATTATGGTGTTGGAAAGAATACTGAAAGTACCATGGCCCAATAGAAGAACAAACAAATCTGTCTTAGAAGAGGTACAACCAGAATGCTCTTTGAAATCCAAGATGGCAAAATATTGTTTCAGGTACTTTGGACATGTTATTAGGAGAGACCAGTCCCTGTAAATTGACATTATGTGTGGTAAAATAGACAGTCAATGAAAAAAAAGAAGAAGACCTGAATGAGATGGATTGATAGAGTGACTGAAAAAATGGACTCAAATGTAATAGTTGTGAGGTTGGCACAGGAAGTGTTTCATTGTTTCAGTCTGTTCTACATGGGGTCACTAAGAGTAGGAGCTGACATGGTGACACCTCACAATAACAACAATAATAACATCAACATAGCTTGTCAATGTTAGAAGGAATAATTAAATCTGTACTTTCATATGATGTCAGGATTCCATGTTAACCATCTAATTTGCTCCTAAGTTGGGTGTATAGTATAGATGATTTTTGAGGTGGGGGGCGGGGGCGGTGCTGTTTCCTGTGAACTTGCTGGATCATTATTATACTTACTATTTAACTTAGGAGAAAACAAGTCAAGAGGGAGAAGTGATTTGAACCAGACTGTGTTAGTCCAGGTAGATTAGAGAAACAAATTTAGAGACACTCATATGTGTATAAGAAAGAGCTTTAAATATCAAGAAAATATGCCAGCCCAGTCCAGATCAAGTCCATAAGTCCAATATTACGCCATACGTCCGACACTGATCTGTAAATTCCTCTTCAGACTCACTCAACACATGCAATGACGTTGGGTGCTAGAAGATCACAGGCCATTGGGTGGAAAGTCTTGTGGATCCAGTGGAGGTGAAAGTATCTTAGCATTGGCATGGGTCACCACATGGCACCTCCAGCTCCAAGGCTCTGGCTGCCATCAGCATAGCTCCATGTGACTTGTCAACAGGAATATCTCACGGGGAGAGAATGTATCTGGCCTCCAGTCAGCTATTTATCTCCATTGTGCCTCCAAATGAGGTC
Organism: Echinops telfairi; assembly: GCF_000313985.2. NCBI lineage: Eukaryota > Metazoa > Chordata > Mammalia > Afrosoricida > Tenrecidae > Echinops > Echinops telfairi. The sequence continues at coordinate 1,333,487 of NW_022103931.1, read as the reverse complement.
ATCAAGCTGCGATCTGATTGATAGTCCAGACTCCACCCCATCACAAGTTGCCAGGAAATTATGTAACTGCCACACAGTCAGACATTTGGTGATAGAATTGAGCTTTAACAGAAATACTGAGCTGCTTGCTGATCCTAGAAGCTGCACGTTCTTTCATGGTTCTATGCCTGTGCACAAGCTCTTGGTTCTTCCTAAAATGTCCTTTTCTCCCCCATTTGGTGATTTGCTGTTCACCTGTCAAGGCCTACCTTGAATGCCACCTCCTTACTGAAGTCTTCCCTGACTCTTTGTACTCTCTCAAGACAACTTAACAAGTATTTCCTTTGGGCTTTAATATATATTCTAAATCCCTATTAAAGCATGTACTTTTGTGTATTATACGTCTTTGGTTACAGGACTTAGATATCCTAGCTCTTTGAGGCCAGAGTCCTTGCTTCCCTCCTTGTCTCTCCATTCTTCAGACAGTGCCAAGCATTTACATTAGAAAGACTATGTATCTAAATAAGTGAATGAACAGAAGAGTTCATTCACAGTTTATTATCAGTTTATATGGCCCTACAAATGAGTATTTTTAATTAATATCTACAAAGAACACTGGATTATCTCTTAAGCTTGTCCAGTTCATCAAAAATCTGCTGTGTCCAGGCCAATTGTTAGATTTCAGCAAGCAGCATGAGGCAAGGAGAAGCCACCCTCAATTTGAGGAGGGGCCTGAATGTGGCAGGGATGGAAGTGTACTGCAGCCAGAACAGAAAATACAGTAGGTTTGCAGCTTCCTTAAGCAAGACGGATGAGCAAAGCAAGATTGCTTAAGCGTTTTCCTTCAGCAAAACGCTACCCAGCCCTGCCAAAAACAAAGGCAGAGACAGTTGGTAAAATAGAGGTGGATGCAGGAACCTGGGATTCAGAGGGAAGGGTAGAGAAGTGGATTGAATACAACTGGCAGAAAAGGCTGAGTGAAATCGGTGAGAGATGGGTAAAACAAGTGAATTGTCACAGTGCTGTCATCTTGAATTTTTACCAGCTGCTTTCAATCCAAACAAATAATGGCCACATGAATGGCTGAGCACCAAAAAGGAGAGCTAGCAACATCCATACCGCTTGCAGTCTCATAAACTGGACCACTTGATTATTGATAGACAACAGCCAACACCAGCCAAACCTGACCTTAACTGTGCTGTACAAATAGGGATCTGCACACACACTCACATTATCTATCACACTCTCTAAGAGACGAATGGTGAGTGCCTATGAACACATCAACATAACAATGGTCAATAAAATTCAAATCCAACAGTGCCTAAGAGACAAACAACAATAACAAAATACTTCAGGCCATGTGGAATAAGACGAAGTGGCTCAATCCAATAATCAAAATGCAGAGCTAGAAACCCTTACTGGAACACCACTTGATGGGAAACTATTTGATAAGGAATTCCAAAGAATATTAAGTAGATACATTCCAGAACCTGAGGAGAAGATTGGCATATCACTAGAAAAAAAAATAGAAGGCTACACCAAAGATCATCAAGTAGAGATGTAGATACTAAATACTATGATTTTAGAAAAAGAACATATATTGAAAAAACAAAGGAGCAATATTAAGTCCCTGGAAGGCCACATTAGAGGGCTTGCAGGTAAATCTCAGATTCTTAATCTGGGAGAGAAACCATCAGACCAGAAAAAAATATATGAAAAAATCCAAGAACTATGAAAGCTTCTACCAAGAGGAATAACAACAGAACAGGAAGATCAAAAAAGCACAGAGAAGATGGTCAGAAAGTTCTCAGAAGAAAATTTTCCTAAATATCATGAAAGACTAGATGATCGGCATTCGAGAAGTTGTATGAGCCCCAGGTAGGATAGACCTAAAAAGAAATTACCACAATGCATCATGTTCAAACTTTCCAAAAGCAGAAACAAGGAATGAATCCTGATAGCATCTTGGGATAAATGAAAAGTTACCTACAAGGAGAACTAATGAGACTAGCATCTTATTTCTCAGTTGAAACCATGCAGGCAAGAAAGCAATTGAGAGGGGCTCAGCAAGATGGCAACCAGGTAGGCAGCTCATGCTGGGAGCTCTGCGTAGATCGATAAGTTGGTAGATCTGGAGACCGAGTAGGGGTTCCAAGGCTATCAGTTAGTTCCCATGACAGTCGGTTAATTCTCCTGCACCCGCAGGAAATGGTCCGGCACCAGCTGCTGCACTGCTGCAGACTGGCATGTCTCGACCAGCCACATTCTCCTGAGCACCATCCACCCAGCAGAGGCTGGTGTAGCTGCGATTTGATATTCCAAAAGGCATAGGGACTCCCACTGCCCACTAGTGGATCCCTCCTCCAAGACAAGGACTTTCTTTCCTACTTGTTCCCCACCCCTCTAACAGACTCAGCTGCCTCTAGCTGGTAGCAAGGGACCCCCACCCCCACCCCACTCCCTGAGCTGCATGCTCTGGCCCCCAGGCCAGTACTTTCCTTCAGACAGTGGCATGCACAGTTGCAAACGGCCCCTACAGAGGCACAAGGATTGCTAGAGTATAATGCAGGTTGACCTCAGAGCCTGCCTACTGAGAGGGCCATGCGACCTGCACTCCAAACAACAGACTCCTGATAGGATAGGGTGAGAGGGAAACCCCAGTGAAGCAAAGGTGAAATGCAACCCCTCAGGGAAGTTAGCTATAGGCAGCCTGCAGAAGCATCAATACCCACCACCCAAAGAGAGAGAGCAGGGCTCTTTGACTCTGAGGAAAATGACACCTATTTCCACTAAATTGACGTGGAAGCAGCAAGTGGCCTCAACAGCTTCAAAAGGAAAACGAGAAACAAAATCCAATGTCAGAGGATGACCTAATGGCAGTCATGGAAGAAACAGATATTGACCTTACACAGAAAGAAATCTTCAGAATTACTTTCTGTCATACAGGATACAGGGGAAGCAATACAGACAAAGAATGAAATGACAGAGGAGATAAAGACCATGCACGAAAGGGAAATAAAATAGCTAAGAGATGAGATAACAAAAATCAGTATCAAATTCACATACATCGCCAACCAACAGGAGGAGGCAGAGAATTGCACCAGTGACCTAGAGGACAACCAAGCAGACGTCAAGAAATAGAAAAAAAAAGTCAAATAAGATCATCAGAGAAGCTGATGAAAACCTGAGAGCTATGTCTGATACAGTGAATAGGAACAACATCACAATAATCAGATTACCCGAACAAGACACGAGAAGAAGTCAACGGCCAAAAATAGCAAGGGAATTCTTACAGCAGTGGTTCTCAACCTTCCTTATGCCGCAGCCCTCTAATACAGTTACTCAAGTGGTGGTGGCCTCAACCATAAAATTATTTTCTTAGCTATTTCATAACTGTAATGTTGTTACCGTTAGGAATCGGGCGACCCCTGTGAAAGGGTTGTTTGACACTCCAAGGGGTTGAGAACCACTGTTTTAGAGGAAAACTTCCCCAGCTCAATGAATAAAAACCAGGCCAAAAGAACACCAGCAAGACTGACTCTCAAGAAGAAGTCACCAAGGTACATAATAGTTAAACTATCCAACATCGAGGAAAAGGAGAAAATCATAAGAGGAGCTAGGGGGGAAATAAATGCGGACACCTACAAAAGCAATCAAATAAGAATATGCTCAGACTTATCAGCAGACACTGAAGAGGAGAGAGTTGAGTAACATTCCAAAAATTGAAGGAAAACACCACAAACCCAAGAATACTGTGTCCAGCCAAATTATCTATCAAGATTGATGGAGAACTAAGAGTCTTCTTAAACAAGGATAAACTCAAAGAATACGTTAAAGAAACCCAGCCCTACAAAAGATCCTGGCGGACCCAGGATGGCCAGAACAACACTCACCAAGCAAAAAATAGAGACTTCCACATAGAACAGCTGCACGCAGAGGTCAACAAAGAGAAAACAGCCTCCAAGATAACATTGACTCAACTGTGCAAAGAAAGCAAAGATGTACCACACACACATGCATAACCCATGGATAAGAAAGGGGGGTAGGAAAACACTCAACACAAAAGGTACAAGATGATATCACAGATGGATGTAATAACCCTGACTATCAGTGAACTTAACACAGGCATTAAAAAGCAGAGGGTAGCAGACTGGCTTAGAAAACACAACCACTCAATCTGCTGCCTACAGGAGACACATTTCAAGATTACAGATAAAAATAGGATGAGAATAAAAGACTGGGGAAAAAAATACCAAGCAAATAGCAATTCAAAAAAAGCAGGGGTTGCAATCTGAATCTCAGATAAAATTGATCTCAAAGTGCTAGCCATAACAAGAGATAAGGAAGGGAACTATGTAATGCTCAAGGGAACAGTAGACCAAGAACCAGTGAGCATAATAAATATATACACACACGAATGAGAGACCCGCGGAATTCATGAATCAAATGCTCTAAAAGATGAAAAAATAAATCACAGGCTCAGCAATCATAGTAGGTGGCTTTAAAACACTGCTCTCTCAGAAAGACAGATCACAGGGAAAGAAACTTAACAAGGAAGCTACAGAGCAAAACATTACAACGAGACGACTTGACCTTATAATTATTTACAGAGCTCTCCACCCAAATGCAAAAAAAAAAAAAAAATCATATTCTTTTCAAGTCCACATGGCACATACTTGAAGACAGACCACATACATGCTGGGACACAAGTCAAACCCGTGTAAATTCAAGCACGTTGAGATCATACAGATCTCTCTTTCCAACCACTGTGCCATAAGGCTGGAAATCAACAAAAGGATGATGAAGAAAAGGACAAACAATTGGAGGATGAATAACTCTCTAGAAACCAACGAGACTGAGAGCACGATGTATCAAGACCTTTGGGACACAGCAAAGGCAGTTATCAGAAGAAGTTTGTTAGCAATACTTGCACATATGAAAAAGGAAGAGAGACCTAACATTGACATACTGGCACAAAACTTACGGAAACTAGAGTAGAGTCAACGGGACAAGCCTAATAGCCAAAGAAAAGAAATAATAAAAACCAGGCCTGAGATTCTTGAGAGGTAAAACAAGAAAACTATGGGGAAAAGTGATGCTGCTAAAAGTTGGTTCTTTGAAAGAATTAGCAGAATCAACAGACCACTAGCAAACCTAACCAAAGAAAGGAAAGAACAAATTTCAATGGCATGGATGAAGGGTGAAACAGGGGACATTACAATGGACCCTAATGAAACCAAAAGGATAAATACACAGTACTACAAAGGCTTGTACTCCAATTAATTCAACAACTTGGAAGACATGTACAAATATTTGGAAAAACTATCCCTTCTTAAACTATCCCAGATGTACGTCAAGAATATAAACAGACCCATGGCAATAGAAGAAATACACAAAGTTATTAAGGGATTACCACTCAAAAAATGCCCTGGACCAGATGGCTTCACAGGAGAATTCTACCAAGCATTCAGGGAAGGACTGCCACAGATCCTACACAAACTCTTCCAGAACATAGAAATCAAGAGTTACCTCAACAAATGGAAAGATATTCCATCCTCGTGGATCAGAAGACTCAATATAGTAACGATGTCAGTTCTGCCCAAAGCACTATATAAGTTCAATGCTATCCTGATACAAATACCATCATCCTTTTTCAAAGAATTGGAAAAACTGAACACCAAATTCATATGCAGAGGGAAGAGGCCCAAAATTAGCAGGGAACTCCTTAAGAAGAAGGGCAAAGTTGGAGTGCTTGCTTTACTTGAATTTAGTACTTATTATGCAGCCTCAGTGGTCAAAACAGTGTTGTACTAGTAAACGATAGATACTCAGACCAATGGAAAAAAACTAAAAACCCAGAAATAAAATCATCAATATATAGACAATTGATCTTTAATAAGGGCCAAAAAAATTATCAACTGGGAAGCGGATGCCCTCTTCAACAAGTGGTGCTGGAAAAAATGGCTATCTATCTACCTGCAGAAAAACGAAGCAGGAGAATACCTCACTCCATGCACAAGAAAAAACTCAAGGTGGATCACAGACCTTGAAGCAAAACCCCAAGCTTTAGGGCCATCAATGAGGGAATTGGTACAAACCTAAGATCTTTGGCTCAGGGAATACATAGGCTATCGGAAATAGGGAAGGACATAAACACAGAGCTGGCACAAATTAACAAGTGGGACATACTGAAGATAAGACACCTGTGTACATCGAAAGAATTCACCAAGAAAGTAATAAGAGAGCCCACAGACTGGGAAAACATCTTAGCAACGACACATCAGACAAAGGCCTTATTACTAAATCTACAATACTCAGCTAGCTTCCAAAAAGAAAAAGAAAACAATTGCCCACTGAGGAGGTGGGCAAAGGACCTGAACAGAAGTTTCACAAGAGCAGAAATCCGAATGGCCAATAAAAATATGAGAAAATGTTCCCGATGATTAGCCATAAGAGAAATGCAAGTTAAAACAACCATGAGATACCACCTAACACCCTCAAAGACAGCCCATTTCAAAAAATCAGAAAGTAACAAGTGTTGGAGGAGCTGTGAGGAGATAGAAACTCTCGTCCACTGCTGGTGGACCTGCAGGTATATACAGCCATTATGGCAATCAATTTGGCGATTTCTAAAATAGATGGAAATTGAGCTACCATATGACCCAGCAATCCCCCTACTGAGCATACACCCAGAATAGGTGAGAAACAAACAACGGCCAGACATCTGTGCTCCAATGTTCATCTTGGTACAATTCACAATCTCAAGGAGCTGGAAACAACCCAAATTCCCATCAACAGATGAATGGATTAAAAAACAGTGGTACATACATACAATGGAGTACTACGCATCCCTACAAAGCAGGGATGAACACATGAAGCACATCGCCTCATGGGAAGAACTGAAGGAAATCATGCTAAGCCAAGTATAAAAAAAGTAAGCCAAGCACAAAAGAACAAGTACAACATGAGTCCACTGAGGTAAGCTTAAAATATGCAAAAGGGGCCTAGGGGAACTGCTATTATATACATATATTCCAAGGTACTATGGCAGGGGACAAACACAATCCAGGAATACATATGGCAGCAAACTAAAAAGGAGGGGAAATGAATAAAAAAAGACAGGGGTAGCAGGGGAACAGGCCACTAACCCACCCAAGAGGAGGGTATTGTTTATATCTCCACAGGAGAGAGAGAGAAGGATCAGACTTCAACCCAGTGTGGCAAGACGTGAATGCAACATACCGCACGAAGCAGGGAACCAACAGAAAGGTCTACAGGACCGGACCCAATCCTAAATACATGAACTGACAACCCCCACCCTAACCCAGAAAAATGCACTTGAGGGAACAGCACTGAAGCCCAGGAGCAAATGAAGAAGGTAGGAGAGAGAGGGAAACACATCTTGGCCCACCAAGTTCTGAGGATGATATTCTGTCTCAGAGCAGCCAATGCACAGAGAGGACCATAGGGCCAGCCCCACCATGAGACAAGATGACCTTCACTGACCCACAGCACTATGGGGGACAGAACTGGGACACAGTGTGGGAGTTGTGCCCGATCTGACCCTATCACACAGGGACAAAACACTAAGGGCATGCAGAGGAGCAGCAGGCAGCGCAAAATGACAAGGTCCCCAAGGAATACCAAAAATAGACTTTGGGACCATAGTGTGGCGCCCCATCAGACTCGAATGGAAAACACTCATAAAGTCAACAGACAGATCTGGAACTATTTATAGGCTTTTCTTTTTTTGATGTTGGCTCTTTTGTTGTTTTGTTTGTTTTTTGTTGTCCTTTGATGTTATGTTTCGCATTGCCTTGTTTTTGTGCTTATTATTGTCTTTGCATGCCTATCTAGATAAGATAGGCGGGATAAACAATCTAGAGGAGAAAACAATGAGATAGACGGTTCTGGGGGGAAATAGAAAAGTGGGAGGTGGGGAAAAGGAAGGAGGTTGCCAACAAACCCAGGGACAAGGGAAGAACAAGTGATCTAAAATCGATGGCAAGGGTGGCATAAGACGCTTTGGGGGGTGCTTGATCAAGAGCAATGTAGCCAAGAGGAATTACCGAAACGGAATGAAGGCAGAACATGATAGTGGGAAAGTGAAAGTAAAAGGAAATAGAGGATAGAACTAGGAGGAAAAGGACATTTATAGAGATCTAAATACAGGCATATATATATGTAAATACATTCATATATAAAGATAGGGGAATAGAACTATATACATATATTTATTTAAGTATTAAGGCAGATGGACATTGGGCTTCCACTCAAGTGTTCCCTCAATACAAGAACACTTTGTTCTACTAACCTGGCACTGTGTGATTATCACCTTTCCTGACATGATCGCTGAAGACAAAATGGGTGCATAAGCAAATGTGGTGAAGAAAGCTGATGGTGCCTGGCTATCAAAAGATATAGCATCTGGGGCTTTAAAGGCTTGAAGATAAACAAGCGGCCATCTAGTTGAGAAGCAATAAAGCCCCCATGGAAGAAGTACACCAGCCTGTGTGATCACAAGGTGCCAATGGGATCAGGTATCAGTCATCAAAGACCCAGAACAACACCAAAAAATCATATCAATGTGAATGAAGGGGAAGTCAGAGTGGAGACCCAAAGCCCATCTGTAGTCAATTGGACATCCCCTTTCAGAAGGGTCACAAAGAAGAGACAAGCCAGTCCGGGTGCAGTATAGCACCAGCAAAACACCAGCAAAAAAAACTATTCTCTAGTTTTTAATGCTTCCTTCTCCTCCCCACCCCCACTATCATGACCCCAATTCTACCTTACAAACCTGGTTAGACCAGAACAGGTACACTGGTACAGATAAGAGCTCACAACACAGGGAATCCAGGAAAAATAAATCCCTCAGGACCAATAATGAGAGTCACGATACTAGGAGGGTAAGAGAAGGTAGGGGAAGTAAGGGGGAACCGATCACAACAATCTACATATAACTCCCTCCCGGGGGGACGGACAACAGTGAAGTGGGTGAAGGGCAACAGCGGTTGGTGTAAGATATGAAAAAAAAATTATAAGTTATCAAGGGTGTGGGGAAGGGAGGAAAATAATGAGGAGCTGATACGAAGGGCTCAAGTAGAAAGAAAATGTTTTGAAAACCATGATGGTAACATATGAACAAATATGCTTGACACAATGAACATATGTATGGATTGTGATAAGAACTGTAAGAGCCCCCAATAAAATGATAAACAAGAAAGCAATCTAGTGATATATAAAACTCTGGAAGGAAAAAGTTACAAGCCAAGAATTATATACTCAAAAATTGTCTTTTAAATATAATGGCAAAGTTATTACATACCCAAATAAACAGAAATTGAAGGAATTTGTAAAATCTAGACCAACTTTAAGAAAACTACTGAAGGAAATTCTTCAGACAGATAACTGACAACAATGTGATAGTAACATACTTCACAACCACCACAAGTCATCCTAGATATAGAAGTATCCAAGGTAAAACAACACTGAAAGACTAAAAATAAAGAACCACAGATAATTTGTAGCAATGACAATTCTAACTTAAGAAGATGGAATAGTATAATTATAGGACTTCCAAGTGGAGAGGAAGTCACATAGATTTAACTTGGGGGAAGGGGAAGGCAACATACATTAAGGGAAGTTAGCCAAACTGATGATGGAGATGGAGAAGACACTAGGAGACACTACATTAAGGCAACGGGTAAATACTGTAATATACACAATCCAATAATGGTGATCTATGAGCAGACACAGGAAGTCGACCCACAGGCTAAATAGGTGTGGGTGGGAAAGTGAGAGTATACCCACAAATACATAGCTCTCACAGAATATTTGTACATCACCATTTACCTTTGCAACAAACGTAGGCAAATGTGGTAGAACATAATAAGGACAGTTATGATAACTAATTAGACATAAGCAAACTTGGAAGAGATGAGTCACTATGCTAGAGGCTCAGGGCAAGGTCTCCAGGGTCACATCCAACAAAGACAGTGGTCTACATCCTGCTTTTGGGGGTAGTGACTTTGGTGGGTAGTGTCTTAAAGGTTTGTGAGGAAACATGTTAGGTGCAAATATTGGTTTCGTCTGTCCAGCGGAAATAAACGTGCTGAAAATCAAAGAGATGGAAACAGTCCAATGAACTAGTGGGCCATGTGAACATCAATCTTAACCCTAAGATGACAACAATTAAATGGTGCCCAGCTACCATTACTACTTCATAAAAGATTGTTTTGGAAGGTCCTGGATAAAGTGGGATAAAAGTGTGGAATCAAATTCAGCATCCTAGAAAACATAAAGCTTTGGCTGGTCAGATGCTGTAGGAACCCCTGAGGCTATGGACCTTAATCACCCTTCAGGCCTCAGACTGATCTCATCCACATGGCTTAATTTTCAACCAAAAACTAAGGCTGTAAAGAGAGCAATAACAGTGAGGTACATCTAAGAATAACAAACCACTCTAGGTCAAAGGGACAGCATTAACCCAAGGACAAAGTTCAGAAGGGTTAGAAAAGGAGGAGGTGGGGTAAGTGATATCATTGTGGGAATTGCAAAGAATGAGCTAAAACTAAATGTATGAATGTTGAATTTAAAACGGATCTGCTCTGTAAATCCACCCAATCATAATTAAGTAATTTTTTAAAGGATCTTCATCCAATGCAAGATCACGCTCACTGGGACCACTGTCTCTGCAAGAGCTACAGCTTTAGGGTTAACCTGATCTTGAACATGACGTAGCCCACAAGATGCCCTCGTGTCTCCCTGCCTGAACCTAGATGACCCTAGAGCTAGACGTTTCAATGAGGAAGGAAAGAGAGAATAGGAAAAGAAAAAGAAGACAGACAAGAGAGGAAGGGAAAAGAGGTAGAGAAAGAAAGTTTGGAAGGAAGGAATGGCAGCTAGACCATAGATGTGCCTGTTTAAATTTGGATGATGGACATTGTAGGAAGTTGGAAGATAGTAGTGAAATGGCGCCATCCTTATCTAGCAGTAATGTCAGTTGAGTTCCCAAAAACATATACCTGAAAGTCTAGGGAATGTTATGATATCTGTAAGAACTCCCAATAAAATAATTAAAAAATTGTGGCAAAGTATACCTATTCCCTTAGCACTTTGCAAAACTGCAGCTATGTGCAGTAAATATAGGCTCTAATGTGAGACCGATATGTATTTAACCCTGAATTGTGTGGCTTTGAAGCAGGAACAACTCTTTGGGACTCATTTTTCTCATATATCAAATGAAGATAATAATAACTACCTTCTAAAGCTATCTACCATGTGAAGATTAGTAGTACTATACATAAAGTGCTTGGTAATCTACAAATTATAGCTACTATTATTACTGTATTATTATTGTATAACAGCATATAGATTTTTGTATAAATAATACAATTACTTATGCATGTAAGGTAATGTGTAATGTATAGAATATATTTAGTTTATATGTTATATATAAATTATGTATCTAATCTGTATAATATATATATTTACAAATATGAAAATTTGTGAAAGTTTGTTTTTTATAGTTTTATGTTCACAGTTATGAAAACTTTACACATCAATAAATATATAAACATAAATGAATATGTAACATATAATATGTAAATATAGCTAGGTTATATGTTATTATATATAAGCCACTTGTCTATATTATTATATACAGTACATTATTTATATATATAAAATAATGTATTACTATGATCACTGCTTGACTTAAAATGAAAGGAAACAATGGTAAACACTCATTCGTAATTGGAATGTGGAATGTACAAGTATTACTCTAGGAAAATTTGAAATCAGAAAAAATGACACAATAGCTAATTCAACTAGTCTTTAGATTTATGCACCAAATTCTAATTGAAGATTTTTACCAACTTCGGCAACAGAAAATTTATCACACATACGCAAGATGCATCAATAATTACTGGTGATTAGAATGTTGAAGTTGAAAACAAAGACTAAGGATTAGTCATTGGAAAATATGCCCTTTGTGATAGAAATGATGCCACCGACTTTGTTATAAAATTTCACAAGACCAATGATTTATTCATTGGAAATACCTTTTTGTCAGTGGCATTATATGGACTTCATATGGAATACACAGGAATCAAATAGATTACATCTGTAGAGTCAATGGAGAAACACAATATTATCAGTCAGAATAATGTCAAGAGGCAACTGGGAAAGGGACCAATTGCTAATATGCAAGTTCAAGTTGAAGCTGAAGAATATTTTATAAAGACCAAGAGAGCCAAAGTATGACTTTGAGTGTATCCCACCTGAATTTACAGACCATATCAAGAGAAAGTTTGATGCATTGAAATTTAATGACCGAAGATCAACAAGTTTCAGGATAATATCAAGAACATCAAGTATGAAGAAAACAAAAATTCATTAAACAGAAACGTAAGAAATAAGAAACCAAAATGGGTGGCAGAAGAGATTGTGAAATTTGCTCTTGAATGTAGAGTTGCTAAAGCAATCAGAAAAAAATGGTAAAATAAAAGAACTGAACACAAGATTTCAAGGGGAAGTTGGATGCAAATGTAACCACGTATAGAGTGGAGCACTCGGGGGATAAAGTTATGAAAGCTCCTTTTAAATAACCAAACACCTTAAGGGAATGAGTTGCTGGGCCTGGGACTCAGGACCATAGTCCTACCTAGGTCAATTGGCATAGCATAGCCCACAAAGACAATATTGAATAGCAACATATCACTGACAGTATTTACTTCAGGATAGATCTTGATGTTTTCATGTTCATTATAAACGCAACACTGTTTCTCTTCCATTTGTCTTCCTGCATAGTAGCCCATATAATCATCATATTCAAAATGGTCAATAGCATTCTATTTTAGCTCACCAATTCCTAGGATATTGATCTTCAAGCATCCCATTTCATTTTTAACAGCTTCCAATTCCTTTTTCCCTTAATTTTAGAAGTTGATTGACATTTATTGAATATAGGATTTGCAATATTGACTCCTTCTCCCAACCATTATTGCTGACAAATCAATTCCCACTTATAGCAATCTTATAGCAGCCCTGATGGTGAAGTGGTTACGTGGTGGGCTGTGATTCGCATGGCCAGCAGTTTGAAGCCACCAGCAGCTCCATGGGAGAAAGACTGGGTTTTCTACTCCCGTAACCAGTTACAGTCTTGGAAACCCACAGGGGGTCGTTGTGAGTCCGCAATGATTCGATGGAAGTGAGTTTGTTTGGACAGGACAGAATAGAACTGCACTACTGGGTTGCCAAGGTTGCAATCTCTATGGAAGCAGATTGTCGCGTCTTTCCCCCACGGAGCAGCTGATGCGTTCAAAGTACCACCCTTTTAGTGACCAAACACGATGCCTCGGGAGTCAAAAATGTTTCAAAGATGAGAGATCATCTGAAAAGTTTTATAAAGTCATGATTTCATGTTATCAACATGGAGATGGAAAAGGGCTGAGGAGCAATGTTTACATAATAACGATTTACTCTAAAGCACAGCTTCCCGGTCAATTAGGGAGTTCCTGCTTCCCCAAACTGACTGCACATAGATAATTCTTCAAAAGAGTCGAATGCCTAAGGTAAAATAATCTCCACTAAACCGTCAAACTAAGCTGTTGTTTGATGTAAAGGTGACTTAGGAAACCAGATTTCCTAATGTTTAGGGTTGAAAAGACCTCAAGAGCCGTGGCTTGCGTAAGTCATCCCAAGTCCACAATCCCTAGAAATTTGTATTCCAGGAGAATTAAAACTGTTTCCCAAGGCCCCTGTTAGATCAGTATTCTTCTGTAGAATTTTAAGTTAAAAACATTCAATCATGGTAGCTGAGCAATATCAGATAATTCTAGCCTTGTGGCAAAGTAGACAGTTGTTAATGGAGGCTGTCAGACCCGGAGTCGAGTTCCTCATTCACCTGACTTGTCTATTCTGCACTTTGAATGGCAAGATCCTAGATACTATAGAATAGACCAGGAGGTAGAACAGAATTACTAAGAACTGTATTAGGATAATTGACAGAAATGATCCACAAAATCATGAATCTAGGTTATTGAACCAAAGGAACAAACTTCCATGAAGTGTTTATTTACTTATCCATAAGTAGCATCAGCAACTACTTTTCATATGCCTCAGCAACTGTATTCTAACAAGCCTCAGCTGGCATATCATTAACATAAACACAAACCATTAATTTATTAAGAGACAACCTCCTCATTGAGAAACTAACAGGAAATCTAACGCTGTTTTGTTTTGTAAAATCACATCCCACGTTTTTTGTTCTTTCCAAGTTATGGTCTTTACTGTTTCACAAAGTTTATCGATGGAAACTTCTAATTCAAGGATCACAAAATATAAAACTGTAAAGTCTGACTACTTTCTTCAATGCGAGAATCAACTATTTCAGTAACTAAGAGCCTAGGCTGATTATAAAATAGGGGTCTTTTCATTTATAACTTTAAAAATATTTTTTCTTTCTTGTCTTAACTTTTAGGTTTCTATCATATTCCATAGTTTCTCTTTTGGTTAATTGATTATATGAATACATAGGAATGGTATAACAAAAGCCAATCTAAAATACAGGTTAAAAACCCTCTAGTTATATAATTTAGGGAAAAGTGTTTTTTTAAATGTTGATTATATCCAGAAAATAGAACATAAAAACATGGCCAATATACCCCCAAACCCTTAATAACCTTTCAGCACACTAAATCCTATGTAGTTTATTTCTGTTCCATGCAATTCTCAAACAACTGTCTGTGAACTTGTCAATTTCTACACTGGAGTTCTCAAATCTTGGTTCAGTGTAGTTGTAGCCACATCTTTTCCATGCATATCGAAATATCAGTCTTTCCATGAATCTCTGATACACCGTGAATTTTCACTGAAATACTCTGGCCTAGCAACATTTTTTTGGTGTGTTTTTAAACCAATTTGTAGCTGATTAAACCGAAATTTTTTTCCTTGAATTTACATTGTGCATTTTACATTCCAATATTGCTTCTCACTTTTAGTCACACCCTATCAGTAAGGGAAGGTTTTACTTCACCCATAACTTTAGGTTTGCTGCTCTGAGGAAGCAATTCTTTCTTACTTATATTTCGAATGCCTCTAACCTAAGAAGCTCATCTTCTAGCACTGTATCAAACAATGCTAGGCTTTTACCTATAAAATTTCTCAAAGAAAATACCCAGACCTTTTTCCTAGTGTGTCTTAGTCTGGACCAAAATGAAGCTCACTGCCATCAAGTCTACTGTGCCTCATAGCAACCCTATAGGAGAGAGTAGAACTGCCCCTGTGGGTTCCCAAGACTAAATCTCCTTCCGCTTCCTCAAAGTATTGCCATAGAAATCTATGTTTGAAACAATTGATGTACGGAATGTTATAAGAATTGTAAGAGCCTCCAATAGAATTCTTTTTTAAAATAAATAAATAAAGTGAACTCTCTGATCATTCAAAATAGAAAGAAAGAAACAAAGCCAAAATCCTCACAAGTGGGCCAACATGTAACATCATGATAAATGGAGACAAGATTAAGTTGTCAAGAATTTCGTCTTTCAAATGGGTGCATGAGCAAATGTGGTGAAGAAAGCTGATGGTGCCCGGCTATCAAAAAGTATAGCGTCTGGGGTCTTAAAGGCTTGAAGGTAATCAAGCGGCCAT
>NW_022103931.1:1312979-1316620 GCF_000313985.2 Echinops telfairi | reverse complement strand
AAAAAAAAAAGAATGAACTGATATGTCCTGACAAAAGTACAGCCAGAATGCTCCTTACAGACAAGGATAGCGAGACTTCATCTCACGTAACTTGGACATGTTGTCAAGAGAGACCAATCCCCGGAGAAGGACATGCTTGGTAAAGTGGAAGGGCATGGAAAAGGAGAAAGTTCCTCAACTAGATGTATTGACACAGTGGCTGCCACAATGGGTGCAAACATAAGGACAGTTGTGAAGATGCCACAGGAGCAGGCAGTGTTTCCTTCTCCTGTACATAGGGTCGTTGACGACACCTAACAACAACATTCCTCTGTACATTTGATCGTTCCGTAAACCTTTGTCTGATCTGATCAGCTAGAACTTAAAGTTCTAAGATATTAATTTCCAGAAGCATATTTGTAATTTAGCAAAGTGGGCTAACATCACAGTTCTTTAAAGAGAATCCTGATTTTCTATTGACTTCCATTAAAAGGTTGAAGGCATGTTCCCATGGAAACTGTCCTCACAGCACACTGAATTAAAAGCTTTTGATTAAGAAAGGTCAATTGAGCTATGCTGGCAAGGACTGGACAAGACTTGACAGTGTGTGGAATAATATACATGAAAACAAAAGTGCTATATAAATACAAGCTACTACTAGTAATGACAGTAGGACAAGCATCCACTTGACCACACAACCTCGCATAAAAGAACATTTTCAGATTCTGGAAAGGTTCAGGATCCTCCCTATTTAAGGACTTTGAAAACTATATGTCATCATCCAAAAGCTACCATATGCCCTTCCTATGCCATTTTTATTTTTACTTTTTTTAACTTCCCATGCCATTTTGTTGCATTTTCTCCATCTCACAAAACACCACCTCGTATATAAATTATTTTGTGTATTTATGTTGTTGTACTCCCTCCTATTAAAATCTACCTGTCTGTCAGGTTGTTGCTCTGTGGTGGCTGGCATGTTGCTATAATGCTGGAAGTTATGTCACCAGTATTTCAAATACCAGCACAGTCATCCAAGGTGAACAGGTTCAGTGGAGCTTGCAGACAAAGAAGACATTATGAAGAAGGAATAGGCTGTCCACTTCTGAGGGATTCACCACTGGAAACCTTATGAATGGCATCAAAACACCATGGATAATTATTGGGTTTTGCAATGCGAAAGTTGGAAACAAAGAGAAAGGATTGGTAGTTGAAAAATATGGCATTGGTGATAGAAATGAATCACATGATAACATTTTGCATGACCAGTGACTTACACGTTGCAAGATACCATTTTCAGCAACACAATGGTTACCTACTATAAACATGGAACGTGCCAAATTGAACACAGGAATAAAATCAACCACATATGAAGAAAGAGATGATGGAGAAGCTCAATATCAGCAGCTAAAATTTGGCCAGGGGCTAACTGTGGAACAGACGATAAATTGTTCATATGGAAATTCAGTTTGAAGCTGAAGAAAATTAAAACAAGTCCACAGGAACCAACATACACTCTTGAGTCTATCCCAACTGAAGGTGGAGACCATCTCAAGAACTGAGTTGACACATGGAACCTTCATGACAAAAGACCCGAGGAGCTGTGGATGACGTAAAGAGCATCATAAATGGAGAAAGCAAAGGGTCCTTAAAAAGACAAGAAAGAAAGCAATGATCAAAATGGATGTCAGAAGAACCTCTGAAACTTGCTCTTGATGATCGAGTAGCTAAGGCGTATGGGAGACATGATGAATAGAAAATTTCAAATGGCAACTTAAGAGAACAAAATATTATAATGTTGGCCTGGAATTAGAAAGACAGAAATGAAGAACACACTAAGCATATCTGAAGAAAAATTCAAGCTTCAGTTTGCAATATTGAAGGAGTCTATGGGCAAACTATAGAATGATGCAGAAAGCATCAATGATAATGGAAGGAATGCACAGAATCACTTTACCAAAAAGACCTGGCTGACATTCAGCTATTTTAAAAGGTAGCAGATGATCAAGAAACAATGATGTTAAAGGAAGAACTGGAAGATGCACTGAAGTCACTAGCCAAACAGAAGGCTCCAGAAATTGATGGAATACCAACAGAAATGTTTCAACAATGTGATGAAGCCCTGGAAGTACTCAATCATGTATACCAAGAAATTTCTAATAGAGTTATATGGCCAAGCAACTACAGTATACCCATATTTGTACTCACACCAAAGAAAGATGACCTAGCAGAGTACATAAATTATCAAATAATAATACATACAAGTGCAATTTTGCTGTAGATAATTCAACAACAATTGTACAATACATGCTTAACAAACAGGATGTGAATATTGGAATGTCAGCTTTGATAGGATGTAGCAAGAAGTCTCAGCTTAAGCCCATGCTGTTAACGTGAGATTTGGATGTGGCCAGAGGACTGAAGGGGTTGTCTTTAGGAATCCATATAGATGAGTGACCGAGAAGTTTCCAGGAAATAATTCAGCCTAAAGAAAGCAAGTGGAGACTCATAAAGCTGATCCATCACCAGTGGGCATCACGAGAGAGAAGGGTGAAATGCA
Source organism: Echinops telfairi (assembly GCF_000313985.2). Taxonomy (NCBI): domain Eukaryota; kingdom Metazoa; phylum Chordata; class Mammalia; order Afrosoricida; family Tenrecidae; genus Echinops; species Echinops telfairi. The sequence goes on along the minus strand of NW_022103931.1, from coordinate 1,314,084 downwards.
ACAGAGCAATAGTTGCAGGATTTAAAGATCCTGGGACGTTCAAGCCTGAGTTTCAAGTAGAGTGAGACAGTGTGAACAGGAGGAAAAATAGTGAGAACTCTTTCACCAAAAACAGCAAATATAAGAAAAAGGGACAGCTTTTCATTGGGAGATTTCTTGTTAAATATAGCCTAATAATGAAAGCATAATATGACGTAAAAAGATCAATAGTAGAGACAATTAAGCCTTCAACATCAGCTCCTGGGTCGCAGCACCATCTGTAGTGTATGCTGGTGGTAGTAGCAGTGGCAGCAACAGCTTTGGAATATGAAAGGCCAGTAGCTAAGCCCCAGAAATGGTGGAGGACAAGTTTCAGCTGAGACATCTGTGCTACACAGACTGCCCTGGCAATGCTGAGAAATAATTAAGTTACAAAGTTTGAGTCCCTGCTCAGTAATTTTGTCATCTCTAGGAGATTCTCTCTCTCCTGCAATAGCCACCTTTATTGGCACAACAGCAACTGCCCCAACCAATCCAGCAATTTCCAGCAATATTATTATCTGCATCTACTAACACTTTCCCTTTTTTTCAGCATTTGTGATAATTTTATTACATCTACTATTTTTTTCTGTCATGACATTTTTAAAAATCATTTTATTGGGGGCGTGTACGATTCTTATCACAATCCATACATCCATCCATGTGTCAAGCACATATGTACATTCGTTGCCCTCATCATTCTCAAAACATTTGCCTTCCACTTGAGCCCCTAACATCGGCTGCTCTTTTTCCCCCTCCCTCCCCACTCCCCCCATCATGAACCCTTCATAATTCATAAATTATCATTATTTTATCATATATTACACCATCCAACGTCTCCTCTCTGCTGTCCATCCCCCAGGGAAGAGGCTATATGTAGATTCTTGTAATCGGTTCCCCCTTTCCACCCCACATTCCCTCCACCCTCCAGGCATCGTCCCTCTCACCACTGGTCCTAAAGGAGTCATCTGTCCTGGATTCCCTGTGTTTCCAGTTCCTATCTGTACCAATATACATCCTCTGGTTTAGCCAGATTTGTAAGGTAGAATTGGGATCATGATAGTGGTGGGGAGGAAGCATTTAAGAA
>NW_022103931.1:1289190-1298984 GCF_000313985.2 Echinops telfairi | reverse complement strand
TGAATTCATTGGAGTACAATCCTTCGTAGTACTGTGTAATTATCCTTTTGATTTCATTAGGGTCTGTTGTAATGTCCCCTCTTTCATCCCTTATTCTTGGCTATTGAAATTTGTTCCCTCCTTTCTTTTGTTAGGGAAACAAAAGTAACAATGCAGCTGAGTCCCTTGGCAGCAAGCTATGACTGTGTTGAGAAAAAGTCTCTTGGCAGCCCTCCAAAACTGTGGGGGGTGGATAGAGAGAAGAAAGGGAAACAAAAATAACAATGTAGCTGAACCCCTGATCCCTTCCTGTGGGGCCGCAAGGGTTTAGTTCCTGCTCTGAGGCAAGTGGCAGCAAACTGTGGTTGTGTTGAGTTAACCCTTGCAGGCTCCAAATGGTACCAGCTCCGGCAGAGACAGTGGCGGAGCTAAGGTCAAGCCCTAACCGGCCTCCACTGTAGTAACCCAAAAGCCCCCAGTCCCTCAAAACCTTGTGGGTCTGTGCCTACTTATCTTTATGATGCTCCTCCTGAGTTCCAGCAATGTTGAATTTCCCTCTAAGCAACTCTCCTGGGCTGAATTCTGCGGAGTCCCTCTGCTATGTGTTACTCTGTCACCATCTTCCCGGAAGTCACCCACCTTGAGTTTGTTGATGTGCATGGGGTGAGATATGGATCTTGTTTCATTCTTCTGCAAGTGGACATCTAGTTTTCCCAGCACCTTTTATTGAAGAGGGTATCTGCTTCACATTTAATGCTTACTGGGCCTTTGTCAAAAATCAGTTTTCCATATGCAGATGTTTACATTTTGGGGATTTTTGTCTTGATCCATTGGTCTGTGTATCTATCATTATACAAGTACCAGGCTGTTTTGACAACTGTGACTTCGTAGTAGGTTTTCAGGTCAGGTAGTGCAAGACCACCTACTTTATTCTTCTTTTTGAGGAGTTCTTTGCCTATCCTGGGCTTTTTTCCTCTCCACATGAAGTTAGTAATTAGTTTTTCCATTTCTTTAAAAAATTATGCTGGGATTTGGATTGAAATTGCATTGAACTTTTAGGTTGCTTTAGGTAGTATTGACATTTTTACAACAATGTGATATTCTTCCATTTGTGTAGGTCCCTTTTGGTTTCTTGTAATAATGTTCTGTAGTGTTCTTTGTACAGGTCTTTTGTTTCTTTGGTTAGGTTTATTCCTCTGTATTTCCGCTTTTGTGTGGCTATTGTGAATGGTATTGTTTTCTTCATGTCTTTTTTTTGGTATTCTCATCACTAGTATCTAGGAATTCAGTTGATTTCTGCTTATTAATCTTGTATCCTGCTACTCTACTAAATGCCTCAATTGCTTCCAACAGTTCTATTGTTGACAGCTTGGGATTCTCTCTATATAAAATCATATCATCTGCAAAAGCAAAAGTTTCATTTCTTTGCTCAGTTGTACTCTCTTGATTTCTTTCTATTGTCTTATGGTAGTAACTAGGACTTCCAGCACAATGTGTTGAATAAAAATGGGAATAAGGGACAGATTTGTAGGGTACCCTTATCAGTGAAAATCTTTTCAGCTTTTCTCCATTGAGTTTAATATTGGCTATGGGTTTTTCATACATGGTCTTTAATGTGTTAAGGCTTTTCCTTTCTAATCCTTTCTTCTTTAGAGCTTTTATTATGAATGGGTGTTGGATACTGTCAAATGCCTTTTCTGCATCAATTGATATGATCTTATGATTCTTATCCTTTTTCTTGTTAATATAGCAGGTTATGTTAATTTTTTTCAAATGTTAAACCATCCCTGAATCCCTGATATGAATCCCACTTGGTCATAATGTATTATTTTTTGGATGTTGTTGGATTCTATTGGCCAAGAATTTTTGCATCTATGTTCCTGAGGGGTCAGTAGTTTTCTATATTTGTGGAGTCTTTGCCTGGTTTTGGTATCAAGGTTATAGATACCTGGATTCATAGAATTAGCATGGGAATTTGCTGTCCCTTTTTATATCTGGAAGAGTATTTTAGGATCAATGTCAGCTGTTCTCTGACTACTTGGTAGAATTCACCTGTGAAGCCACCTGGTTATGTGTTTTTTTGGCTGGAAGTTTCTTTTTTGCTAAGTCATTTTATTGGGGATTCTTACAGTTCTTATAACAATCCACATATCCATTGTGTCAAGTGTATTTGTATATATGTTATCATAATCCTTTTCAAAACATTTTCTTTCTACTTGAGCCCTTGGTATCAGCTCCTCATTTTTTCCCTCCCTCCCCACCTTCCCACCTTCATAAACCCTTGATAAATTATAAATTATTATTATTTTCATATCTTACACCATCCACTGTCTCCCTTCACCCATGTTTCTGTTGTTTGTCACCAGGGTTGTGTGTGTGGGTGGGGGGAAATCATACATCTTCAATCATTGTGATTGGCTCCCCCTTTCTTCCCCCACTTTCCCTCAACCCTTATGATATCGCTACATCTATCCTGGAATCCATATGCCTAGACCTGTTATCTGTACATGCTCCAGTCTAGCTGGATTTGTAAGGTAGAACTGGGGTCATGATAGGGGTGGAGGGAGCATTAAAGAACTAGAGGAAAGTTGTATGTTTCATTTGTGCTCTACTGCACCCTGGCTGACTCGTCCCTTCCTTGTGACCCTTCTGCGAGGGGATGTCCAATTGTCTACAGATGGGCTTTGGGTCTCCACTCTACCTCCACCCCCTCATTTGCATCGATATGATTGCTTTGGGTCTTCATATGCCTGATACCTGTCAACACTTCATAATCACATAGGCTAGTGTGCTTCTTCCCTGTGGGCTTTGTTACTTCCCTGCGAGATGGCCACTTGTTTATCTTCAAGCTCTTAAGACCCCAGATGCTATATCTTTTAATAGCCAGGCACCATCAGCTTTCTTCACCACATCTGCTTATGTACCCATTTTGTCTTCAGTGATTGCGTTGGGAAGGTGAGCATCTCGGATTGTCAAGTTATTAGAACAAAGTGATCTTGCATTGAGGGAGGACTTGAGTAGAGGCCCAATGTCCATCTGCTATCTTAATACTTAACATATAAATATATGTAAATAGCTTTATGCCTCTATTGTTACATATAAATATATTTACATATGTGCATGCCTGTATTTGGACCTTTATAAATGTCCTTTGCCTCCTAGTTCTTTCCTCTATTTCTTTTTACTTTCCTCTTGTCCCACTATCATGTTTGACCTTGATTTGGTTTTCAGTAATTCCTCTTGGCTACATTGCGCTTGATCAACCCCCAGCAGGCATTCTATGCCCTCCTCACCATTGATTTTAGATCACTTGTTGTTTCCCTGTCCCCGGGTTTGTTGGCTCCCCACTTCCTTTCCTCCACTTCCCCCTTTCCCATTTCCCCCCAGAACCATTGGTCCCATTGTTTTCTCCTTGAGATTGTTTATCCTGCCTATCTTATATAAATAGACATTGGCGGGGGGAGGGAGAAATGCCTATAAATAGTTCCATGTCTGTCTGTTGACCTTTATGAATGTTTTCCAATTGAGTCTGATGAGGTGCCAAGCTCTGCCCCCGAAGTCCATTTTTGGTATTCCTCAAGGACTTCATTGCTTTGCTCTCCTTGCTGCTCTATTGTACACACTTCGTGTTTGGCCCTGGTGTGTGTTGGGGGTGGGGAATTCCTGCACTGTATCTAATTGAGAGTTTCTTGATGACCTTGACTCTTCTTTTGCTATGGGTCTATTCAAGTTCTTAATGTCCATATGCATTAATTTGGGAAAAGAGTGTTTTTCTAGTTATTTGTCTATGTCATCCAGATTATCGAAGTTTTTGGAATATGGTCTTTTGTAATACTGTGTTATTTATCTTTTTATTTCATTTGTATCTGGTGTGACTCCCTGTTTCATCCCTAATTCTAGATGTTGTCATCTGCTCTTTTCCTTTGTTAAGTTTCAATTTGGTCTATCCTTTCAAAGAACCAACTTTTTGCTTTGTTGATTTTTTCCATTATTTTTCTGTTTTCCAGTTCATTTATTTCATCTCTAATTTTTATGATTTCTTTCTTTTGCTGTTAATTGTGCTTTAGTTGTTGGAGGTGTGATAAGGTATCAGACATGATTCTCTCCTCTTTTTTCATGTGTGCAGTAATTGCTATAAAATGACCTTTGCTAATTGCTTTTGCTGTGTCTCAGAGGTTTGATATGTTGTGTTTTCATTCTTATTTGTTTCTAGGAACTTCCTAATTTCATCTCTTACTTGGGATATTGCCCAGCCTTTTTGAAAAGTGTGTTGTTAAGTCTCTAAGTGTTTGTCTTTGTTTTTTAATTCTTTCTATTGTTGATTTCTAGTTTTATGGCACTGTGGTCAGAGATGATGGTTTGAATGATATCAATGTGTTTGGTGGAGAGGATTATAAGAGATGTGCTATTATGTGGTATGTTATGAGACAGTGTGGCTTAATGAGGTGGAGGAAGTGGGGTCTTTAGGTAATAGTGGTTGGGGTAGGTGAGGAGTGGATTAGGAAATCTACCAGAGTCACTCATTGACCCTGTATATTATATAGGGAGAATATAGCCCACTTATTATTGTGTTTATAAAAGAAGGCCCTTCTTCAGCAGCATGGCATTTCTCTGTTCTCAAGGAGGGAAAGTCACACGTTATATTGTGGAGCAGTATTGGGTTTCTGTACCAGTCAGTATGATCCATTCTTAATGCTGTGGTTCCAGGGTAGAAATAGGCTACTAGAATGGAGGCCCAAGGTGGGGGGACTTCCAATCAGGAGGAGGTCCTCCTAAGGACAGTAAGTCCCAGTGTCAAATAGAGGCCAGAGGGTGGGAGGGTGGAGAGCAGCTGAAAAACACTGAAAGCCTGGGTTTTGGTTCCTCTGGCAAGAAAAAGCATTTTGTAGTTTTTTCCCTCAAAATACAATAGGAAAAAAATCTGATATACCCTTGAAGCTGTCAGAGAGTTCCAGTTTAGGTCCTGTCTTACCGGGGGCTGGATTCCTTTCAAGGTTGCTGGGAGTATATATATATGGCAGCCATTATAGCTGCACCCTTGCCAGGAGTGGACAGGTAGAGTGGATCAAGTTAGGGAGTAAAACTATGAAGGCTCTGTTCAGTAAGCCACAATAAGCTCTAGCCTCCAGGGCTCCCAGTGGTCCTTGTGGGCATATAGCCAGGGGCTCTGCTTGGAAGGAGATCTGGTTTTGGCTATCCCCCTGCCTCACCCCACCCACATGCTGGTGGGTTGCAAGACTAAAGGACAAGGGAGGATGCTGGCACTAGCTACACCGCTGATCCGCTGAGCTAGGGGAGACAGTGTACCGCAGCAAGCTCCACTATGTTCTCTAGAGGTGAATATCCAAGAGGGAGGTCTAAAATATTCCTGGAATGCTGAGAATCCAGGACCCAGAATTTGCCTCCTCACCCGTGGACTTCTGGGCCATGCAAGGGAAGTTGTAGGCAGTGACTCTGTCTAATCACCATCTTCCTAGGCTAATACTTTCAGTGCAGCTTGACGTTCTCTCTTAAGTACAATTGGGTTTTGCTCATATGCTACTTCCTGAAATGATGGAATGTTGACTATTTCTTTTTCGTACAGTGACTTTATGTATTATTTCTATCTTCTTCCCCCCCCCCCATCTTCCTTTGATGCTCCTGGCATCATTTAATATGCTATCCATTGAATCATTTAAGAATGACAAAACATTTTCCAAATATGTTGAAAACCATAAACTTATAATTCCAAGAAGTTCAAAGCACTCCAAGTAAAATAAAACCGAAGATTCACATTGAGATACACTTTAATAAAATCTTCTGGAATTAAAAATATAATTTCAAAAGCAGTTCCCAAAAAGTTAATTAAAAACAAAATCAAAAGTTTTTTGACTCAGTCATTGAGTCAACTCCAACTCATAGAAAGTCTACAGGACAGACTAGATCTGCTACATAGGGTTTCTCTTTTCTTCTTTTTTAAAGAAGAATTTCAGTGTCACTAAAGACTCCAAGTCCATTTCAACTTTACTTCCCCCCTCCCCAATAAATCACTCAAAACAATATTTAGATTTGAGAGATAAGGAACTGGAGACGTTTTTTTGCTTTAGTCTTGGTGTTTAAAGAAACATACATACACAGGGCATCTCAAGAAATAGAAACAACAAGACTATCTTATTAAACCCTCCATATATATAGTTATCCCAGCCACGAACCCCCTTATCCCTTCCCTCTCTCTGTTCCCACTGCCACCAAGGCCTCCTCATAATCATCAAAGTTTTATCTATTGGTGCATAAACCAAACTTATTCTTCTTTGTTTTTCATTATAACACTGGTTTTTCATGATAAATATTAAATATTTATCTTTGTAAGATTGATTGAGTTTGCTAAGCATAATGTTCATTAGTTTTGTCCATGTCTTGCATTTAAGAAGTGGTCATTGTTTTTAATTGATGAATAATATTCCACAGTATGAACATATAAGAGCTCGTATATCCATTCCTCTATAGTTAAGAGCTTTTGGTTGTTTCCATGCTTTTGCTATTATGGAAATTGATGCAATAAACATAGGTGTGCATATGCCTTTTCATGTTGTATTCTTGATTTCTTTAGGGTATATACCCAGTAGAAAGATGGCTGGATAGTTGTATTTGCATTTGTTTAAGGAAGTACCATATTGATTTCCATTGTAGTTGTAAAATTCTGTAGTCCCACTAACAATGTAAAAGTGTTCCTTTCTCTCCACATTGTCTCTAGCATTTGTTATTTTCTGTTTTATTGAATTTTACCAAAAGTTTTGCTGTGAGGTGATATCTCGTAGTTGTTTTAATTTGTACATTTCTTACTGATAATGATCACGAACATTTCTTCATATGCTTATTAGCCACCTGGATGTTAAAATTGGTAAATTGTCTATTCATGTTTTGTGCTCATTTTTTAATTGGGTTATTTGTATTTTTATTGTTAAGATGTCATTTTCTATACATTTTGGAGATTAGCCCTTTATGATGTATTACCACTAGTCTCCTGTGCATTACTGTCATGTTTTTAGTATGTCTCAGTTCTTTCATTCTTTAGTTTATTGCTTTTTGATCGTTATTATAATTATTTTAATAAATCATTTTATTGGGGGCTCTTACAATTCTGGTCATAATCCATACATACATCCATTGTGTCGTGCACATTTGTACGTATATTGTCATCATTATTTTCAAAATTTTTTCTTTCTACGTGAGCCCTTGGTATCAGCTCATTTTCCCTTCCCCCCACCCACCCTCTCTCACGAAACCTTGAGAAATTATAAAAATTTTTTTCAAGTCTTACACCAATCACTGTCTCTCTTCACCCACTTTTCTGTTGTCCATACCCCTAGGAGAGGGTTATATTCTGATGATTGTGGTCGGTTCCACCTTTCTCCCCCCACCTTCCCCTTCCCCTCCTGGTATCACTACTCTCATTATCGGCACTGAAGTGTTTATCTGTCCTGGATTCCCTGTGTTGTGAGCTCTTATCTTGGCCTAGCAGAATTTGTAAGGTAGAATTGGGGTTATGATAGTGGGGGGAGGAAGCATTAAAGAACTAGAGGAAAGTTGTATGCTTCATCAGTGCTATACTTCACCCTGACTGGCTCATCTCTTCCTTGTGACTTCTCTGAAAGGGGATGGCCAATTGTCTAAAGATGGGCTGTGGGTCTCCACTGTGCCATCCCCCTCATATACATCAATATGATTTTTTGTTCTGGGTCTTAGATGCCTAATACCTGGTCCCATCAACACCTTATGATCACCCAGGCTGGTGTGCTTCTTCCATGTGGGCTTTGTTGTTTCTCAACTAGATGGCTACTTGTTATCCTCAAGCCTTTAAGACCCCAGATGAAATATCTTTTGATAGCTGGGCACCATCAGCTTTCTTCACCACATTTGGTTATGCACCCATTTTGTCTTCAGTGATCGTGTCGGGAAGGTGAGCATCACAGAATGCCAGATTATTAGAACAAAGTGTCCTTGTGTTGAGGGACTACTTGAGTTGAGTCTCAATGTCCATCTGCAACCTTAATGCTTAACATATAGATATAAGTACATAGATCTGTTCACCTCTCGTTATATATAAATATATTTACATGTGTACATACCTGTATTTAGACCTCTATAAATGTTCTTTGCCTCTTGGTTCCTTCCTCTATTTCCTTTTCCTTTCCTCTTGTCCCACCATCATGTTCGGCCTTCATTCAGTTTTAGTAAATCCTCACGGCTACATTGCCCTTGATTAAGTCCCACTAGGCATCCTACGCCCTTCTCTCCATTGATTTTAGTTCACTTGTTATTCCCTTGTCCCTGGGTTGGTTCTCCCCACCTTCCTTTCTCCCACCTCCCATTCTCCCATATTCCCCTAGGACCATCGGTTCCATTGTTTTTGTCTCCAAATTGTTTATCCAGCCTATCTTATCTAGATAGGCATTAATAAGCGCAAAAAATAGGCGAAGGTAAACAAAACAAGGGAAGTCAAAACAAACAAAACAATAACAACAGAAATACAAAATAACAACAGCAAAAAAGAAAGGCAATGAAAAAATGGAAAAGCCTAAAAATAGTTCAAGGTCTCTTTGTTGGCCTATACGAGTGTTTTCCAGTATTATCTGATGGGATGTCACACACTGTCTTCAAAGTCTATTTTTGGTATTGCCCAGAGATTTCATCACTTTGCTCCCCAAGCTGCTCTGTTGCATGCCCTTAGTGTTTCGCCCCATTGTGATGGGGTCAGATTGGGCACAGTTCCTGCACTGTGTGCAGTGTTGTCCCCCATTGCGCTATGAGTCAGTGAGGGACGTTGTGTCTCGTGGTGGGGCTGGCCCTATGGTCCTCTCTGTGCATTGCCTGCTCTGAGCAGGAATATCGTCCTTAGGACTTGGTGGGCCAGGATGTGTTCCCCTCCCTTTCCATTACTCATCGTTTCTCCTATGTGTTCTAATCAGGTGTGCCCTTCTCCCCAAGCTGTAATTTCAGTGCTGTCCTCTGAAGTGCATTCTTCTGGGAGGGGGTGTGTGGTGTCCACATAGTTGGGATTGGGGCTGATCCTGTAGACCTCTCTATTGGTTCCCTGGTATGTGCCGCTTTGTTGTATTCATGTTTTGGTGCATTGTGTGGAAGTCTGGTCTCTCTCCCTCTCTCCTGTGGAGATATAAACAATACCTTCCCCTAGGGTGGGTTAGTGCCCTGCTCCCCCCATACCCATGTCTTCTTATTCTTCAACTTCTTCTTCTTTTTCCTCTTTCTTTCTCTCTCCTATTTAGTTGGCTGGCATATGTATCCCTGGATTGTGTTTGGTCCCTGTCATAGTATGTGGACCTCACCCCAGGAATGTATAGATTATCTCAGTGGACTCATGTTGTACTTGTCCTTTTGTACTTGGCTTACTTCGCTTAGCATTATTTCCTCTAGTTCTTCCCATGCAGCAATGTGCTTCATGTGTTCATCATTGCTTTTTAGGGATGCATAGTACTCCATTGTATGTATGTACCGCAGATTTTTGATCCATTCATCCACTGATGGAAATTTCGGTTGTTTCTAACTCCTTGCAATTGTGAACTGTGCCACAAGGAACAATGGAGTACAGAAGTCTGGCCATGGTTTGTTTCTTGCCTCTTCTGGGTATATGCCGAGTAGGGGAATTGCTGGGTTGTATGGTAATTTGATTTCCATCTGTTTTAGATATCGCCAAATTGGTTTCCATAATGGCTGTACATACCTACAGGTCCACCAGCAGTGGATGAGAATTCCTATCTCACCACAGCACCTCCAACACTTGTTGCTTTCTGATTTTTTTGAATTGGGCTATCTTT
>NW_022103931.1:1269156-1283151 GCF_000313985.2 Echinops telfairi | reverse complement strand
GAACTAGTTCCTTCTTTGTTGTCTTCTCTTAGTCTTGAAATTCTGTGGTAACCTATTCACTTTGGATAAAGTTGCTGACATTTGAAATATGCAAGACATACCAGCATCACAGCAACACACAAACCACCACAGTAAGAGAAACTGACAAGTGGTGGAAGGAACTGCTGAAAACCGTAATGCTTAACTTGAAAATATTGTCAGATACTGAGGGCATAATGAGTGGAAGCAGAACATTGTCGAAGATAGCCACCCAGAACCAAGGGCAGTCAAAATGTGATTGAGGAGAAGCTTATTTTTTGGAGAGGAATCAACCATGGTGATGTTGGGTAAAGCCTGTGGGAATAGAGACTTCAGGATCTTCATTTGCTGAAGCAGTATGACTCAAGGTGAGGATAAACAGCTGCAAAAATCTGCTAATGATTGGAGCTTGGAATCTGTTAAGTATGAATCCAGGAAAATTGGAAATGGTCAAAAATGAAATGGAATGCATAAAGATTGATATTCTAAATATTAGTGAGCTGAAATGGACTGGTATTGGCCATTCTGAATCAGAAACTCATATAATTTACTGTGCTGGGAGTAACACAATCAAGAGGAATGCCATTGCATTCATTGTCAAAAAGGACATTGAAAAATCAATCTTGAAGAACAATGTTGGCTGTGATAGGATTATCTATCAGTCTTTAAGGAAATCCAATCAATACAACTATTATTCACATGTATGCACTAACTACAAAAACTGGTGATGACTAAATTGAAGAATTCTACCAATGACTTCACTCAAAAATTGATTAGACCTACAATCAAGATGTAATGATTATTATTGGCAATTAGAATGCAAAAGTTGGAAATATAGAGGAAGGAACAGTAGTTGGAAAATATGGTCTTGGTGATAGAAATGAAGCTGGAGATTACACGATATTATTGAACAAAACCAACGACTTGCTCATGGCAAATACCTTTTTAAAAAAAATCATTTTATCGGGGCTCATGAAACTCTTATCACAATCCACACATACATCAATTGTGTAAAGCACACTTATACATTCGTTGCCCTCATCATTCTCAAAACTTGCTTTCCGCTTGGATTCCTGGAATCAGCTCCTAATTTTCCTTTTTCCCCGCAAATACCTTTTTTCAACAGCACAAAAGGGGACTATACACATGGACTTGTCCAGATAGAATAAACAGAAATAAAATCGACCACATCTGTGGGAAGAAACTATGGAGAAGCTCAATATCAACAGCTAAAAACAGGCCAGGGGCTGACTCTGGCACCAATTGCTCATATGAAAGTTTAGGATAAAGCAGAAGAAAATTAAAACAAATCCACAAGAGGCAAAATACAATCTTGAGTCTATTAACACCTAAGTTTTGAGAATATCTCAAGAACAGATTTCACACATTGAACACTAATGACTGAAAATAAGATGAGCTGTGGGAAGACATCAAGAAGATCATTTGTGAAGAAAGCAAACATCATTAAAAAGGTAGGAAAGAAAGAAAAGATCAAACTGGTTGTCAGAAGAGACTCTGAAACTTGTTCTTGATCATGGAGTAGCTAAAGCAAATGAATGAAAGGATAAAGTAAGACAAAGAGCTGAGTAGAAAATTCCAAAGGCAATTTGATAAAGACAAAGCCAAATATTATAATGAAAAGTGCAAATACCTAGAACTAGAAGATCAAAAGGAAAGACCACGCTTAGCATATCATAAATGGAAAGAACTCAAGCAAAAAAGTCAAGCCTCATTTTTCAATCTTGAAAGATTGCAAAATATTAAGCAACGCAGCATTAAAAGAAGATGGAAAGAATAAACAGTCACTGTACCCCAAAGAATTAGTCAACAGTCCACCATTTCAGGAGGTAGCATGAGTACCAATGGTACTAAAAAAGAAGTTCAAGTTGTATTGGAAGCATTAGCCAAAAACAAGTCTCCGGGAATTGATGGAATACCAATTTAAATGTTTCAACAAACTGGTGAAGCACTGGAAGCACTCACTCGTCTGCACTAGGAAATTTGGAAGACAGCTACTTGGCCAACTGACTGCAAGGGATCCATATTTGTACCCATTCCGAAGAAAGGTGACTCACCAGAATGCTCCAATTATAGAACACTCTCTATTATATAACATGCAAGTAAAGTTTTGCAGAAGATCATCTAAGAAAGGTTGCAGCAGTCTATTGACAAGGAGCTGCCAGAGGTTCAGGTCGGATTCAGAAGATGACTTGGTACAAGGGCTATCATTGCTGACGTCAGAGATGGATCTTGGCAGAAAGCAGACAATACCAGACAGAAGTTTGTGTATTATTGACTATTGGATTAAAATACTCTGGATAGCCTTGAGAAGAACGGCAATTCCAAACCATTTCATTGTGCGCATACACAGAACTTGTACATGGAGCAAGAGGCAGTTGTGCGAATGGAGCAAGGGAATGGTTTAATATCAGGAACGGTGTGCCACAGAGTTGTACACTCTCACCACACGTATTCAATCTGTATGATGAGCAAATCATCAGAGAAGCTGGATTATGTGCAGCAGAGTGTGGCATCAGGATTAGAGAAGGCTTATTAACAAACTGTGACATGCAGATGACACACCTTGCTTGCTGAAAATGAGGAGGATTAGAAGCACTTGCTGATGAAGATCAGAGATTGCAGTCTTCAGTATGGATTACATCTCAATGTAAAGAAGACTAAAACCCTCACAACTGTACCAATAGGTAACACCATGGAGAAACCGCTGAAGTTGTCAAGGCTTCTTTCCTGCTTAGATCCCCAGTCAATGCTCATGGAAGCAGCAGTCAAGAAATCAAGAGCTCAAAAGATGTGTTACATTGGGTAAATGGACCCATTTATAGATCTCTTTAGAGTATTGAAAAGCAAGGGTGTGACTTCGAGGACGAAGGTGTGCCTGACCCAAGCAGTGATATTTTCAATTGCCTCATATTCATGTGAAAGTTGAACATTGAATAAAGACAAAAGAAAAATAGATGCATTTGAATTATGGTGTTAAAGAAGAATATTGAATAAAAAGAACACAGATCTGTCTAGAAAGAAGTACAGCCAGAGTGCTCCTTAGAGGCAAGAATGATGAGACTTGATCTTACACACTTTGGACATATTGTCAGGAGAGACCAGTCCCCGAAGGACATCATGTTTGGTAAAGTAGGGAAAATGAAAAAGAGGCAGGCCCTCAGAGAGATGACTGACGCTGTGGCTGCAAAGATGGGGTGAAGCCTAAGAACAGTTATGAGGATGGGGGAGGACTGGGAAGTGTTTTGTTCTGTTGTGCCTCAGGTTGCTATAGGTCAGAACTGACTTGATGGGACCTAGCGACAATAAGAAATTATACTTCATAAATTAGACCTTTTTTTGGGGGGGGGGGTCACGGGGAGCTAATGTCGAGTAGTTTGGAAATTCCCTCTCTGGGTCAGAATAGCTTATTGTTTAGTGAGTCTTGTACCAGCAAAGATTTTACTATTTCTGGATTGGTCTGTGCATGTTAAGAAATGTCTTCAAGTCTGGCCTATGTCTTATTCCCATCAATAATGAATGTGCCCCCAAATCCAAACCAAATCCATTGCTGGAGTCCATTACAACTCATAGTGACCCTATAGGATAGAGTAGAACTGCCTCAATAGAGTCCCAAGGCTGTATGTTGTTGTTTTTTTTCAGAAGCAGACTGCCACATTGTATTCTCATGGAGCTTCTGTGCTGGTAGGTCCAAATCACTGCATTTGGGTTAGCAGCTGAGCACTTTAACCACAGCACCATCAGGGTTCCCCTTGAAGAGCTGCAGCCTCGGGCATAGGTACAACTTTTTCAACATCGAATTTTTTTTTCTCTTATGAGAGTGCATCTTGGCTCGTTCTTTCCATATTTCCATAAAACGTGTAACTGTGTGGTCTTGCTTGTACCAGAACTCATGGCCAGGAAATCAATTCTGAGTCACAACAACCTGACAGAACAGAGTAGAACTGCTCCACAGAACTTCTGAGGCTGTACATCTTTACCAATGCAGACTTCCGACGCTTTTTCCTGTGGAGTGGCTGGTGGGTTTGAACTGCCTACCTTTTGGTAGGCATGCTTAACTCACTGTGCCACGAAGGTGCCTTAGCTTGTACCAACTATGTCATCGATTGGATTCCAACTTGCTGGTACCAGTTCCTCCTTATTGATTTCCACCATGATTTCCATTGTTTTCAACATTGCCCTTCAGGACACAATACTCCATACTCTATTCCAAATACTCCCCTTAAGCTGACCTGTGGAATTGTCTTTATGGACTATCTTTTCCCCTTCCCGAATCCGCACGGAACTGGATCTAGAGGTGGAATTTTAGCTGGAATGACATCATCACAGCGGACACTGGCAGACGTCAGTGATGGCAGCTTCTGGTATTTGCAACTTTTTCTCCCCTCAAATGAAATCTTTCATCTATGAGTAAGCTGTAATGGGAGAGATCAAAACCCCAGTATTCTTGACTTGCTGCTAATGGAGTGATGCTTCCACCCCACAAATGGGGACTTCAGGGAAAGATGCCCCCAGCCCTCCTGAATAGTGTCTGCAATACGAGGCTGGACAAGGAGGCATACGTACATACATAGCCAGCTTGCCCCTAGAGTAGCATAGTTCCAAAGCGGGAGCCGGGATAAGAAGGAAGCTCCTTTCCTCAACTTCCCATCATCTTCAGCACACTTGTCCAGAAGAAAGTGCCTGAGGCAGATTTTCTTCAATAACGATCCATAATTATTATTTTAATATTAAGATTTAATATTAAATCTATAATAATTGGGGGAAAGTTGTATCTTAAATGCCACATATAGTTAGTGTTTAGTTTTCTTGAATGAATTTTTCTCATTTGCGACATGCACCTAATACAATTTCCAGAAGCTTTGAATTGGTTTGCAAGAGAGGGTGCGTGGACCTCTTTGCTCCACTATTTGGAAGTCCTGCCCTTTAATATACTTTTGAACATAACTTCTTATTGGAAATGCAGGGTAGCATAAAGAGAAATGGACTGGGTATCAACAGTATAGGATTTTTAAGAGTTTCCCTTTAGCAAGCTCAATGACTTTATCTCATGTTTCTTTTCTTCATTTGTAGAATTCCTTTCCATTCTAAAATCCTAACGTTTTATGAAATATAGTTGGAAATAAAATAAAATATCATAAATGCATCACTGGAAAATGTTCTATGGTACCTGTGTGAGAATAGGGCACATGTAAACGAACTCACTTCTTTTAAACCCACAATATTCTAATTTGTTTTTAATTAGAATGCATTTTATTTCTAACTCTATTTAGCTAATCAAGAAGCTAGTTTAATGCAGTTTTCAGTCAAAATAGTCCTCTTTTCCAAAGGTTTCCTTCCAAATCATTAGAAGTACAAAACTAGAGCTAGCAGAAACTTGTCTTCCACTGATTGTTCATCAAAAGTATGAGCGCTTAATGCTAACTGAAAGTACTAAAATTTGCTACCTCTTTACTCACATTATGAACTCGGTAACCAATTACTTTTTCTATTAAACCAGTTCTTATCTTTGCAATAGGATTGTAAGACATTCTCCCAGAATATCTATTGAAAGTGTGTGAATGATAAAATGTTTTTCTTGTGTATTTCAGAAAAGGAGTTGCTTTTATGTAATCTCCACTTCTAGCCACAGTGTCTTCTGTAGTGATTATCTATACAAGTTATAAAAACAATAAAATTAAAAAGTTCCCATTGCTGACTTGTCTTAACCAACTCGTTTTAACCAGCCTATCTTATTTTATATCATTTATTACTGTGATGCAGTGAGTCATGATATGGCTTTTCTAACCATAGTCCTTGTAACTTGATGGGGTCATGAAGACAGTGTGCTTGAAAGTCTGATAAAGGGATTGTGAATTTTGCCATTCAACTTGGTTTAAATTGATCCATCTCCAAAACAAGAACTGAACATCACATTATCATCAAGAAAAAAATTCATTAATGGAGTGTGTCCTTTGGACCCCGAAATCCCTGTGTGTTGTACCTCCATGATCTAGGAGCTTTAGGTGTGGCATCGGAGAGGTGGCAGAGGAACACAGCAGCACAAACAAAGAACCAGATCACAAGACACAGTGGTAGGCTTCCCAGCACAAAGGTAGCTCGCTTCCTTGTCAAACAGGGTACCTCGGGGCACATCTTTGGAGGAGCTAGGCTTGCTAACCCACCGAGCCAGAGCAGAAAGCCTTTGGGCTAGTGCTTGTGGTGGAGCAGAGGACCCTTGGGCATTTATCAGTGGCACCAAAGGAACCTTGTAATAATTGCTAGAACAGGGTAAAGGCCAAGAGGCTGCAAGGCTAAGGCTGAGGACCAGAGACAGGTATGTAGACAGGTGTGGCTGTGAAGAGGTGCTCCTGACTGGAAGAAGAGGAACCTGAACATTTCAGTTCGTGAACAGTACACGACAAAAAAAGGCCTGATTTGTGGCAGACAGGGGACTGGTTTTGCCACCACAACTATACACCTGCTAACGCAGCCATCTGAGTGCACCAGCTTTTGGAAAAAACAAACAAACAAACCAGCATGCCTCTCTTGCTCCACACACCTTAGTCAACTGATCTCACTCCTTGTGATTTCTTTTTTTTTCCATGAATGAAGAGGGACATGAAAGGACAGCGATTTGACAATGGGTGAAGAAAAAAAAACAAGGGAGGTGCTGTCAGCCATTCAAACCGATGAGTTTGAAGTGTCCAAGAATGGAATAGCAGATTTTACATGTATTATGTAATGGAGAGTACTTTGAAGGTGATAAAGTTTTGTAAAAAATATTTAGATGCCTACCTTGGGGGGGGGGGCCGGATTCTGGGTTTCTTGGGGTACTCCCTCGTATAAAAGGTGCAAATCCTTGAAGAGGAAAAGTAAATATATTTTCTTGAGTTTGTTCATGTCTGAATGCTAAGGTCTCTTTTTTATTTTCACAAATGAACCTGAGATGAGCTGTTTGAAACTTTCCAAATGAGCCCATATGTTCACCAAGATATTTCTATGTTAAGAATGTTCAGAAATGCATCTGGTCCCAAATCACCTTTGGCTTTAAATTTACTTTTGTAAACTGTGATTCCCTTATGAACAAAGCATATTTTTTTACCTTTAAAAATAAAGGGATATAATAAAGGTGAACTAATTTCATAGTCCATATTCCAAAACTTTACCCTATTAATTTTAATGGGGGTAAGTAAAAGATTATCGCTACCAGGATTCCTGTTAATACATACCTGGGTTTATTCCAAACAAAACGTGTTTCAACAGGTGTCTATGATCAATGGATGGCTGCTGACAAGTATCCTCAGTAACATATCTCTTAGTCTCATTAGGTAGCATTAAAAAAAAAAGATCTAATCAAAACAGTGGTTTCCAAGGGTTCTGCTGGTACATTTAAAACATTTGAGATGAAAAAAAAACAAAAAACATTTGAGATGACCTCAGATCATTATAGACTGTTTTGGGGGAATTAAAGAAGTCATCTTGGCAGATTTTTTCAAAGACTATAGGATGACCACTGGGTCCTGTGAAGTTTCAATAACCTTGAAAATAGTTTTGAGAAAAAGCAGAAAAGTTGGGCAGAGAAGCCTTTTTTCATCTTGGCAATGCACCTGCTCGTTCTTTGAGGGTAGCAAGCAAGGACTGTTCTATGAGAACTTCCTTGGGCATCCTTATTTCATCTCTTGTACAAGTTTGATTTGTACCTTCAGAATTATTTTTGGTCCCCACACTCAAGGAACATTGAAAGGAACGTGATTTGAACACCTTGAAGAGGCCAAACTGCCTTTTTGATGTGGTATAAAGAGCACAGTATTTTTCAGGGAAGAGCCGTATCGTTAGGTGTACTGAAATTGGTTCTGACTCATATCAACCTTATATACAACAGAATGTAACACTGCCCTCCCATGCACCACCTTCACAATTATGTTAGAGCCCCTTGTTGCAGCCATGGTGGCAACCCATATAATGGAAGATCTCTTTTTTGCTGGTCTTCTACTTGACCAAACATCATGTTGTTTCCCAGAGACTGGTCTTCCCAGATAACATGCCCAAGGTAGCTGAGATGAAATCCCATCATTGTTGCTTCTAAGGAGCATTATGGTTGTATTACTTCCAAGACAGATTTGTTTCTTCTTCTGGCAGGCCACACACAGTACATTCAGTATTGTTCATCAAAACCATAATTCAAATGCATCGACTCTTCTTTGGTCTTCTATATTCATTGTCTAGCTTTCACATGTATATGAAGTGATTGAAATTACGATGGCTAGAGTGCACTTCTTGTGACTTCCTTGCTTTAAAACACTTTTAACGATGTTTTGTACAAAAATTTAGTGAATGCATTGTGTCATTTGATTTCTTGACTGCTGCTTCCATGAGCATTGTGGATTAAAGCAAAATGAAATTCTTGACAATTTTGTTTTGTTGTCTCCCCCCACCTCCGCACCCTGTTTACTGTGAAGTCTGTTGGACTAATTGTGAGGATTTGGGTTTTCTTTACACTGAGCTGTAGTCCATTCTGAAGACTGCAGACCTTGATTTTCATCAAGTGTATCAAGTCCTTCTTGCTTTCTGCAAGCTACATATGTCACCAGCAAGTTGCAGGTTGTAAATAAGCCTTTCTCCAATGCTGATGAAGCATTCTTCTCATATAATCCAGCTTCTTGGTTTTTTGCACAGCATATGTGGCAGTTACACAATCTGTCAACTTGAGCAAAGGGGTGGAGTTTAGCCTGTTGATCAGATCACAAGTAACACCATCACGATTCTGGGAACTTCTTGTTCTCCTGGGAAGAGGGACACGCACTCTTGCTGTAAGACAATTCTGTTGACAAGCCACATGGAGGCCCCCACCAGGCCTGAGATGTTTCCACTGCCACTGGATCCACCACTGGCTTGTGATCTTCCTGCATTCGGCATCATTGCATGTGCTGCGTGAGTCTAAAGAGGAATTTATGAACTAGTATCAGACATATGGGCTGATATTGGACTTATGAGTTGATCTGGACTGGGTTGTTTTCTTGATATAATTACTCTTTGATATAAAGCTCTTTCTTATACACGAGTGTCTATGTATTTGTTTCTCTAGTCAACCTGGACTAACACAGCATACATGCAGATTGAATAAGTATGGTGAAAGGATAACACTCTGTTTGTAAACCACCCAGTATTCCCTTGTTCAAATGACTGTCTCTTGGCCAATGTAAAGGTTTCGCATGAGCACAATAGTGGTCCGGGATTCTCATTCTCCTCAATGTTACCCATAGTTTATTATGATTCACAGTTGAGTGCCTTTACATAGTCCATAAAATACAAGTAGACATTTTTTCTGCTAGTCTTTTTCAGCCAAGATCCACCAGATATCACAATATAATGCTATGTCCTCCTTCAGAATCCATCTTGAATTTCTGACAGCTCCTTGTTCCTGTCATGCTGCAACTATTGTTGAAAAATCTTCAGCAAAATTATACTTACATGTGATATTAATCATATTGTTCAATAATTTCCACTCTGTTGAGTCATTCTTTAGAATGGGAACAATATGGATCTTTCCAGATGGCTGGCTAGATAGGTAGCTGCCTTTCAAATTTCTTGGCATGGACCGAATGAATGCTTTCAGTGCTTCATCTACCTGTTCAAACATTTCAATTGGTATTCCATCAATTCCTGCAGCCTAGCTTTTGGCTGATGCTTTCAGTGCAGCTTGGACTTCCTCCTTTTAAGTACCATCAGTTCTTGATCCTAAGCTACCTCCTGAAATGAATGAATATTCACCAGTTCTTTTTGGAACAGTGACTGTGTAGTCATACCATGGTCTCTTGATACAGCTTGCTCTGCTCAGTACTTTGTCTGCAAAATTCTTCAATACCATAACTTGAAGCTTGAACTTTTTTTCTTCACTTCCTTAAGCTT
Source organism: Echinops telfairi (assembly GCF_000313985.2). NCBI lineage: Eukaryota > Metazoa > Chordata > Mammalia > Afrosoricida > Tenrecidae > Echinops > Echinops telfairi. The sequence goes on along the minus strand of NW_022103931.1, from coordinate 1,273,224 downwards.
AAAATATGCTGGGCATATTCTCTTTTGGTTTTCTAACTCCATGTCTTTGCATATTTTTTTATAACACTGTCTTTGGAAATTTTCTGTTCAGCCCTTAACTTCACTATTTCTTCCATTTGCTTTAGCTACTCTACATTCAAGAACAAGTTTCAGAAACTCTTCTGACATACACTTTGATCTTTTCCTTCTTGTTTTACTAATAACCTTTTGCTTTCTTCATGTATGTTTTTGATATCATCTCACAGCTCATCATGCCTTCTGGCATGAGTATTCACAGTGTTATATCTGTGCTTGGGATGTTCTAGAAATTCAGGTGGGATATACTTCAATTGTTGTAATTTGGATTTCATGGGCATAATTTTTTTTCAACTTAATTAAATATGAGCAATTGATGGTCTGTACTACAGTTTGCCCCAGCCAGATTTGGGATGCTGCTAATTGAGATTCTCCATGATCTAGTCCCACAGATGTAGTCAACTGACTCCTCTGTATTCCATCTAGTGAGGTCCACATGTGCAGTCATCCTTTATATTGTTGAAAAAATTGACAGTTACAATGAAGACGTTGGTCTTGAAAATTTCTATCTTGTTTTCCAGCTTCCTCTTTGCTTCTAACGTTTGTAATCCAATTGCCAATAACTATCAATGTATCCAGATTGCATGTTTGATCCACTTGAGACAGAAGTTGGTAGAATTCTTCAATTGTTTCATTAACTTTAGTGATTAATAGTTGTAGTAGTAAATGGTGATTCTTGTAGGCATATAGATATTATCTTATCACAGACAGCAGTGTACTTCTAGAATGATTTTGAAATGTTCTTTTGATGATGAAGATGTCGCCATTATTCTTGAGTTTGCCATTCCTGACATAGTAAACCATGATTATCCAACTCAAAATGGCCAATACCTGTCCATTTCACCTAATGCCTAGCATCTCAATCTTTGTGTTTCATTTCATTTTTCACAAGTTTAAATTTCCCTAGATTCATACTTTAATATTGGTGGCATAGTTCTGTACATCATAGCAACACACAAGCCATCACAGTACTGCAAAGTTGTAGATAATAGGGTTAGAAAGATGGAATTACTGTCTTCAGAAGTATATAGACCTAAATGGAAGATATGTTCAGAAGTAAATTCAGTTTGATACTGCTAAGAAATGTTTCTCTAATTTTGTAGCAGGTTTTTTTGCTTGAAAAATGATTTAGTAAGAAAATATTTTTCCAAAATGATCTAGAAATTTATATGGATTGTCCCTTGTATGAATATGTAATATTGTAATATAAAAGTAAATTATAACTAAATGCCCATTTCTTGTTATTTCTAGTGAGTGAATGAATAATCCTGTTTTGTTTTCACTTCAAACTATTTTATTTTATTGTATAGAACCACTTTAATATGATGGGTTTAAGAGAAAAGCTTTGGAGATTTAATTATGACCCCATAAACAACTGAGACTTTGGGGTAATTTTTACTAAAAATTACTACTCCTAATTACTGCTTCATGACCACAGTAACCCAAAGGCCTAGAGGCCACCTCCAACTATATGTAAACAAAATAGCTTAAAATGACTTACTGGGGAAATTGTTGTCCTGAAATATTTCTTAACTTCCTTGAAACTGGATATTGTGAAGTATGTGGCATCAGGATTGGAGGAAGGCCTATTGACCTGTGGCATGCAGATGACACCACCACCTTGCTTGCTGAAAATGAGAAGGAATTGAAGCAATTGCTGATGAAGATCAAGGATTGTGGCCTTCAGTATGAATTTCAACTCAATGTAAGGATGACCAAAATCCTAACAAGTGGACCATTCAGTAACATCATGATAAATGGAGAAAAGGCTGAAGTCATCAAGGATTTTGTCTTACTTGGATCCACAATCAAAGTTCATGGAAGAAGCAGTCAAGGGAACAAAAGACGTATTGCATTAGGTAAATCTGCTGCACAAGACCTCTTTAAAGTATTAAAGAACAAGGATGTTACTTTGAGGACTAAGGTGTGCATGACCCAAGCCATGGTATTCTCCATTGCATCATATGCCATTTGAAAGTTGAACATTAAATATGGAAGACTGCAGAAAAATAGATGTATTTGAATTGCTGGAGAAAAATATTGAAAATACCACAGACAGCTAAAAGGACAAACCAATCTGTATTGGAAGAAGCAAGGCCAGAGAGCTCCTTAGAGGCAAGGATGGCAGGACTTCGTCTTATATAATTTGGACATGTTGTCAGGAGAGACCAGTCCCTGCAGAAGGACATCATGTTTGGTAAAGTGGCAGGGTAGTGACAATGAGGAAGGCCCTCAATAAGATGGAGTGACACAGAAGCTGCATCAACGGGCCCAGGCATAGGAATGGCTGTGAGGATGGTGCAGGGCTGTGCAGTGTTTCATTCTATTGTGCACAGGGGCGACCTGGATTGGAGCCGTCTCAATGGCACTTAACAACTCTTTTTTTACTAAATGCCCAGAATCACTATCACAGAATCACTCATTAAGAACCCTGCTATTCAGAGTACAAAATGAGTATCTCGATCGGACTATAATCATCCTTGATTATACAATTAAGATCACCTCTTTTCATCAGCATATTTGAAAACACATGAGTGGCTTCAAAATGTCAATGTTGACTCCACAACACACAGGAACATATGTGCTGTACAAGTTGTCCTCAAACTGACCGGCAGCTACCAAACACATGAAATCAAATTTAGATGTGAAAATATTAGTTTTAAAAAGTGACCATATAACATTTTATTGATCATTTCTAGGATAAAATTAATTTTATTTCTTGAGTTCCTCCTTATTACTATGTCAAGATGAAAAGAACTCATTAAATTACTGAAAAGGAAGAGAGAACCTCATAATCAAGTAATTCTGAACTGTCAACAAAAATTAGAGTCCTGATAATCTAAAGAGTATACACATGTAATCCTCTTTTTCCCCTAAAGGTATTTAATAAAGTGGGTAATGCCACACACACACACACACACACACACACACACACGGTATGCAGTTATTCATATGCAAAAACCCCATTGACTCATTTCTCTGCATAATTTAGGATACTTAAAATAGTGCATTTAAGATGGAAATGAAAATTACTATTAACTTCCTAAACTTTTAAAGATATTTCTAGTACAGCAACTCTCAAGCTACATCAAGGCTTATAAGTCTTAAAATAAAAATGTATACATGTAAGTGTATACAAAAGCAGTATCTGATTTTGCAAGACAAAAATCTAATCACGAGATAAGGGGTCAGCAAATTTTTGAGATGGAAGAGCCAACACTACCTCTCACAACAATTTAATAATACTTTGAGAGCTGTAAGTCAGTGTATCTTTATAGACAAATGAATCACCATTGTCGGAATAATATCCTTAAAAATTTTTCAATTTTACTTCAGAGCCACATGAACGTATTGAAAGAGCCGCACATGGGGCCGGCCCCAAACCCAGCTACATGGACACCCTCCACAGAATGCATTACAGAGGACAGCACTGAAGATACAGCTCAGGGAGAGGGGCAAAGTAAGAGGAAAGGGGAGAGAGAGAGAGAGAGAGCGAGAGAGCGCGAGAGAGCACATCATATCCTGGCCCACCAAGCCCTGAGGACGATAATACTGCTTGGAGCAGCCAATGCACAGAGAGGACTGTAGGGCTGGCCCCACATAGTCAAGAAAGCTGAATGAAGGTTGAACATGATAGTGGGACAGAAGGAAAGTAAAAGGAAAGAATTAGGAGGCAAAGGACATTTATAGAGGTATAAATACAGGCATGTACATATGTAAATATATTTATATTTAATTATATTTAACGTTAGGGACATATGGCTATGTACATATGTTAAATATTAAGGTAGCAGATGCACATTGGGCCTCTACCCAAGTACTTCCTCAATGCAAGAACACTTTGTTGGCATTCTATGATGCCAACCTGCCTGATATGACTGCAGAAGTCAAAATAAGTACATAAGGAAATGTGAAGAAAACTGATGGTGCCCAGCTATTAAAGATATAGGGTCTGGGGTCTTAAAGGCTTGAAGATAAACAAGTGGCCATCTA
>NW_022103931.1:1261851-1268776 GCF_000313985.2 Echinops telfairi | reverse complement strand
CAGATAAACCCATCAGGGACAATAAGGGAAGAGGATACCATGAGGGTAGAGGGAAGGTGGGGAGAGAATGGGGGAACCAATCACAATTATTGATGTATAACCAACACCCCACCCTCCAGGTGACAAACAACAGAAATATGGGTGAAGGGAGATAGCAAATGGTTTAAGCTATGAAAAAAATAAAAATTTATAAATTATCAAGGGTTTAGGAGAGTGGGAGGGTAGCGGAGGGAAGAAAAAAAATGAGGCGCTGATACCGAGGGCTCAGGTAGAAAGAAAATGCTCTGGAAAGGATGATGGCAACAATGTACAAATGTGCTTGACACAATGGCTATATGGACTGTTGTAAGAACTGTAAGAACCCACAAAAAAATGATTTTTTTAAAAGCTGCATAGACCTCAAGAACTGCTGATTGCCTACCCTTGTACTAGATGATATTTATGCTGCTGGTCAATGATGAAAAATATTCTATATGCCAATGTGAAACTTAAAGGTTTTCCTCAAAATGGTACATAATCACAAAAGCTTTAACATATATAAGTATAAATATTTATGACGTAGATAATCTGAATTAAATGCATGTCCATTTCTGACAAGTTTAAACGTGCTTACAAATTCATTTTCTTATCACTGAAGTACTTCAGTTGGGAAGGAACAGAAATAATAAAACGACATTGTCTTTTCTTTCTCTTTTCTTTTAATTTTAAGAAACAAACACTTTCCATCAAAATTGTAAGCATAAAGGGGACTTAAAAAACTATACAGAGGTTTGGAATCCAAGCTCATTCATCTGGTGATGGACATCAAGTGGGCATTGGGCCTCAAAAATGAAAACCGGGTAAACTCAAATGGTAACAAAGATTATCCACTGAGCACAACCAAAGCAGTAATAAGAAAATATTTGGGGAATAAATAGGTAACACTTTAATAGATTAGAAATGATGTAAAACTAAAATTTCCTTTAAAATAAATTTATCTAAAAAGATTATAGAAAATGGGAAGGTATGCTTTTTAAAAAATACAAGTCGTTTCTGGGTTATGGAAAAGATCCATTCCTATCTTGTCTTCTAGACTTTGTAAGTCAATCTTGCCTGGTGTGTACTGTTCTTACTTAGTCTTACTTTAGTGCAAGAGAAAAAGCTGAAACCTTTTCAAGGATTCAAAAACTGTGAAGGTGACTGTTAAATTCATCTCGAAGTCAGGACAAATTTACATGACATGAAAGCAGGTCTTCATAGATGACAGCACTCTGCTCCAAGATGGTGGCCAATCATGCTACTCTGAATATGTGTCACTGACCACAGTCCTGCTAATAATTTGTTCTCTGCCTCGGGCTCTCAAAATGAGTCACTTAAGCCTTTTCCAAACCACCCACTCCATGGCTTTGACCCATAATCTTTCTTGTTCTGGGTACTTGTTTTGCTTCTCCTCAGCCATGGCAGAATTGGCTTGAAGCCTTGCAATAAAGGGCAACTAGGAGTTGACTAGAGTTGGGACATTTATAATTTGGGAACTGCCTATAAAACAATTCTGTTTCAGTGCAAATGTATTGTCAAAAAAGAGAGACAGACAGACAGACATACACATTATGTCATATGACTTAGCAGGAACAATTTCCACATCCTTTCACGCTGTTGATAATCTCATCTTGTAGTTTCTTCCGCTCAATCTCTTTGGATCTATCTTCTTTCCTTGCATCCCATGTGGCATCACCGTGGTTCTGCACACGACTGCTTTGTGCGTGCCACATTTCTGAATAGATGCTGTAAGAGTTAGCAAGCAAACTGTGGTGGGTACCACGTTCAGCTACCTTACCCTAAGAAGCAAATAAGGGAAACACAGAGATATCATATTAGTAAACTAAAGGGAAATAATCTCTAAGAATTTTTACAGATTTACATCCATTAAAAGAAGTGTCTTCAGTGACAGTTAACTAACTTACTGCCATAGAGTTGATTCCAACTCAATGACCCGATAGGACAAGGTAGAACTGCCCCTGTGGGTTGTTTAGACTGTATATCTTTATGGGAGTATAAAGCCTCATCTTTCTTTCTCAATTATAGAAGAAGATGAAATTGAGGTAAGAATGCTCTCCCCATTCGCCCAACTACCCAGTCCAATGAACAACAAAAGATCAATGCAATTTCACATATATACACACGCCTTGTTTTATTGTGCTTTACTACTTGTGCCTGACAAATGTGTTTTGTACAAATTGAGGCTTATTGGTGCCATTTTGCAAACAGCCTATGTTCACTTCCTGGCTTTAGATCACAACTTGGTAATTATCACAACAGCTCAAACTTGTACAATGCTACTGGACATTTAACAGACTCTACTCACTCACTGGCATCTAGTCAATTCTCACTCATAAGAGACTCCATGGAGCAGGGGTAGAACCGCCCCTGTGGGTTTCCAAGACTGTAATTCTTTATGGGAGTAGAAAGCCCTTTCTCGTGCAGAGGGACAGGTAGTTTCCAAATGCTAACTATACGTTTAGCAGCCCAGCGTAACCCACTATGCCACCAGGGCGCCAATGCATATAAAAGTGGTGTTTATAGTAAATACCACTTTTATATGCACTGGGAAACTAAAACAAAACAAAAAAAGAAGTGCACATCTCATTTAACTGCGATATTTACTTCACTGCCATGATCTGGAACTGAATCTGCAATATCTCCAAGGGATGTCTGGACTATATGCACTTTGTTTGAAGAAAATAATTTAATTTTTTTAACCCTCATTTTAAAGGGCAGTGAGGGAAGGTTTTTCAGGGTAATATTTTCTAAAATAGAAAATACTTAAATAAAAAGCAGTGTTAGTTATACCAGGAGAAAGACGGGACTTTCTAATCCTAGGAATCTCAGAGGGACAGACATACCCTGTCCTATAGGGTTACTGTGAGTCAGCATTGACTAGATTGCAGTCAGTTATGGTAGGGGTACCCAAAACACCTGGAATTGCACTGGGCAGAGTGGAACTGTCAGAGTACGCATTTTTCCCGCTAGGTGAGCGTCGAGCAACTCACTCTGAGTTAGTGCCCCCAGGTTCTCACTGGTCACAGTGATTTTTTCCGTAAAAGCAGTTTTGCTCAAACCTTGCTTTTTTAAGAGAACAGTGTGCAGCTGTGAAATTTTGTTTCCTGTCTGGGAAAAATGCCACAGAAACTGTTGTGATGTTGAACACTGCTTACAAGGATGGCGCTATGGAAAACTCAAGTGGTTTTCTCGTTTCTAAACAGATGAAATGCTGATTGATGACAAACTTCATTCTGCATGTCTGATAATTTCCTGAATGTACGAAAATGTCAAATCAGTGCATTTGGAGTTCATTCCACCAGGTCAGATTGTTAGTCAAGCTTTTTATTTAGAGGCCCTGAAAAGATTGTCTAACAGTGTGTGACAAAAAAGACCTGATTTGTGGCAGATGGGAGACTGGTTTTGCCACCATGACAATGCACCTGCTCACCCAGACATCTCAGTGAACCATTTTTCGGCCAAAAAAAAAAAAGGATGCCTCTCTTGCCCCAGGCAACTTACTCACCTGACCTCACTCCATGCGACTTCTTTTCGTTTCTATGAAATGAAGAGGGACATGAAAGGATAGCAATTTGACTATATAGAAGAGGTGAAGAAAAAAAACGAGGGAACTGCTGTCAGCCATCCAAACAGATGAGTTTGAAAACTGTTTCTATGAATGGAATTGCAGATTTGACAAATGTATTAAGTGTAATGGAGAGTACTTTGAAGGTCATTAGGTCATTTTGTAAAAAAAAAATTAAAAATATATAGCTTTGGGGAAAAAAATTCCAGTTTTGGGGGGTTAGCAATCGTACATCCACTCTTCATTTATCAGCATGGTGAGGTTCCAAAGAATAGATCATGTAAAAATTGGCATGCGAAAATGGAGGGTGACCACACCAAACTACAAAATGGATGATGACTGCATTATTACCATAGATACTCATGCATAAGCTTAGTTTTCCAATACATTTTTTAATGCAGCTTTTGTGGTAAAATTAAGTGCTCGGCTGATATTTGGCTCAGCTTATACTCGAGTATGTACAGTATACAACTTCCAGATTACATCATTACATAACTGCCAAATCCCGGAGAATCATGCCTCAGCCAAGTTAGCATATAATCATCACAGCCAGCATTACTCTTGCCTCATATCTTGGCATTCATTACTGCCAGCCTATGTTATTAGTAAAAAAAAATAACTGGATAGAAATTTTACTGTTGTTGTAAATGCTAAGTGCTAGAAAACAAGATAGTTGATGAGAAAAGGGAATACTGAGATTTAAAGGCTTTACAAACTATATCCCAAATCCTGTGATACTTGGGTGGGTGGGGGCGGTATGTGTGTGTGTAGATTTCTCCATGAAAAGTGTACTTCTTCAGTAGTTATCTTATCAACAAAGATAGCCCGGGTTAACACTGCATAGAAATAATGTAGATTTTGCTGTGGATTAAGCTGTGTCTCCCAGAAAGATGCTAAAGTACTAACAAAGCTTTGTCATGAATATCACATTGTTTGGAAATAGTTTTGTGTTTTTATTAATTAAATTAAATGAGATGATACCTGAGTAGGGTGGGTCATAACTTAATTCCCTTGGAGTCGAATTTTATAGAAGAGGAAAATAGATAAGATGAAAAAGCACAAAGGGGAAGAGAGAACTGAAAAAAATCAAGGAAGGATCTTCCCCTAGGGCCAACAGAGAGAGGGCGTAGCCCTGTCGACATGCTAATTTAGACTTCTGGTCTCTAGAATTGTTACACAATATATTTCTGTTCTTCAAAGTGTTCCACTTTGTGGTATTTTGACACGATCAACTTAAAAAACGAGAATAGATTCCAACATGATCTACATTTACTTTATTTCTTAACAGTTACTGTTACACATGTTAGGAGACAAAAGTTTGTCATTTCCACTGGAAGAAAATGTCTAAATGGTATGGTAAATAAAGATTTTAGAACCTTTACAAATAACCCTTTAAGCAAAATACTCTGAAATTTATCAATACCCACTTCTGAGTGGTTATTTTCAGGTTCGCGATATCTGGCAGGGACGTCTAAAAAAGACTATCTATTTCAACTGTCTGAATTCCTTTGAAACCTTAAGAGTGTAGCTCCAATCTTTCGATGTACATTATAGGCAACTTCACTGGCACAAAAGTCCCCATGGATTATATATTTTATACTTTTCTGTTTATCAAAATAAGGAAAAAGGTCTCCCAAGAATATCTTATAAAAAACGAATGGAAACGTTCAGGAAGATGACAGCATCCCCGCTTCCACCATGATCACTTATAAAAACAAACAGAACTCAGTAGTCTCAATTCTGTCAAACCTCTAAGAAGCAACTGGAAGGTTGCAACAGCTAAAAGCACTCTAAAACAAGCAAAAAGCAACTTTTAAACAATGGGAAAACTTTATGCCCCAGCATCCCTCCCTTTTCTTGCATCTGCTACAGTGGCACAGACCACGAACAACACTCTCAGAGTGTTCTCAGTGTTTCCTTCTATTGCGCATGCGTCAGAATAGACTCTCTGGCACATAACAATAACACATTTTCTATGCTCTCTGAAAATTGAGATTGAATTTTTAAGTTTTCTTATGCTCCCGGTATTGCCACCATTTTCCATGGACTCTAATATCTGCTGACATTTAACACTAGTGACTAAAAGCTCTCTATGTGTAGAGAAATGGGGTTTTCACCTGATGGGTTTCCCTGTAGGATGATCAGGTGGGCACCTGGCCATATTGTTGGGGTCCCCAGGTGCAAAATTTTATGGGGATGCTTTTGCTATTCTACCGAAGAACTCTCCAATTCTCTGCTGACGAGGAAAGGATTGGCATAGGAGAAATACACAGCTACTTAGAAAGGCTGTTGTTGCCAGACGTGTTAATCTCTCTCCCCGTGTTAATGTGGTGGTGGTTTCTTTGTAGCCAGAGCCTCTTAGATTTCAGTTCCTGACTGGTAACTCCAATCTCTTGCCAATGTGGGGCAGAAACAATCACATGGCTGTGGAGGTGAGGGAGAGGCCTGGGAGAATTCTATTTCTTATACGAGGGGGCTTCAAAAAGTTTTCAGAAAAATTCCACTATCTTTTAATTAAAGTTTCCACAACCTTTTAAAATCTCCCTCATACACTCACACCCAATTCTCTTATTTTCAACCTTCTGCCCACCCCCACTGTTTACACCAAATGTCTCCCACTCCTAAAACTTCTCAGAGATCTACAGCATGTATTACCATATCGCTCTTTATGGTCTTCTCTTTTGTGGTACATAGTATTGAGGATATTTTTAACCCCACTAATTGCCCCACCTGTGTGGAGAAATTTTCCCTAAATTTTCTGCTATCTTTTGCGTACTATTTCTTTTTCTATTGCCTTTGTCCTCATGAGTTTATACTTATTATACTTATTTTATTCCTTTAATTTTATTGAGATTGGGGGAATTAGAGATATACAAATGTGTCTAATCTTTGATGTTTAACCAAATACGGCATTTTATCATGAATACTGTATGAAACTGCTAGGGTTTACCTGCAGTTAAAGACAACTAGTAGAAACTAATGTTACAATAGTTTCACTACAAAATAAAAATCCCTGCTCTTCATAATTAAACAATATAGAAATTTCAAATCATAAATATAAAGTGCTTTGGAGATAAGTGATATGATCATTAATAATAAATTATAATCCAATTATAGTTCCAATTATAATCCAAAAACTAAGTGGCAATGTTATAACAGCATAGATACTCTGCACTTCATAGCATAAGTCAGATAAGCACAGACTTGATAAAGAAATATATATATAAAGTTCTAACTACACAGCTGGGAAGTTTAGTAAAAAGTAGATAAAAATTTACTCGTATGTAATTTTATTTCAAATTCTTGACTATCATTGCTATA
>NW_022103931.1:1254356-1259425 GCF_000313985.2 Echinops telfairi | reverse complement strand
AAAAAAAAATCCCCCTTTAAGTCACAACATAAAGAAGGAACAGGAGAACACTTCTGCATGAACTCTCAGTACTCAAGCTTTCAAATGATAAAGAATTAAGTTTGTCATAAGGAAAAATAACTATAAGCCTGCCGAGTAGGAGGTAAAAATACTGAGCAATGTTAGAAATAATCAAGCACTAGGGAGTGAGAAGAGTGACTTACAGAGAGGAGAAAAGAAATATTACTACGATTTTCAAATACGCCAATCATAAGAGTTTTGCTCAGAATATTCAGATAGTATACTCTTAAAGTAATTACCTCAGAAGAGATAAAACAGGCTATCTTTTTTACTTCCTTTTCCCAATGGAGAAAAATTAAAATGGCCACGTGTGAAAATGACTATTTAATTTTATGGAACATTGCTTTATTGCCATGAAGGGTATGTACAGGTGTTAGAAATGAGGTATAAGGATTTCATGCTTTCCTATTCTAACTCCGGGAGCTTTACTGGCACAGCAGTCACAGCACTTGGCTACTAACCAAAAGGTCAGATGTTCAAACCCACCTTCAGCTCCCCAGGAGAAAGATGTGGTAGTCTACCTCCATAAAGATTTACAGCCTTGGAAACCTTATGAGGCAGCTCTGTTCTACCCTTTAGGGTTGCTAAGAGTTGAAATAGACTTGACATCAACAGGTTTTACTCTAATTTCTTCTTTGAATACTTTAATAAATATTGAGCTGATGCTGTATATTCCTATTTGGAACTGACAAAAGTTAGTTCATTCAAAGAGCCTAAGCATGGAATCACAACAGGATTCCATCTCACCCAAAGAATACAAATTCTGTATATTTAATTAGAAACAATTTTTACTTGTTTGCATTTTAAACAATTTACTATGTTCTTCAAACACTAGACTTTAAAATGAAAATCTCTTACCTGGTCTAGGACAATGATTTCATCTGCATCAACTACTGTTGATAATCTGTGTGCTATGAAAATAGAAGTTCTGTGTTTAACTATATCCCTCATGGCACCAAGAATAGTCTGCAAGTTTGACAAGAAGAATAGGAGAAAATAGAAATATACATGTATATTAAAAATAATCACATATTTTAATTCCATTTTTCCCATGAACTTTCATCAATGAGTCTTTGTAACTTTACATAAGATATTGGACTCAGTTTCATAATCTAAATAATTACTAAGAAGGAAGAGGAAAAAGGAGAAAATCGCAAATATGAACACATTATAATGGAAAATTTTATCTTTAAAATATGAAACATTTCTCTAAATCATAGTCTGGAAAATGGAGATACCTCAGTTGTTGAACTCAATTCAAGTTCCAAATTCCTGTTCAAGCACCTAAAAGTTTGAGAACTGAACAAGGTCTCTTAAGTTAAGGGTTAAGGTCTCTGCTGCTAATCTATAGGCTGGAGGTTCAAATTCACTCAGTGACTACATAAGAGAAGGACACAGTGATTCACTCCATAAAAAGTATCGCCAAGGAAACCATATGTGGTATCTCTACTCTGGCACACAGGCTTGCTCTCAGATTGGACTCAACCACACCTAACAACAAAAGTAGGTATGACACATTTTTAGGTACAAATCTTATAAAATAGGCTACTGCTTTGCCTACAATTGAGATTTGGTCCCAATTAGGGGTGGCTATAAATATAACGAATCTCTATGCTCAACAATCTACTTTAGAAATGAACTGCTTTAAGTATACTTGTGGTCAAATAATGTGTCAGGGAACTAACCTCAATATGCAAATATGTCAGACAGCCTTTAAGGGCACAATGTATGTATTAAATTAAAAGGTAGCATTGAGAGGAGGACACTGGCAAAACAGCATTAGCTTAATATCCATTTAAGGGGATTTGTTCACTACCATCGCTTTGAGACCATTTCTGTATTTACTGCAAAGCTATTATTATGAAGTCTACTGGAGTTGTTAAGTTAGGGTCACGACATCAAGGTGACATGTTGATAACTGAAAATGAATATAAACTGACATGAGCATTCTAGGTTGTGTGTGCTTGACTTCCATTTCAGTGGGTTGTTCCTTTCTGGGTCGTGTCACAACCATTTATTTGCATGCCTTATTTCAATGAGTGCGAACTGGCAACCGGACACTGACATCGATGAAAAACTAAAACCTTCTTTCCTCAGCTTATCAGCCAATTACTGCAAGAGGACACATTTGCAAATGGACTTAACAAGTTTATACTTAATATGGCAACCTTATCATCAACACTTGCTATATGGGGGGAAAAGAGTTGGCCGTTTTGTTCCACAGCAGTACAGATTGAAATGCATTTAAAGCACACAGTAATACAGGCATTTTACTGAAACTTTCAAGAAGAAAAGTTAAGCACCGAGAATGGATGAGCTTTATATATTTTCATCATCATTTACCTCTTCAGTAATTGAATCTAATGATGAAGTGGCTTCATCATAGACAATGACTGGAGGGTCCTTCAAAATGGCTCTTGCAATTGCTACTCTTTGTTTTTCTCCTCCTGACAAAGAAAAATTTTAGGGTGAGGAAGTGTGGTGCCAACATAGTACTTCCATTAATTACAACTACAAATATTAACTTCTATTCAAGGTAATTGTTCATTTTATTGAGTTACAGAGTATATATATGATATCCTTTGGTAGACTATATTTCCTAGAATCTAAATGGATTCTGATATGGCAGGAGAATAGAATGAGGAAGGGAGTTAACAACTTTGATTTTACAATTAATCCCTTCATCTAGCATTAAGTTATTTAATGTTACAGATGCTTCCCAATTAACAGCAAACTCAGAAAAATTTCAGTAAAAGATAATCAACAAAACTAAAGAAAAAAATTCATTACCTGAAACCTAAAAACTTGAAGATACAAAATGATGATTATCTAAACCTCTTCATATAAACCAAAGGACCACTGGACCAGTATTCTTAAGGATTTTGTTGGAGATAAAGCTACTTCCACAGCATTCTTTAAAAGCTACACACACACACACACACACACACACAGAGCGTTACATTATTCCCTTAGTGACTTACTAGGAGAGAAGACAGGCTTTCTACTCCCCTAAAAAGTTACACTCTTGGAAGCCCACAGGGGCAGCTCTACTCTGGCCTACAGGGTTGCTATGACTGGGAATCGGCTAGATGGCAGTGAGTTTGGTTTGGTTTGGGCGGTTACTTACTATAGATTTCTGGTAAACAGAATTTCAAAAGGGAAGATAACTGGAGGTTGAATAGACTACATATTTTCCGTGATGAACACTCCTCTGACTCTTACTTTGTTGAATATCTCTTTGGGCCTTTTTGCTTGTCTATTAACTTATTGATATACCAGGAAAAGGTGTTAGACCTCCTGCCAGACAGTGGATTAGGCAGACAAGCTATGGAGACAAAACTACAATAGAGATACAAGAAGCCTAAGGAAACACACAAGGATGATATTTCTGGTGCCCCGAGCTTGAAAGGAAAGGAATAAAGTAGACTGAACACCTACTCAATGAAAAGGAACACAACCAGTGAAAACAGAAGAAAAGGAAAAGGTCAACTGTCAACTGCCCTGTTGCCCCGTTTGCTTGACCTGGAACACACTGGCATCCATACCTGTAGTTGGTGACTAGAAAGTTTCTATTTTTATTTTGTTCCTATCCCCCCCACTTTTTTGGTATATATTTATTATTTTGTTTGATCCTTATTTTCCCTCCTTGTTTACTTATTTGTTTGTTTTTATTAGGGCTGTTGAGTCTCTGCCTTGCTGTTTAAAAGAATGGATTAGAACAGTGCTTGACTTCAAAGAGGAAGGATGTCTTTTTGTTTTCTTAGTTGGAATCATCATTGAAACCATTTTTATTTACTTTTTTAACAATCTTATTGGCACTTCATCCACATATCATACAATTCAATAGTTCGAGCATATCAAAATGAGTTGTCCAATCATCACCACAATTTTAGAACCTTTTCTTTTTCATTGTACTCATTGTTATTCATGTTATTTTTTAAATTATGGCAAAAATTTACAAAGCAAAATTCAACAATTTCTAGATGTATAATTTGGTGAGATGGCTGTCTTTTTCTTGGTTTTTAATCTTAATAGTAGTGGACGCATACAATATTTGTCTTTTAGTGATTGACGAATTTTAGTTAATCAGCTCTATTTATTTAGAATTTTGCTATTTTTGTGAGTGCAAGGTTGGGTATCTCATTGTTTTGATTTGCACCTCCTGAACGATTAAGAGCATTTCCTTGTGTTTGTTTGCCATTCGACCATTTTCTTTTTTTTTAAGTCATTTTATTGGGGGCTCATACAACTCATCACAATCCATACATACATCAATTGTATAAAGCACATTTGTACATGTGTTGCCCTCATTATTTTTTAAAATTACTTTATTGAGGGCTCGTACAATTCTTATCACAGTCCATACATACATCCATTGAGTCAAGCACATATGTACACCTGTTGCCCTCATCAATCTCAAAACATTTGCCCTCTACTTTAGCCCTCAATATCATTCGCTCATTTCCCCCCCTCCCTCCTGAACCCTTCATAATTTATAAATTATTATAGTTTTGTCATAAGTTACACTGTCCGACGTTTCCCTCCACCTTCTTCTCTGCTGTCTATCTCCCAGGGAGGAGGCTATACTTATAGATTCTTGTAATTGGTTCCCCCCTTCTACCCCACATTCCCTTCACCCTCCAGGCCTCGCTCCTCTCACCACTGGTCCTGAAGGAGTCATCTGTCCTGGATTCCCTCTAGTTGCTATCTGTACCAATGTACATCCTCTGGTCTAGCCAGATTTGCAAGGCAGAATTGGGATCATGATATTGGGGGGGAGGAAGCATTAAAGAACTAGAGGAAAGTTATATGTTTCATCATTGCTACCTTGCACCCTGATTAGTTCGTCTCCTCCCCAAAACCCCTCAGCAGGGGGGTGTTCAGTTGCCAACTGAGTCTCCACTCTGCTCTCACCCACCTTTACAGTGACATGATTTCTTGTTCCTTGATGCCTGACACCCGATCCCTTTGACAGCTCGTGGTCACACATGCTGGTGTGCTTCTTCCAT
>NW_022103931.1:1250816-1253025 GCF_000313985.2 Echinops telfairi | reverse complement strand
TCTCTGCTTTGCTCTCACAGTTGCTTTGCCGCACGCTTTTTTGTGGTTTGCCTCAGTGTCTCAGGGTCAGTCTGGGCCAGTCCCGACACTGAGTCTCCAGCGTTGTCCCCCCTTAGAGTCCGGGGCCATCAAGGGATGGCGTGTCTCGTGGTGGGATCAGTCATAGTGTCCACTTGTCCACAGACTGTTCAGAGCGGGGATGTTGTCCTTCAGGCCTGGTGGGCGACCATTTTCTTTGGTGAATTTTCTGCCCATGTGTTTTGTCCACCTTCTAACTGGGTTACTGGTTTTCTTTGTGTTGTTGCAGAATTCTATATATTTTAGTGATTAACCCCGTCTGTTGTGCTGTTGCTAAAGACTTTCCCCCCACTCTGTGCATTCTCATTTTACTCTTGTGATAAAATCTTTTGATGTGCCGATGTGTCTTATTTTAATAGGTCCTAGTCAACTATTTTGTCATTGGCTGTGTGTGATTACTTTATTATGCTTGGGTCTGTGTATGCCAATGTCATACTGCTCTTAAATTTGTCATTTTCTAGTTGATGATCCTTATAACCTTGGGGTTTACATTTATTTAGAACTTTAATCCATCTTGAGTTTTTGTGCATGGGACGAGGTATGGGTCTTGTTTCATTGTTCTACAGATGTAGATCCATTTTTATCAGCACCAGCTATTGAAGAGGCTATGTGTCTCTTTCACATTTAATATTTTGGGTCTTTTGCTAAGCATCAATTGTCTGTAGGTAAGTGTTTTCTGGAATTTCTATCCTGCTCCCTTGGTCTATGTAACTGTCATTGGACTAGGACCAGACTGTTTGACTACTTTGGCTCTGTAGTAGGTTTTGAGGTTGGGTATTGCAAGTACTCCTAGTTTGTTTCTTTTTTTTAATAAGTTCTTTGCTTACTGGGGTTTCTTATCTCTAGATATGAATTTCAGGAGCACTGGTGTTTTAGTGGCAATGCACTGGGCTGCCATTTGAAAGGTCAGCAGCACAAAAGCTCAGCAGCACCGTGGGAGAAAGCACTATACTCGTAAACAGTTACACTCTTGAAAACTCCATGGGCAGTTCAACTCGCCTATAGAGTCACTATAAGTTGGCATTTACTTGATGATGGTGAGTTTGATTTTGGTTACATTAATTTGGTTATTAGTTTTGTCATTTCTTTAAAGAATATGGTTGGGATTTGGGTTGGCCTGCGGCAAGGATTTTGTTGATCCTTCCAAAATAACAACATCTTATTTTTGTTTATTTTTCCCACTGTTTAGTGTTTTCCACTTTGTTTAAGTCTGCTTTTTTATGATTTTTCTTATCTTGGTTTATGCTGTTGTCCTCATTCTAATTGTTGGAGGTATTGTGTTCAAGTGTTGATAATGGTTTTCCCCTTTTGGGGGTGTGTGTGTGTGCACTGATTATTCTAAACTGTTCTCTGATAATTGCTTTTGCAGTGTCCGATAAATTTTGGTATGTTGTATTACCATTCTTGTTTGTTTCAAGGAACCTCTTAATTTGATCTTTTATTTAGGCTACTACGCAGTCTTTTTAAGGGAATATATTGTTGAATCTTTATATGTTTGCCTTTATGTTCTTGTCTTTTCTCTTAAACACTGTGGTGTGAGAAGATATTTATGTGTTTGAATTTGAAAAGGCTTGCTTTGTGACCTAGCATGTGGACTATTTTAGAGTATGCACAATGTGTACTGGAGAAGAACATACATTTTTTTTGTCATTGCTTGGAGTACTCTGTATACATCTAGGAGGGTGATCTGTTTGATTGCGTTGTTCAGCTATTCTTTATTTATTGAGTGTCTTTCTTTTGAGCATGGTATATTGAAATCCTCCAGTATTGACAATCTTGTGATTTCTCTTGTAAGCTCTTTGAAGGTTTTGGTGATGTATCTCAAGGGTCTTTAGTTGGGCATATGTATACATATGTTCATTATGGCAATATATTCCTAGTCTATTGCTCTTTTATCATTACGTAGTGTCCATTTTTGTTTCTCATTGTGTTGTTTAAAGTCTATTTAATTGGAGATTAATATTGCCACTACTGCTTTCTTGGTTGCCAATGGCTCATAAGATTTTTTGCCATCATTTGAAAATACTGCTTTTCTCTGTGAGCTTGTGGTCTGTCTCTTAAAGGCTAGTGATGGGTTTGTTTCCTAATACACTCTGTTCTTCTTAGGCTTTTGGTTGGTGCATTTAGTCCA
>NW_022103931.1:1208032-1249466 GCF_000313985.2 Echinops telfairi | reverse complement strand
TTGATAGAAAATGTGGGAAAGTGTTTCACTAGGAAAGGGAGAGTGAGATATTGAGGCAGTGGTGGGTGGGATAGGCAGAGCGTGTAAGCTAATACACTGATGAGCTTATGGCGGAATGAAAGAAGTATGCCCAGGCTGAGGGAAAGAGAAGAAAAAAACTCATGCCTGTTTTGGGTGAGTAGTTCCGGGGGCTAAAAATACTTAGCTTTGTGTCAGAGGGCCACTCTCTTGTTTCCCTTCACTCAGGAGGAAGGAGTGGTGCCCTATTGGAGATAAGGGTGTGGTGGGAGAGTCTGTCCCACTTGCTACAGTATGGGAGATGGGTACAGCTGTGGTGGGAAATCTAAGGTTCAAAGTGTACACAGATCAGGCTATGAAAGAATGCCAAGAGTTCAAAAATGTACACTGATTAGTCTATGACAGAATGAAAGACATGTGCACAGGCTGAGGAGTAAAAGACACAAAGATGTGTGCTTGTTTTGGGCTGGGATTTCTGAGAGCTCGAAACCCCTGGCTCCTGTTCAAGGGCCCCTCTCTCAATTTCCCATTAGAATTCTTCCCATATTAGCAGGAGGGGCGGGGGGTACACGTCATTGTGCTCTAGGAGAAAGGAATGTGGTGGGAGTGCCTGGCCACCTGCTCATACAGAGGATTATAGCCATGTGTTTGTGGGCAAGATCTGCAATCTGGAAGAGGAGAAAAATCAGCCTATTATAAAATAAAGGAATGCAGAAGTCAGGAGTTAAGAGCTTGGCCCTGAATTGGGGGAAGCATATTCCTTCAGTTTTAGGTGTGTGGGATACTGCTGGATTTTAGCTCAAAGAAAGGAATCAGTGTGCGGTGGGTGTGGTCTGCCTGAGAGGGCCCACATATGCCAGGGATGTGTGTGCAAGATGAGAGTCTCTATGAGTCTAAAAGAGCCATTGATCATCTTACTCTATCATAGAGAGAGAACACAAAACCAAAGAATAATAAAATAAAAAAAGTGTCCCTGATCCTGGGTAGTAGCCAACATTGACTTAGCTCACAGGGAAGAACGATCTACTTTCAGGTGTGGGAGATATGTGAATGATGGGGGAGGGGGTCTGAGGGAAAGGGCATGGGGGCATAAAAAAAATTCCCATTGAAAATGACACTGCTTATACTTTGAGGAATTACGAGCCAGGATGACCATGGACTCTGATCTCTATGCTGGGGTTCCCAAAGTCAGCAAGATGGAGGGACTAGGGGGGTGAACTTGGGGGACAGGGTTTATGTTCAGGAGGAGGGGAGCTGGGCACTGTGAATGTCACAGGACACTGCCAGAGTGTGGTACACGGGACACCAGGGAGATTCAGTCTGATTTGCTGGATTCTGGGAAATCTCATAGAAGAAAAAAGTGGAGGTGGTGGGAGAACAATTAAAGAGAGAAAAAAAAGAGGTTTGGGTGCACCCAGTTTACAGGTCAAGTGTCTAGATAGCCAAAGCAAGGACCCCTCGCTGGAGTCCAATCTGTGCTTGCTACCTGGCAGTCATCACTGTTGACAATATGAAAATATTTTTTGACGCATCCTTCATCTAGGTCTATACACGTCTCAACTCTAAATTATAACAGAGTAACTTACATAGTACGTACCTAATAAATGTTTTAAATGAATCAGTTTGTTATAAGGAATCGGGATGCAGCAAAATTTATGTAGATTATTCTTTATTTTCTTTATTTCTCCCCCACCTCTAGTCTAAATATTTCCTCAAACATATTAAAATGAATAATTAGTTGTATATTTCTATGAGATACATTAAATATTGGCAGGTATTGGGTAGTTATACTTTTGGAATTAAAATTATTTGGAACAAACATTTTTACTGAGCCTCAAAAAACTTCAGTCTTTTCAGAATAATTCATTATTAAACTTAGCAATCTCATAATTAACTATTTAAATCCAAAAATTTACTTGACCAGCAAACCAATAAAATCATGATGCTAACTTAAATTGTAATGAAAGCATAATACTTAACAGGATTGAGTATATGAAAGTTTCTTAAGATTGAAGGTATGTCAAAAAGAATTGCTAAAAAAATCATAGAAGCCTTTATTAAACAAATAATCAAAATGTGAAGCAACTGCTTCTCAGCATATCCTCCATCTAAGTCTACTTAATTCTGAGGATGGTGATTCCATTTCTCTTAATCGTCCCCATACTCAAAATGTGACTGAGGAGGAGCTATTTTCTTGGAATGGAGTCAAAAATGGGGCTATGAGTTGGGTCAAGCCTGTGGCAGTGGGACCTTCAAGATCTTCATTTGCTGATGGGGCAAGATTCAAGGTAAGGAGAAATAGCTGCAAAAACCTGCTACTGAACTCAGGCTGCAAATTATGGAACTAGGAAAAATGGAGGTGGTTAAAAAGGAAATGGAACTCATAAATATCAATATTCCAGTTTTTAGTGAGTTGAAAATGACTGCTATCAGCTGATTTAAATCAGAATATCATATGATTTACTATGCCAAGAGTGACACAATCAAGAGGTATTGTGTTGCATTAATTGTCTAAAAAGACATTGCAAATTCACTCTTGAAATATAATGCTGTCTGTGACAGGATTATATCTATCTGCTTTCAAGGAAAACCAATCAATAAACTTATACAGCAACTACAAAAGCTACTGATAAAGAATTTGAAGAATCCTATCCGTTTTTTTCAATTGAAAATTGATCAAACACGCACTCAAGAAGCATTCATAATTACTCGTGAATGAAAGGCAAAAGTTGGAAACAAAGAGGAAGGAAAAGCAATTGGAAAATATGGACTTGGCGATAGAAATGAAGCTGGAGATCGCATGGTAGAATTCTCTAAGAACAATGACTTGCTCATAGCAAAGACTTTTTTTCAACAACACAAAAGGTGAATATACACATGGACTTCTCCAGATGGAATACACAGATACCAAACTGACTATGGTGTGGGAAAATACCTTGGAGAAGCTCGATATCAGCAGCTAAAACCCAGCAAGTAGAACAGACAGACCATCAATTGCTCATATATAAGCTCAGGTTAAATATGAAAACTATTGACAATAGACCTGATGAGCTGTGGATGACATCGTGAACATCATTCATGAAGAACACAAAAGGTTATTAAAAAGACAGGAACAAAAGAAAAGATCACAGTAGATTTCAGTTTCAGACTACTCTGAAACATGCTCTTAATTGCAGAGTAGTGAAACTAAATGTTAGAAATGATGAAGTCAAAGGGCTGAATGGGAAATTTCAAAGGGTAGCCTGAGAAGACAAAGTCAAATATTATAATGAAATATGCAAAGACCCAGAATTAGAAAAATCAAAAGGGAAGGGCACAATGAAAGAACAAGAAAAAAAGCCAAGCCTCTAGTTATAATATTGAAAAATTCTATGGGGAAAATATTGAACAATGGAGGAAGCATACATCAAAAGAATATGGAAAGTATACAAAGAGTCACGGTAGTCAACATTCCACTATTTCAGCAGGTAGCATATAAGCAAGAACCAATCATGCTAAAGGAAGAAGTTCAAGCTACACTGAAAGTATTAACCAAAAACAAAGCTCCAGGAATTAATGGAATACCAACTGAAATGTTTCAATAAGCTGATGGATGAAGGACTGGAAGCACTTATGTGTCCAGGCCAGGAAATTTGGAAGACAGCTACTTGGCCAACTGACTGGAAGAGACCCACATTTGTGCCCATTCCAAAGAAAGGTAACCCAACAGAAGACTCAAATTATAGAGCGATATCATTGTTATCACATGCAAGCAAAATATGACTGAACATCATCCAACATCAGTTGCAGCAGCACACGGACAGGGAGCTGCCAGAGGTTCAGGCCAAATTCAGAAAATGACTTGGAAAAAGTCCATTGCTGCTGTCAGAGAGATCTTGGCTCAACGATATAGATAACCATGAGAAGAGTGAGAATTCCAGGAAAACCTCATTGTCCTCATGGAGAACTTGTATATGGACAAAGAGGCAGTTATGCAAACAGAACAAGGGCATACTGCATGGTTTAAATCAGGAAAGGTGTGCATGAGGGTGGTATCCTTTCGTCATGCTTATTCAATCTGTATGCTGAGTAAATCATCCGAGAAACTGGGCTCTATGAAGAAGACGGCAGCATCAGAATTGGAGGACTTATTAGCAACCTAGGAAAATAAGCAGATACACACCTTTGCCTGCTGAAAGTGAGGAGGACTTTAAGAACTTGCAGCTGAAGAACAAGGATTGTAGTCTTCAGTGTGGATTACAAGACAATGTAATGAAAACTAAAATCTTCATAACTTGGCCAATAGGTAACATCATGACAGGTGGAGAAAAGGTTGAAATTGTCCAGGATTTTATCTGCGTGGATCCACAATCAATTCTCATGGAAGCAGCAGTCATGAGATGAAACGATGAGATATACTCAGTAAAGCCACTGTTCAAGACCTCTTTAGAGTACTGATAAGCAAGGGTGTAACTTTGAGGGCTAAGGTGGGCCTGACCTAAGCCATGGTGTTTTCAATTGCCGTATATGCATGTGAGAGATGGACAGTGAATGAAGAAGACTAAGAAGAACTGATGAGTTTCAACTATGGTGCTGGAGAAGAATACTGAAAATGCCATGCACTGCTAACAGGTGAAACACTCCTGTTTTGGAAGAAGTACAGCTAGAGTGCTCTTTGGGGCCAAGGACGATGAGACTTCAGCTGACAGACTTCAGACCTATTGTCAGGAGAGATCAGTCCCTGGAGAAGGACATCATATTTGGTAGAAGGACATCATATTTGTTAAAAGGAGCAAGGCCCTCAAGGAGACTGATTGACCCAACGGCTGCATCAATAGGCTCAAGTACAGAAACAACTGTGAGGACTGGGCGGTGTTTCCTTCTGCGGGGCATAAGGTTGTTATGGGTTTGAACAGACTGGATGGCACCTAACAAGAAACAACCCTTCCAAAAAGAATTTTGTGATCTTCAATTTAATCATCAAAACAACAATTTTGGCATACTTGAGGGATTCCAATCTCGTTCTTCGAAATATTCTTTAAAGTACAGGGAACAAAATGCAGTTTGAATGAGCAAGATCAGAACTTTAGGGTACATGGGGTAATGGCACAATGGAAAAAAATTCTTCAGCACAACTATCCTGTCTTGTTTCCTCACCAATGGAGTTTTCAATTTTCTTAAAACTTCTTTCAATGATCAATCCCCATGATCAGCCTGTGTCTTTTATAAAAATATTTCAAGATTCCCCTTTTGGGATCCCCAAAACAATCATCAGAAACATCTGAGCTGAGCTTTGTGCTTTGAATTGAACTGAGCTAGGAGATTCCCTAGGAAACCACTATTTTATTGGACCTCGTTCTCTGCATCAAAATGGTTAATCCAAGATGTGTCCCTGGTTATGGTACTTTCCATTAAAATTGTCTTCAATAGCATTGCTCTTGGTTAAAAGACTAATGAAAAGACCTCTATGAGCTAGCCTATCTTCACACTGAGCTTTTGGCTCTGGGCTAAAAGCTTGTTAAGGCCAAAGTAAACAAGCGGCCATCTAGCCCAGAAGCAACAAAGCCCACATGGAAGCAGCACACCAACATGTGTGATAATGAAGGGCCAAAGGGACCAGGCTTTAAACACCAAAGGTGTGTGGGGGGGAATCATATCCTCGTCAATGAGGGTGGCACGTGATGGAGACCCAATGCCCATCTCTAGACAACTGGACATACCTTGCAGAGGGGTAGTTGGGAGGAGATGAGTCACTTAGGGTACAGTATAGCAATAATGAAACCCACAACCTTCCTCTAGTTCTTAAACGCTTCCTCCCCCCAACTACCAGGACCCCAATTTTGCCTTGCAGACCTGGTTAGACCAGATGATGCACAGCAGTACAGATGGGAACTGGAAACGCAGGGAATCTAGGACAGATGAACCTCTCACGACCAGGGGTGACAGTGGCGATACCAGGAGGGAAAGGGGGTGTAGAAAGGGGAATGGATCACAGGGAGCTACATATAACCTCCTCTCTGGGGGACAGACAGCAGAGGGGTGGGTGCAGAGAGACGCCGGACAGTGTAATATGATACAATAATAATTTATGAATTGTTAAGGGTGCATGGGGGAGAGGGGAGGAGGAAGGGAAGGGGAGGGGGAAAAGGAAAATGAGCTGATTCCGGGAACCCAAGAGGCAAGCGAATTTTGGGAATAATGAGGGCAACAAATGTATAGATGTGCTTTACACAATTGATCTATGTTTTGTGATGAATTGTATGAGCCCCAATAAATTGATTTTTTTTAAAAAGGCCAAGATATTCACCTAAAATTGATAATGAAGAACTATTGGAGATTTCAACTTCAGTAGCTTCTTGTTCAATAGTAAACTTTTCAAGCTTCTCGACTTCAACCAAATTTTCTGCCTTCATTGGGGTTGATTTTTTTTCTCTCTTGGGTTATCTTTGATGTTTTTCTGCTTTTCTTAAAAATGCAGGATTCATCGAAAAACGGACAGTTTTCTATGACACAGTATTCCCCTAAACTTGTTGCAAAGTTTCAGTGCCTTGGAAAGATGTCCACTTAAGTTTTGTTAAAAATTCTATATTAGCCCTGACCTAAAAATATTTATTTTCTATAGCACAAAAAACATCCTGTTCTGTGAATGCACCCTAATGAGCCTAAGATAAGTGCATGATGGAAGAATTTGTCTGAAACCATTTGCTTATTGCAAGTACATGCATGTTTAAACACATTATGTTGGTAATAAACCAACATATGCATGTATGGAACCCTAGTAGGAATACTTTTTGATTTCCTATCATATTAAAATTCTCTCCTAATGACCTAGGACATTATGTTAAGAGATACAACATCTACTATTAAATTACTCACTATTTGCTTTTTGAATAATGAACTTGATTTTCCTTTAGTATAAAGAACACATGATTGAACACATGTGAATAATTTACTAAGTATATTTACCACTGTGCTTGTAGTTGCAAGTGAAGAGGGGAAAAAAAAGAAATTTTCTTGGTGGTAAACAGGTACCTCCTATCTCTGCTTCCTTGTCCAATCTTTATTATATTTCAAAAGAGACTGACTCAGGACACAGATAACCTAATCTTGTAGATTATATCCTGTCTCATTAACCTAATCGCCTCTAATCCTGCCTCATAACATCACAGAGATCAAGATTTACCAACCACAGGAATCACAAAATGGAAGACAATTATATAATACTGAGAATCATGGCACAGCCAACATTAAACATTTTGTGGGTTGGGGACGGGTAGGGGGATGGGGGTGGGGCAGGGAATTCAATCCATAACAGGGACCCAATTCTATAGTAATTGCATAGTACTAGGTTTGAACTCAGGTACTGCATTTTGTAGAAAATGAATCTGACGAAGTTTGAAAGGAGTATACAAGTGGTAGGCAGTTCTAAAATCTTTAATTACCTGAAAGCTTGAGTCCTCGTTCACCTACTTGAGTGTCATATCCATGCGGCATTCGAAGAATTGCATCATGCAGACCAGCTAATTTTGCCACTGCATACACTTCCTTCGGTAAAGCATTTATGTTTCCATACAAAAGGTTGTAGTAAATGGTATTATGGAAGAGGACAGCATCCTGGGGCAAATTTACACACATTTACACATATATATGCATGCTCATTATTTTAAAATCTAAATATAAAGGCATGAAGAGTAAGACATGACAATCCCCTTATCACCTCCCTTATCCATGGGCTCTGATTCCCCTTCTCAGAGGTAGCAAGTTATATTTAATATGTATTATTCTAGAATTTTCAAAAATGCATTGATATGCTGAAAGATATAGGCAGGGCTATGACATATAGTATTTTGCAAATTTCTTTATTTAACACAGCTTGGAAATTGTCTACGATTTGAAACATTCATTTACTTCCTTCGAGCCGATTTCGAATCATAGCGACCCTATCAGGACAGGTTAGTAGTGCCCCTCTGGGTTTCTAAGACTTTAAATATTTATGGCAGTAGGTAGCCTCATCTTTCTCATGCAGAGCAGCTAGTAGATTCCAACAACTAAACTTGTGTGTAGCCACCTTACTTCAAACAGAAAGAATTTATACCCTAATTTTTTTACAACACTGACTGCAAGCATTCATTATACTTTTCAATGTAAGCTAGCATAACACACTAAAGCAAATTTATTGAAAATGAGCAATCATCTCATTTTCTACCAATCTCTAAACATTAGAAGTCTAAAAATTTGAAAAGTAAAAGAATGAGCCCATCAGTTTGCATTAACGAGCATACCAAATTAAAATACTTTTTAAGATCATAATGAGGTAGAAAATTTCAGATAGTATTTTATGTAACATTGTAGTCATTTATATATCTACTATTAATATTAAAAATGTATTACAATGATACTTCAATGAAATCACAGTTCTCTAAATAGGAAATACTTATCTTTCTTAAATGCTCTAACATTTAGAAGAGAGTTAAAAAACAATTGCTAACCGGAAAATCAGAAAATACAAAAAAGTAAACTTAAAAATAAGCAACCCATAATTTTAACATCCTATGCAGTCACTATTATGCACATTTTGATTACAATGCCACCTTTTTTCCTTTATGTACTTTTAATAAGATTGAGATAATCACGTTTTGTTTGGTATCTTCTTTTTTCCAGCAAATTATGAGTATTTTTATATGACATTTAACATTCGGTAATAATATGACATTTCAAATGGCCCTCTGACATTTGAATCTATGGTAATTTAACCATCTACTAACTGATGGGTAACTTGCTTCCTACATTTTCCTATTATAAATAATACTATAATGAATGCTTTTGTCTATAAAAATTTGTTCACCTCTCTATTTTCTTACTAAAATGTCTCAGAGAAAAGACTAAAAAATGATTAATGTTTTTCAGGCAGTTGATATACTTGCCAATTTGCTTTTCAGAAAAATAATCTATCCATTTTACACAGCTTTGGTCAAATTGGTATTATAAATTTCAAAATCCTGGCTAATCTGGTGTTTAAAATGATTTTAAGTTGATTTAAATTACTGAGGCCTTCAATGAAGATGTAAGAGAAAGAAGAAGGAAACTGGAAAATTCCACTGAGAGAAAAAAACAGAAAGAATGAAAAAAAGAATAATAAAGGAGTGATCAAGAAGAGGTCAACTGATATATTGCAATAAAACTTACTAATTCAAGGACCCCGTGATTAGAGAACTCTCTCTAATCTTGAGCAAATGCAAAGGGGGAAGAAAATGACCTAAACAAACCTTCTTGCTCACTGTGATAATAAAAAATCACACCCACTAGTGCCAAGACAGTTTAATACCACCTAGGACACTGCCATGACATTTCCAACCGGACTAAATAAGGGAAAGAGAGTAATGGACCTCAAAGGTATCAAAAGTTCCCCTGAAAAAGTATGAATATTCCTCCCCTTAGTTATTATACATTTAGAAAAGTAGAATAAATATCTCTGCACTGTACCAGCCTGGGTCATCTTGTTTCTACTCCCCAGAGACCAAGCCATTCCTTCACTAGATCACTTCTGCTTTGAAATCAATGCTTGGCTGAGTAAGATGCTGTGCCTGTGTGATACTTCTCAAGAGAATAACAAAGATGTGCATAATTTCATTTCTTTACTGACCATGTATATTTTTCCTCTGTAAATACAATATTTTATTTAAAAAAACAAGCAACAACAAACTCAATGCCATTGAGTCGACGCCGACTCAGAGTAATTCTTGAATAACCCTAGAGACTGATAGAAATTGAGTGACATGAATGAGAACATGGAATCCCAAGTAGTTAAAGCCCAGAATTCAATTCACTGGACATGCAATTTAGGTCAATGTTTCTCAATATATATGAACCATATATTTGTTATCAGACTCAACAATGGAATATTAAAGACTCAAGGACCCCACACAGATGTGGGGCTTGCTAGAATTTTTATTATCTGAAGTAGGTCTTGTGAAAGAATTTGAGAATTTTAAAAATGTCCTCAGATGGATCATACACACCAACATTTGGATTCTCAAACAAAAGGGGCAGGGCAATTTGGCATGTGTCAAATCACTTGGTGGCCTCTTCAAAGTTATATATAAGCTGTAACTTTGTTACAGTTATTCTCCTTCCAGCTCCCATATTTTGGTCTGTTCCCCCAGGGTTTGGGGCTATCTACTCCTCGTGTTCTTAGACTCCTTTGAATTTATTTGGCCCCTGTCCGTTTACTTACACAGTCCATACTATGCGTTGGGCATCGTACTTAGAGCTGAGGGTATGGTAGTGAATTAGATATAATAATGTAATGTTTTCACCTAAATTATAATAAAAAGCTTGAAAAGCAAACAAACAAAATAAACTTTAATACTGGCAGCCAAGATGCTTTGCAATTATTATAATTTCAATATTTCAAAATTGTTCAAAAATGCAATAATTGCTTTTACTTACAGAACAAGTATGTGTTGGACATTGTACTTAGTACTTAAATGTATTGGCTCTAATACATAAGCACAATTCTAACTTATACAAAAAATAGTATCCTCTTGTGAAGGGGGAAGAAACCAAGGAACAACCCTAGAACGAATAAGGGTTAGAGCTGGGATTTGAATCTGGATCTGTTTATCTTCAAAGGCTTGTGGTCTTTTCACTATATTAGGATTGAGAAATATTTACATTGTGTACATCTTATTTTTTCCTTTCCCTTTATGGTATCAGAATTTGATCCGGAAGGTCTAACACTATCCAGCTCATCAGCATTTGTTGATTCCCTGAAAACAAATTATTCTAATAAATAGTTTTTAAAAAATAATTTAAAAAAATACCTGAGGCACGACTCCAATTGCCCTCCGAAGGCTTTCCAGGTTCACATCTTGTATATTTTGATCAGCAAGATAAATGCTGCCCTTTTGAGGCTCATAGAAACGAAATAACAGTCTCACTAACGTGCTTTTCCTGAAATTAAAGATGAGAAAAGATTGCTTAATTCCAATTGGCAGTAGGTAAACCATGTTTTCGACAACAGTAATCATTTTATTATGGTAAAGAACAAATATTACATTGGGAAATATCAGTCAATGATGTAGAATTTTATGAATGACTAAATTACCCACCCTGACCCACTACCTCCTACAATGGCCACTTTCTTCCCTGCAGGGACTTCAAAAGATATTCCATTGAGGACTTTCTGCCCTTTAATGTATTCAAAATGCACATTATCAAAGGCCACTCTAGCTGTCTGTGGTGTGATTTGAAGGAGAGGTGCCATTGCTTTGTCCTAGTAGGGATGAGAAAAAACAAACTATGTTATACATTGTTTAGAACATATACAGACACGTTTCTAATTTAGAAAGAAAAAGGAAAACAATGAGGAAAGACGAGATATATAATCACTTCCTAGCTTGGTTTCTAAGATTTCTTTTTAACCCCTCATTCTAAATTCAACAATTCTGACAGCTCTGTTTATTGAACATTTTTTTACTGGGGCTGGATGAAGATGGAATAATGGTGGATCAGGAAGTAAGAAGGGGTAGGGGAGAGGCAATTACAAATTCTTCACCTTAAATTACTAGCAGAAGCAAATCAAGTGAATGTTTAGAATTTCAAGTTAATAAAATTTCGTTTCTGGGCATAATATTCCTTGCTAACATTGTGAGGTTTCCAGACACAGAAGTACAAACTATAACAACCACTTCACAACAACCTCTCGATATGAGTTGGAATCGACTCGATAGCATGGAGTTTGATTTCTGAATTTGTAATACACATGATAAACCCAATTTCTCCAAGAAAGAAATTGGTTTACAAACATGGCAGTATAAGAATATTCTTCTAGAATAATCTTATTAGTAGGATGACGTTCATATGCTTTGTAAAAGGTACTATATAGATTACTTACTTTAATTCTGGTGTCTACCTTGAGTAGAGTAAACAAGGTGTTCATATCTATGAGTGCTTGTCTAGTCTCTCTATATACAGTTCCCAGAAAATTAAGGGGTAGTGAAAGCTGAAAAAGCAGTCCATTCACCATTACTAGATCTCCAACGGTAAGAGTACCTTGAAATAATAAAACAGTTAGCAAAAGGAAAAAAACAAATGGATATTTTAGATGAACGCTACAAATATTAACGATTTAAGAGAATTTAATTTCTATTAATTTGGAATACAGTTCAAAATTATACATAAGAATCAACTTTTTCAAACCAAAACCCATTGCCATCAAGTCAATTCTGACACATAGCAACCCTATAGAAGTACAACTGTCCCTTAGGGTTTCTGATACTCAATGTTTACACAAGCAGACAGCCTCATCTTTATCCCCCTGAAGCAGCTGGTGAATTAGGAACCCTGACCTGAGAACTAGCAGTCCACAGTTCTGGTGTCTACCTTGAATTTTCACTGGGACTCCTTCAAGTAACTCTTAGGCCTACTCAAATTTCAAAGCATTTTAATCCCCGATTTAGGCAATATAAGGAACTTGGTATATGGTAAATGGAATAGACAAAAATTTCATCTGTGCACTATATATGCAATGCATTACATACTATATATATAATGGTTTAAAGTAGGGGTAGAAATAGAAAGCCAGTCATTTCTTTTTTCTTCCCAAGATAGTATCAATGTTAATGTGTGGCATAAGATAAAAATTTTATCAGACTACATATTAAAAATTTGGAGAAAATGACCAGGAACAATAAACCAAATATTAAAGGTCACAATGAATGAATAAATTCTAATTGAGAAAAAAATCACACATATTATATATTTTGAGATGCTTTTCCCATGATCAACTAACAGAAAGATGAAAATATTACTTGAAATACTAAAAAGGATTGCTTGCATATTAGTCCTTTAAACTAAGCATTAAATTAATTACACTACTTTATATGTCTACAAGAGAAAGAAAAAAATATCGATATTAAAAATATAAGATGCTAAAATTAAAAAGTGTCTTATGAGAGAATCAAATTGTAGAACCAGTATACATAATAGAAGTGGAAATGCTCAGCTGGCAGTGTTAAACAAAAGTAAGGATAAAAACAAAACAAACCAGAGTATCAAAGTATGAAGAAAACACGTTCAAGTAAAAAATGGAACGTATTTCAAGGAGGCTGGTTTTATTGAACACGCTTTATAATTAAGATGAATATACATATTCCTCTCATTAATTTTTATTTTTAAAGGTTAAGTAGAACAGTCTAAAATTTAAATAAATGCAGATCCATTACCTGCCATAATTCCTTTGCTTGCAAGCACCATTATAGCCGTTAAACCAATACTGAAAATAGTACTTTGGCCAAAGTTCAGCATAGCCAGAGTAGAGGTACTTTTCAATGAAGCAGACTCATATGTCTTCAAATATCCATCATATCTCTGTGCTTCATATTTCTCATTATTAAAATACTATAGAATACATAAAATTAGTAACTTTATAGGCAAATGTAGCCAAATTTTACCATTTTAATTAGCATACTTGTTAGACATCATGTGTAAATATAATTCTGTTCTACATAATGCATTTTTAAAAACGGACTTTCAATATATTACAGTATGATATTCCTACAATTTTACATCAACTGAATCAAATGAACCATATTTGAAAAGCCTGTAAAATTCATCCAATAAACTATTGACTGTCCAGTTAATTAAAACGCATATCTTAAAAGAACCTTCAATGACACTTCCTTTATACAAATTTCCTGATTCCCCCAAACCCCAAATTGGTATTTTACATTACCATTACATTATGTGTTGTCATATAGTTAAACTGCATACTTACCATAACTCTCCCAGTACATAATGAAGTTCTGGGACAGCAAGGATTATACATTAATAATTTTTTCTACTACTCCATCACACCTCTTAGAGTTAACTGCTTTTCACACAAGAGGCATTCAGTAACAACTGTATTACAAATAATGCACACATAATGCTGGTTTTTACTAAATCCACAGCCCCATTATATGGTGGTGTAGTGGTTACGCATTGGGCTGTAGTCTGCATGGCTGGCAGTTCAAAACCAGCAGCAACTCCATGGGAGAAAGACTTGGCTTTCTAGTCCTGTACACAATTACAGTCTCAGAAACCCACTGGGGTTCACTATGAGTCAGCATAGGCAGTGAATTTAGTTTGGTTTTGGGGGTGTGTATCTTGTGTGTGCACATATGATTTCCATGGGCAGGTTATATAAGAAACTGCGCTCGTTTCTTAATGGAAAAAGGAACACCTCGATGACGTAACGCAAAGCACTCTGCTAGGTACTGCAGAGGTAGGAGAAGGGTCACGAACTTCATATGCCAGTTTGATTAGCTTGGTCACTTTGACCCAAGATGCTAATCATTCTCTGATCCCTTACAAATTAATTTGACAGATAAAATTCTAGTGGTAGTAAACAAAAGCCGAGGAATGAAAGAACTTCAATTTCAATATAAAAATAAAGCAATCAAGTACTATTATCTCATCACAGCTGGACTCTACCTTAAAATTACTTGAGAAAATAAAGTTCTGACTTACAGTACTTATTAAATTAAATGGCAGATCAAATCTTAGTGCAGTGTGAAAGGTAGAAGAATGTACAATTAAAAGCATTACCTTCACAGTTTCATAATTCAGCAGTGAGTCTATGGCAGCATTACCAGCATCATTATCGGCTTTGTTCATTTCTATTCTAAATCTAGTTCTGTAAGACAAAGATTTGTATAGCCATGATACAGTTGCTAAAAGCATAACTAATTTCTGAACAT
The DNA here is from genome assembly GCF_000313985.2 of Echinops telfairi. Taxonomy (NCBI): domain Eukaryota; kingdom Metazoa; phylum Chordata; class Mammalia; order Afrosoricida; family Tenrecidae; genus Echinops; species Echinops telfairi. Next base: position 1,234,728 of record NW_022103931.1, on the reverse strand, counting down.
TGACTAGCCCCTTGGGATAGCATACCTCCACCGTGTGACTGCCACTGTGAAGGCTGTGTATGCACCAAGCGTTCCAAGGGCCACCAGGGCAAACTGGGCACCACACTTATAATACTAGAGGAGGCGAGCGGCAGAGAGAGAGAAAAGTCAGTTTTTAATATAACATGGCAAATTGTAGGCGAAATATCTTAATAAAAGCTAAGTTCTAGAACCAAATAAAACTTCATGAGAAAATAAACCCTGGAAAAATTTACTTCATGTACCAAGGGAAGAAAGACAAACTTCACTTGCCACATTAATTTAAAAACAAAACAAAACGAAGAAATATTTGCCACCGTGTTGACTCTGACTTCTAGAGTAGAAAACCAGTTGAATTTGACTGATGGCAACCTCATGTTTATCAGAGTTGAACTGTGCTCCATAGAGTTTTTAATGGCTGTATATTCAGAAGGACATCACCTGGCCTATCTTCTGAGGTGCATCTGGATGGACTTGGATTACAAACTTTTTAGTTAGCAGTTGAGAACATTAAATATATGCAACACCCAGGGACTCCTGACACACCAATACTACCCTTAAATGCTAACAGCAAAATAGTAAAATAAACCTAAAAAGGATTAAAGAATATCCATTTCATTCTGTTGCACATAGGGTTGCTATGAGCTGGAATCCAATCGACGGCACCCAACAACAACGTACAATTTTAGCTATAAAATATAAAGTTGCTTAAAATGTTATGAATGGTACACAGAAATGTAGATGTACTGAGCATACGAGACTAATATCATACACAAAAATATCTGCTAACAAAAATGTTAAAGCACTACTTCCTGACTATTTGTAGAACTGGCACAGTTCTTCACAATTGTAACACAATAAAAATGTGGACAGTCCCTTGAAGCTTGTGGTAGAGAATGTAAAAATAGCATAAGCTTTCTGGCATCATGAAATTTTCTTTCAAATTCATAGGCATAAAATAGCACAATAGCTTTAGATACTTAATAGCTATTATGAGAATGAAAACATAAATGCTTAAAATGTTCTACTTACCAAAATACCACTGACAAGAGTCACCTCAAATATGATGGGAAGAAGATTAAATACCAAAGCACTCAGGACAAAACTGATGCCCCTTGTTCCTCTGTCAATAGCCTTAGATAAAGCTCCTGTCTGTCTGCTTAGGTGGAATCCAAGATCCAGGTTGTGAAGATGGAGAAAGACATTTTTGGCTATTCTTCTAATTGAATTTTGGGCGACCTTGCCAAATACTGCATTTCGAGCTTCATTAAAAAAGGCAGCACCAGCTCTTGATACACCATCTAACAATACATTTGAAAAAGAATAGAATATAAAAATATTAGAACCATAGGAATATAAAAATGAATAATTCAATTACTGACTATATCACAGGACAAAACAAAATAATAAAAAGTAATTCAGCCTAGTAAACACTAACCTTTCCACCACAACAGATTCCTTACAGTGCTATTTTTTCCTCAGAGATTCTAGATATTTAAAATCTTTTTTTCCAATTAAAATATTTTAAGAACAATAACCCAAGTGGCCTTATTATAGATAATTATATAGTATCTATTAAGGTTATTTTATCTAATACAATTCCCAAATTAACAAAAATAAAATAAAATTGAGAACCTGAAAACTCAGTGCCTGAGAAATCACTGATGTCCCCCGAGTCTCATAAAATGTCATTTCTAATGCATTCAGACAGTGCTCTTCTGAAACTGTAGATGTGTCATTGCGACTGAGCGTAATTTAATAAAGTACAAACAGTATGTACATGTATAAATTATTTAACTATTTCCTATGTAAAAGCCAATAATAACAGGAACAAAATAACTAACCTTACTGGAAAAGTATCTTAAAAGGAAACTAATTATATAAGTAGTGGTTGTTATGAATTTCATATTTTATACCTGTTTTCTAGAAGAAGAAAAATACATCTGTTATCAGGAAATCTTTGGAAAGGATACCAAAGAATTAAAAACCCTCACATAAAACAATAAATCAACCAAATTCTAATTTCTGTTATGGTGAAAAGGTCATGTGTTCATGTATGCTAAAATCTTCTTGTAAAAAGTCAACACATGCAGACAGGTTAAAGGTTCACATACAGCCGATCAAAACTGATACTGCCATGGTTGCAACTGTATTTGGTGCATCACTCAGGTGCAGCATGTTTCCCGACATCTGGTTGAGGCTGTCTACAGCATGTTTAAACATGAAGGGGACCACAATATTCATGGCCTAAAAACATAAAAACAGCAACTAATCACTAATATGCAAAATATATGCTTACAAACATACAAGTATTGACATAAATATTTATAATAATATTTAGATATTAATAACCATTTACTGATACTCAAACCATTTTCTTAATTTATAAAGAGAGTATTTGGCAATGGGAGAGCTCTTACTACAGGATTCTTACATCATATTAACTGCCATTTAAATACTGGCAAGATATGCAGATTAGTCAAATGTTTCGATTTTCATGAAACCATGCCTAGCTGTTAAAAAATGCTCCCTCTGCCATATGAAATTCTAAAGAGCTTATAACATACACAGAAAACTACCTAATACTGTATTTATTGATATGTTTTCCTATGCTAGTGAATCCTAGGAGGATCTGTATCATGTATTAAGCTTTTTGCCTCATACTAAGTAAAATGTTTTATATACAGTAAGTATTCAATAAATAACTGTTGAATAATTTTTTCAATCAAAAAACTGATATACAGAAACACAAGTCTCAAAAGCCATTTTCCAGCCTGCTATGTCAGAAGCCTGAAAGTCATTACTCTCTCCTCGCAACGAGGAAGCCATGCTTGGTAAGGTATAAAGGGGCAGGCCCTCAACAAAATGGACTCCCACAGTGGCTCCAACAATGGGCTCAAATATAACAGCTGTGTGGATGGCTTAGCACCAGGTGGTGCTTCGTTCTGTTGTAGACAGATAACATAATCAGCGAGACAGAAACTCTAAAATCAAACAAAAATTCTAGAAATCAAGAAATCTCAGGACTGGATGGATGGTTATCAGATAACAAGCATGGGACGATCCCCTTAGAGAAGGTCTACTCAGAGGGGTAGACTAGACTTCCTGGCAGTACGAATCTCAACATAAAGCTACTTCGGTAGACCAATTTCCTGAAATGGGAGAGCAGCAACGTCGGCTGCGTTTACTATTGACCAGCAGCACGCAAGCTGCGGTGGTCCGGGCACAGCTGATTTTCCTGGGCCCTGAGGTAGGTAACCCAATCAGCCAAATCTCTTACCTCAAGGACCTCTGAAGATGGCTCTCTGTGACCAACTTGGTGCCAACATAATCCATGCCCAAGCTGGACTTCCTCTTGCTTCTGCTTTTTCTCTCCCTTCTCCCTTCTTTCCTGCTTTAGTCTATGATGCCCTCCCACCACCACTAAGCCATCTCTTCCCTACACAACATACATGTTGTTCACAAAACAACACCATGAAAAAACGGTATCCCAAACCCACAAGGTGGTTTTATCCTTTACTTTATATTATCTTGTTTGGTTTTCATACTCCTGTTTCATTACGATAGTTTCATACTTTGGGAGTTTTGTCTCACTTCCTTTTCCAGGAGCCTCTTTCAGTGCAGCCTCACCCTCCTGAGAATCCCCTCGAGGCAAAAACGGGTAGTCCTTTATATCTTGGTACACTCACCAAAACAAGTGCCTTTACAAAATGTTCCCCTCTGAGTACACTGACATGCCCAGATTCATGTTGTCACAGCAACAGAAATTAGTGACCACATGACTTTGTCTCTGTTGTTCCTTGTCTCTGCACGTTCACCCACTATCTCTTTCAGCTCTCTCTCTTTTTCCTTGTGAAAAAATGTTTCAGTGACACTTATAAATTCTGATTACCCCTCTTAAAATACATTTCCCCATTAGTGATACAATTTTCCATCTACCTAGGCAGCCGCTTATTAACTAGCATCCTTTTTATTTTACTCTTGTTCTTCTTCTCTACCACTTCCCCAGTTACTTATTTCACTCTCCGTTCCCTCTAATGTCCAGCTCCTATTAGACCTCTTCCATGTCACTAAAGAGAACCAACTACCTCTACATGGCCCAGCAGTGCGCACATCTGCGCACATATTCCAAGGAAATAGCAGTAAATCACAGTAACCAACACCCCTCCCCCTAAAAAAGAATCACAAAAAGCAAATACAAACAACCAAAAATCACCTAAACTCAATGGAGTACTCTGAAGATGGGGCCATTAAAGTACCAGATACAGAGTTCAGAATAATGCTTGTGTCCTATTAAGAGATGTGGAAAGGACTCATGAGAACAGAAGAAATTGAAAAACTAAAATACTTAAACCATAAGGGATCCTAGAAGAAAAAAATGAGGTAACAGAGTAAAATGCCCGAGGAATAGAAGGAAAACAGGTGAAAATGCAAGCAGTGAACTCAAAGACTACAGTTAACAAGTGAAACAATCAACAACAACAAAAGAAGGTCAGAAGAAAATCTGAGAATACCGTGGGACACTATGAAGAGAAACAACCTATGTTTCATTAGAATACTGGAAAAAGGAGGGGAGAAAATAGTACGAGAAATCATAAAAGAAAAGCCCCTTCATGTCATACAGGAGAAAGTAATTATTCAAGAAACTGAGAGAACTCCAAAGAGGATAGATCTCAAAAGAAAAGCACAATGACATATTGTAATCAAACAATCCAATTTAGAGGAAAAGGAGAGAATCACAAGGGCAGAGAAATAAAAGAACAGAGAAAAGCCAATAAGGATAAACTCAGACTTCTCAGCAGAAATCAAGCAGGCAAGATAACAATGGAGTGACATATACAAAATCTGGAAAGAAAAAAGAAATTAGCCCTCAAATAGGAGGAAGAAATAAAGTTATTTCCAGACAAGGTAAAACTAAAGGAATGTGCAAAAACAAGATCATCATTACAAAAATATAAACTGGATCACTATAGACAGAGAATCAACATTGCTCCAAGGAGATGATCCATAAGATTCTCTACCAGAAATTAACAAGGGTGTCTCTCGGGTGAACCAGAGGTTGATTTAAAAAAACAAAAAAAAGCATAGATTCAGGAATGGATTTGGAGCTCACACTTAATCCTAGCTCTAATCCAAGAACAATTAGTTCTTATGACTTGGCCTTGTTGTGCCCAGATGAGATCAAGTAACCCACACACAACTTTAATTAAACTTAATAAGCCTTCATTAGCCACCCCTAGTGCTTAAAGAGGGGAGTTTTTATACTGTGGAATAAGCAAGGCACAAGGGCAGGTGGCGTCATGCTACATGGAAAATATGAATTTATAAAAATAAAATGGGGGTTTACAAGCAACATCAGCAATTTCAAAAATAAATGCCATTAAAAAAGTTACAAAAGGAATTACATTTGTTACAAAGTGACTACACTAGGGTAAATACAAAATGGCTACACTCAGGCTAATTAATACACTATTAATTGTTAAAATGGCTACATTTAAGTTAACTACTGCATTATGGTTAATTGTGGTTAATTGTGGTGGATTACTTCAGCCCTGCTTGATACTTGCCCTGATGAAGGAATCACAGAAGATACGGGTGCTATAGCAAAATGTGGTGAAGAAATTGCATAGTGCCCGGCTTTCAGATAGAATAGCATCTGGGGTCTTAAAAGCTTGCTTCCAAACAAGCAGTCATCTAAATGAGAAGTCATCTAAGCCCACACGAAGAAGTACACCAACATGAGTGGTCAGAAGATTGTAAATTATATAATCCAAATCTGAAAGAGGGAATAGTATCAAAACTTAAAACTGTGAGATTCTGGCATGCAGAAAGTATGGATAACAGTGAAAGCCCACAATACATCTGAAATAACTACACAGGAAATAAGCCTGCGGTGATTTCCCTCTAACCATAATTGAGGGATGGGAATAACCTGGCTATCAGACAGAGGGTACTGGAGAGATGACTATAGTAAATTAAAATGATAAATCTGATTTTAATGGTTAAAACCTTTCACTTGATATCGCTTCTGATACAATTTGGGCTTGATCTGGATTTTGATATTTTCTGTGCAGCTTTTTTGTTTTCCATATTGGGGGTTGGGGTTTGTCTCTGTTGTATTTTGTCATTGTTGGTAGCCTACTTCAATCTCTGTATGTAACTTTCTATGTTTTCCAGTATATGAAACCCAAGATGGGTGAATCTATAGACACAAAAACTAGACTAAGAAGTCCTGGAGGGCACAGCACGGGAAGCTAGAGGAGTATAGGGGAGCTGATATCAAGGAGTTCAAGAAGGAAGAAAATGTTTTGAAACTGACTGTGGTCATGATTGTACCATACTGCTTGATGACTGAACTTTGGAATGGTATGATGTCTGGATTAGCTCCTAATAAAATGGTTCGGGGTTAAATAAAATAAAAAGGAATGCTCCTTAGAGGCAAGAATGGTAAGACTGTCTTACATAATATTTCAGACATGTTGTCAGGAGAGACCAGTCTCTGAAGAAGAACATCATGCTGGTAAAGTGGAGGGGTAGCTAAAGAGAGGAAGACCCTCAAGGAGATGGACCGGCACAGTAGTTGCAACAATGAGCGGAGGCATAGGAACGAGTATGAAGACGACGCAGGACCAGGCAGTGCTTCATTCTGTTGTACACAGGGTTGCTATGAATCTGAACTGACTAGAAGGCATCTAATAACAACAACCATTTACATAAGCACCACAAATATGAAAAACTCCAATATAAACCCTGCAAAATATGTATAGGATCTATATGAGAAAAACTACAAAACTCCTGATGAAAGAAATCAGAGAATACCTACATAGATAGATAACCCGTGATCCTAAATGAAAGAAGAACAAAGCAAACCCAAACAAAGCCTGTTGCCATGGGGTCAATTCTGACTAAAGGTGACGTCATGTGTCACAGAGTTGAACTGAGCTTCAAAGGGTGTCCTTGGCTACAATCTTTATGGGAAGAGATCACCAATCCTTTCTTCCATGGAGAGCTCTATGGGTTTGAATCATCAAACTTTAGGTTAGTAGTTGAACACAAACCATTGTGTCACTCAAATACCTAGGAAGATTCAGTGTTTTTAAAATATAGAGCAAGCCTTTGCAACTTCATCTATCATAATCATAATAATCCCAATATAACATCAATATAATACCAATCAAAATACCAGAAAGTTATTTTGTAGACATCAATACATTAATTCTAAAGTTAATATAGAATAGCAAAGACCCACAATAGTCAATACAATATTGAATAAAAGGAACAAAGTTCAAAGACTAGCACTATCCAACTTTAAAATACACTATATAATTATAGTAATCCAAACTGTGGGGAACAGAATAGACAAAGAGATCAACATTAAAAAAGTGAAAGGCAAGTAACAGAGCAACACATATAGAGTGAATGATTTTTGATAAAGTAGTAAAGGCAATCCAAGGGAGAAAAGAGAGCCTTTTCAATAAATGATGCTAGAAAACTGGTCATTCACATGCAAAATAAGAAAAAAATTAAGCTAGCTCTAGTGCTTAAACTTTTCATAAAAACTGATACATGTCATTACAGACCTAAATATAAAAAATAAAATTGTAAAACTTCTATCCTAGGAGTTCCTATCCTATGTGTTTCTGGGTCCAGCAGTGACTTTTTACATACAACACAAAAAGTGTAATTAAAAAAAACTGATAAACTAGATTTCATGAAAATTATTTATAATTTATAAAGTGATAACATGGGGGTGGGGGGGGAGAAGCTGATACCAAGGGCTCAAAAGAAAGTAAATGCCTAGAAAATTATTATGGCAACATATGTACAAATATGCTTGTCAGTATGTGTCAATTATCAGAATTCTAAAAATATTTCAAATCTTAAGGAAGTTAGCTTAGAACCTGGATTTTATACTTTGATAATGAATGTCACCAAACAGCAAAAATCCACATTTTGAAGGACTGGAACTGACTCTAAAGATATATCCTAATACAAATGTCACTATGTAAGGCTCTTCTCTGGCTAGCTTAATTAGTCATGCTCTAACCAGTTCTCTTTAATTCAAAAGAAAATCCAGGGGGACAAAAATCTGCTTTTAACTTGCCACTAATATACTTTCATTCAGATAATAAAGGAATAAAGGTCAATTAACTCATTCTGCTTCATAAATGGGGGGTGGATCCTAAAAGCTGGCAATGCTCCTGTAAATATAGTCTAAATTAACTCATGAGTCTTAATTAGAAAATATTGTATTATTTTTCTTGTTATAGCAGCAAACAAACCATTACTTAATCCTATTACCTTTGCACCAGCCAAAAAACCCAGGGAAATGGCAACTCTGGCACGTAGGTCAGGCCTGTCCTTGGGCCACACGTAAGAAAGCATTGCTTTTATGATTTGCCGAGTATCAACATCTTTTAGCTGTTAAAAGAGAAAACAAAGCAGTGAGTAAAATATAATTTCAGTTGTAATGTTCTATAATGTTCTATAATGTGGAATTAATAACTATTCAAGAATAGAACTTTTATTCTTTTTTAAAAAAACTTTTAATCTTAATCAAGGACCTGTATCTTTTAAGCATAAACTACTTGGTTAAAACATTAACTCATGTAATAGCTTTAAGAAGCTAGTAATTTCTCTTAATTTCAACTACAGACACATCATAATGCCAAAAAGTTATTCAGTGAAACTGGAAGGACAAATCATTATAGTTTTTAAAATCTACGAAGTTATTCCAAAACTACATAAATATAATTAGTATTTCCCTATTACCTCCTTTGTGGTCATAAGCGTTACATACCGTATATACTCATGTACAAGCCAAGTTTTCCAGCACATTTTTTATGGAGTTTTTTGGTAAAATTAGGTGCCTCAGCTGTTATTCGGGTCGGTTTATACTGAAGTATATACAGTACTTTTAAGCTTTTTACCAATATTTTCATTTAAAATACATTGGAGGTCTTAGTAAAAAGTAGTGGTAGTTCAAAGTTACAATACAGTATTACATACAATACAGTATTAATACAATACAGTATTAATAAAGTAGAAGACAAGATGTTGACTATATAAGGCCATTAAACTTCAACAAAATTGCATGTTTTCATTCATGCTTAATATGACTTACCCTAAACTCATCTTTTTCCTTTAACATGCTCCCTAAGCAACATTCCCATTGAACATTTATGCTTGCTTCACTTTCTTATACTTATAATGCTTCCTTAAACCAAAAGAACACCAAGACTCCAGAAACAACTATATTATTATTAGTTTTGGTGAAACAATTCTCATTGGAAAAGAAACAAAAATATGAGGGTAAGTAAAAAGTATTAGTACAAATTCATGTTGTTGTTGTTAGGCGCTATCAAATAAGTTCCAACTCATGGCAACCACAAGAAAACAAAACAAAATACTGGCCAGCCCTGAGCCATTCTCGCAGTTGTTCTAATGTTTGGCCCATTGTTAATGCATCTTTTAAAGGGTCTTCCTCTTTTCAGCTGCCCCTCCTTCACTTTGCCGAGCATGATGTCCTGCTCCAAGGACTGATCTCTCCTGTAACTTGTGGCAAAGTAAGTGAGACAAATTCTGCCATTCTAGTCTCTAAGGAGCCTTCTGGCTATATATAGTTTTCCCAAGACAGACTTATTTGCTCATCTGGCAGTCCATGACTTTCAATATTCTTCATCAACACCATAGTTCAAAAGCATCCATTTTTGTTCAGTCTTCCTTATTCAAGTTCAAAAGCATCCATTTTTTCGTTGGTTTCCTTATTCAATGTATAAATTTCGCATGCATATGAGGGGATTGAAAAACCATGACTTGCATCAGGAGCACCTTGGCCCTCAAAGTAACATCCTTGCTGTTCAACAATGTAAAGAAGTCAAAGGCAGCAGATTTACCCGATGTAATCCATTGTGTGATGTCTTCACTGCTGCTTCCATGAGCACTGATTCTGGATCCAAGCAAATGAAATGCTTGATCACTGTCAACCTTTTCTCTGTTTATTATGGCATTACCAGTTGGGAGGATTTTCGTGTGTAGGGGGGGGGGCGGTTTACACTGAGTTGTAATCCATACTGAAGATTGCGATCAGGTGTTTCGGCTGGTTGCAAGCCTTACAGCCTCAAGGCTACTTCACCAAAGCTGGAGCGCTGACTGCTCAGGCCATGAGGGTACGTGGTTCCATTGGGGCTGCAGCCAGGTGCTACATGGCAACTGGAGGTGGCATCCCTACTGACAACGAGGAGGCAACAGGGCTGGAGGAAGGTCATGATGGCTGTTTCAGAGGACTGGAGCCATACAATCTGCTTGCTCCAAAGGCAGCTGCAGGCACCAAAGAAGACCCTCATTTACTTCCCTCCAACACCAACAAGTGAATTGTGGGCTGCATCTGTTAAGAAGATAGCAGTGCTGTCATCTGGCTTTGGTTGCCCAAAGGTGATGCTCAGCGATGCCCTAACTCTGGAACCCATTAGAAGCTGGTGCCCCACCAGTAAGCCCCTGCACTAACTCACTCTAAATGTTTTCTTCTTGTTGATAAAGATTAGCTATTGCATTGGCTCCTTCTCCCACCCCTCAATCCTCCAAAAAGGCTTCAATCCTTGATCTTCATCAGCAAGTACTTCAAATAATTTTCAGCAAGCAAGATTGTATTATCTGCATATCTTGGGTTGTTAATAAGCCTTCCTTCAATACTAATGCTTCCCTTTTCATATAATCCAGTTTCTCTGGTTATTTGCTCCGCATACAGATTGAATAAGTAGGGAGAGAGAGTACACCACCGACACACACCTTTCTTGATTTTGAAAACATGCAGCATTCCCTTGTTCAGTTGGCACAACTCCCTGTAGATCTATGTACAGGTTCTGCATGAGCACGATGAAGTGTTTTGGAACTCTCATTCTTCTCAAGGCTATCCACAGTTTGTTGGGATCCATAAACATAAGTAAACGTCTTTCCAGTATTGTTTCAAGGCAAAATCCAGCTGACATTAGCAATGAGATTCCTTATTCCAAAGTCCTCTTCTAAATCTGATCCGAACCTCTGGCAGAGCTCCTTGTCAATGTACTACTGTAAAAATTGTTGGATGATCTCTAGCAAAATTGTATGTGATATCAATAGTATTTTTTTACATTTTGGACATCCTGCTGGGTCACCTTTGGAATGAGTACAAATATGTATCTCTTCCAGTCAGTTGGCCAATTAGCTGCCCTCCAAATTTCCTGGTATAAACGAGTGCTTCATCAGCTTGTCGAAACACTCCCACTAGGAGCCCATCCATTCCTGGAGCCTTGTTACTGGCTAATGCATTCAATACAGTTTGGATTCTTCCTTCAGCTCCATTGGTTCTTGCTCATATGCTACCTCTTGAAATGGTTTTTAGGTCTTTTACGTACAATGACTGTGTACTACTTTCATTTCCTTTTGACATTTCATGCATTATTCAATTTTTTTATTTTGTCCATAGAATCTTTTGATATTGCAACTCAAGGCTTGACTTTTTTTTAAGTTGCTTCAGGTTAAGATATGCTGAGCATGCTCTTCCTTTGTGGTTGTCTTACCCTAGGTCCACACACATTGCATTATAATATTTTACTGTTTTCTCGAGCTGCACTTTGACACTTTCTGCTTAGCTCTTTGACCTCAGCATTTCTTTCATTTGCCTTAGCTATTCTATTATTGAGAGGAAGTTTCAGAGTCTCCTTTAATATCCGGCTTGATCGTTTCCTTCCCTCTTGTCTTTTAAATGACCTTTTGCTGCCTTCTTGTTGAATGATGTTACTGAGGTCACTGCACAGCTTATCGGGTCTTCTGTCATTTGAGTTTAATGCCTCAAATCTGTTCTTGAGATGTCCTCAAGGTCCTATTTTAACTGTCCATGGACTTGTTTTCATTTTCTACAGCTTCAACTGCACTTACATATGTGCAATTGATAGTCCCACAGTTGGCCTTGGTTCCCTTTTAGATTCTGGGATTGAACTTCCCCATTGTCTCTTACCACCAATGTTATCAATTTGATTTCTGTGTCTCCAATTTGGAGAAGTCCACATCTCCTTCTGTATTGTTGAAAAAAGATACTTGTAGTGAAGAAGTCGTTGGTCTTGCAAAATTGTTTCAAGCTATCTCCAGCTTCCTTTCTATCTCCAAGGCTGTATTTTCCAACGACTGTTCTTTCCTCTGTTCCCAACTTTCACATTCCAAGCGGCAATAATTAACAGTGCAACTTGACTGAAGTTTGCTCAATTTCAGACTGATGTCATTGGGAGAATTTTTCAGTTTCTGAATCACTAGCTTGAGGCTGGTATATAGATTTGAAAAATAGTTGTACTGATTGGATTGCCATAAATGCAGATAGACATTATTCTATCAGACAGCATTGTATTTCAAGATACACCTTGAAATATCCTTTTTGATGATGAATACAAAGGCATTGCTCTTGATTACGTAATTTCTGGCATATGATTTTCTGATTCAAAATGGCCAATACCAGTCCACTAATGCCTAGAACTTAGATTTTGTGTGTGTGTGTGTGTGTTTACATCTTTGTGTGTTCTATTTCATTTTTAGCAAATTCCAATTTTCCTAGCTTCATACTTTCTACAATACAAGTTCCACTTATTAATTGATGTTTGCAGCTGTTTCTCCTAATTTTGAGTTGTGCCCCATCAGCAAATGAAGGCCCCGAAGGCTTTACTTATGGTCAACTCTACTTTGAGAAAGCAGCTCTTCTACAGTCATATTCTATGCCTTCTCACCGAAGGAGCTCATCTTCGGGCACGATCTCTGACAAGGTTCTGCTTTCCTTAGTTAGCGTTTTCAGTGGCTAATTTCTCTGAAGTGGACAGCCTATTCCTTCTTCAAGGTCTATTCTTCTGGAAGCTCTGCTGAAACCTGTTCACTTTGGGTGGTCTTGCTGGTATTTGATATGCCAGTGACATAGTATAGCAGCAACACACAGCCACCACAGTATGACAAACTGACAGACAAGCAGTGGTACAAAACCAAAGAAACATTTATTTAACAAACGTATCAAAATGAGAAACTATTCTTTTCCCTCCAGCTCTCTCACTGCCATTGAGTCCATGCTGACCCATGGCAACCCTATAGACCTGCCCCTGTGAGTTTCTGAGACTGTAACTCTTTATGGGAGTAGAAAGCCCTGTCTCTCTCCTGGACAGTGGCTGGTGGTTTCAAACTGCTGACCTTGTGGCTGGCAGCCCAATGTGAAGCCACTAAGCCACCAGGGATTCCTCCAGCTAGGTCTATATATATTTCTAAAGAAGGTAATTCCAAAACGCTAACTCTTCCTCCAAATAGTTTTGCACCCTTTGATTTATATAACACATCAAAGCAGCAATTTTGGCAAGCTTGAGGGATTCAAATTTCAATCCTTTTCAATGTTCTTTGGGTTTGGGAAACAAAGAGAAGTCTGAAGGGGCAAAATCAGTGCTGTAGGGTGGATGAGGTAGGGTTTCCAAACAAAATTCCCATAAAACAATTTTGTTATGCTCCAAAAATGAGTGGGTACATTGACATGTTGGAAAACAACGCCTTGGCATAAACTTCTTTGGTCTTTTTCTCAGCAATGTGGTTTTCAATTTTCTTCATAAGTGTTCTTTGAGAAAATCTATGAATATTATCCCATTGTATTACGAAAGCAAAACAAAACAATAAGAGCTGCCATAACCTTCCAGTTGACCTCTGTGCCTTGAATGTAACAGACCAAGCAAATCCCCTTGGAAGTCACTGTTTTGATTGGACCATTTTAAAGTCACCCTAACAAGACTAAGGCACATGTATTATTAAGAACTTGTCTTCAGACATCCATGGATCATAGAAACAGACTTAAACACATTTTGTTTGGAATAAACCCATGTATGTGTCAATTGGAACCCTAGTACCTTCTGCCCTTGAGTCAATTTCTTGTCATAGCAACCCTGTGGAAGTAGAAATGTTCCCAAGAGTTTTCAAGGTAATAAAATTTAAGGGTACAGAAAGACTCCTCTTTTTCCATGGAGCAGCTGGAAGTTCAACTTGATGGGCTCAGGCTGAGCAGTCCAACAACTAACCCACTATGCTACCAGGGCTCCTTTGGAAGCCTAGTATCAGTCTTTTTAACTTACCCATGCATAAGCTATTTTTGGAAAAGGTATTAAAGTAAAAATATACTGCTCTTTGTTGGTAAGGATGTATGAAAATTGGTACTCGAATGGAAAAGTCCATTAAACAACCTTCCTGGAAAGTAATTTGACAGTACTTTAAAAATTAGCCCGCCATTTCACTCAATAACTCATCTCCTAGAAATCTGTCTTAAAAAATAATTGAGAATAGCTCAAAGTCAAATCCATTTTCCCTACTAAATTTTTTCAATTTCCACCACCAAGCTAATTGATTATTATTATTATTTTAACTTAAAGCAGTACAATAACCTCCTGCTTTTCCAGCATTGAATCTGATCTCTCTCCAATTAGTTCACTCTGCAATCCATGGCTTCACACTAGTATCAACTGGTTTCTAATGTAAACCTGAACAAATTGGAACAAACTTGATCTAGAATTCCATCCCTGTAATGGGAAATTCAGAAGATGTACAGATAGCCCTTTCAGAAGCCTGGTATTTGAGATTACACTTACTGCCAGGACTGTGAAGTGTGACATACATTCCAAATAGCATGGCTAATCACCATTTTTGAGCAGGACACCTGCTGGTTTTTATTCTGCTCACAATCCAATGGGCAAGAAATCTGGTTACCATGCAATGTGTATGTTACCCTTGTTTTCTAATGTAGAGACGTCGTTTCAGTTGGTCCAAATTTTTTAAGTTGAGTCTGTTCTGGTTTCACTTGCTGGACCATGACTGAACTAGAAGAATTGGTTAAACCCTGTTGCAATCACTATCATTCCCAGCTTAAAACTCGGTGATGGCACCTAATCAGTCCTAGGATAAAGACCGTCTGTAACATCATGTAAAAAAGGGGGCTTGAAAATTTAATTTAAAAATTGCACTATCTTTTAATTCCATTTTTTCCACGAATGTAATATCAGAATGCTATTCATAAAAACTTTAATTCTTGGATTTTTTGCTGTGTATATTCTTAACAAAAACAAAATTGTAAAAAGTATTTTGGGACAAAACTCATGGTAAAAAGGAAAAAAAGGAAAAAAAAAGAAAAATGTATACAAAACCTAGGACTAAAGCCCAAATGTTTGTTATTCAAAAGGACTAATTTAGCAGAGAATTTGGAAGTGACCACAATCTCAGGCATAAGTGTAAAGATCTTCTAAACAGTCTGACATGGTGGAACTAACTACAAAAATGCACTATCCCATTCATATCAAAAAAACAAATGAGCATCAGTTTTTGGGGGGTACCCCCCATTTTATCAAGCCTGGGAATTCATTGATTTGCTAAACTTCATAACAGAATTCTCTGATTCCTCTATTATGTGGCAATTGTTCTTTATTACCACCAGTTTGTCTCCAATCAATGAGGATCTGCTTCTAGCATAAAGAGTATGTTGACTTGAAAGGATGTGGTAGTATAAGCATGTCTCTTGGGCATATGGTAGTATGAGTATATCGTACACGAGCACCAAGAAAAGAAATAAGAAATCTGCAATTGCAACCCTCGGAAATTTCAAGAAAGATTGCAGCAGTTGACTGCACACAGAGAACAAAAGAAAGGTTACTTTTCATTGATGGAATATTTTTCTTTTTTTTTGTTTGATGGAATATTTTTCTGTGGTGTCTCATTCCTTCTAACTACTACCCCCAAAGCAGTGAATCTAGTAAAGGTGAACACAACTTTCATTCTCAGAGAAGACACCTGATAACTGCATCTGAAGTAAATAAGATAGATTTTAAAGGTGTTGATGTTCATTAGTAAGTGCTTCAAGCCCCTGTGATTTTCAGCAAGCAAGGTTGTTAATGAGTTGTCCTTCCAACTCTGATGCCTTGTTTTTTAAAGCTTCTTATATTGTTTGGTGGGCATAAAGACGAAATAAGTATGGTGAAATGATACAGCCCTGACACATACCTTTCCTGGTTTTAAATCATATAATATTTCCTTGTTCTGCTCCAACAATTGCCTCTTGGTTCATGTCCAGATTCTATATATACAAAACACAATACAGTGTTCTGGAATTTCCATTCTTCTCAAGGTTATCCATGATCTGTTATGATACACAGCTGACTGCATTTGAATAGTCAATAAACCACAAGTAAACATCTTGCTGCTATTCTGTGCTTCCAGCCAAGAATCATCTGACATTAGCAATTATACCCCACATTCCACCACCTCTTCTGAATGTAACGTGAATTTCTGGCAGCTCCCTGTTAATATACTGCTACAGCTGTTTGAATTATCATCAGCAAAATTTTATATGTGACACTGTTCAATAATTTTTGCTTTATACAGTCATCCTCATTTGGAATGGGCACAAATATGGATATCTTCCACTCGAGTGATCTTCGAAATTTCTTGGAATAGAAAAGTTGAGTGCTTCCAGTGATACATCAGTTTGCTGAGAAAAATTTTAATTAGTATTCTGCCTAGTTCTTTGCCTAGTTCTTTGCCAATGTCTTCAATACAGCTCAGAGTTCTTCCTTCAATATTATTGGTTCTTGATCATAAGCTACCTCTTAATGGTTGAACGCTGACCAATTCTTTTTTGTATAGTGACCATGGTTTTAGTCCTTCTTTGATACTTTTTGTATAGTTTAATATTTCTTTCATAATATCTTCAACATTGCAACTCCATAAGGCTTATGAAATGTGGAGCTTTCTTGTTTTTATAAGTATAAAACCTTGCATCTTTCATTATAATACTTTGTCTTCTTAAGTCACCCTTTGAAATGTTCTATTCAGGTCTTTTATTCCACTATTTCTTCCATTTGTTCCATTCAATGTTCAAATGTAACTTTCAGCATGTGCTTTGACATACATTTTTGTCTTTTCTTTCTCTCCTGGTGTTTTAAGGACCTTTTTCTTTTTTCATGTATACTTACCTTGACATCATTCCACAATTTATCTGGTCTTTGGCCATTAAAGTTCAATGTGTCAAAACTGTTCTTGATAAAGTGTCTAAGTTCGGGTGGAATATATTCAAGGATGCACTTTGGCATTCTTGGACTTGAATTCATTTTTTTCAAGTTCAAGTTGAATTTTCATAGGAACAATTGATAGTCTCTTCCACACTCAGACCCCCAGGCATTATTTTGACTGATAGATAATATTGAGCTTCTCTATGATCTCTTTCCACAAATACAGTTGACTTGATAACTGTGTATCCCATTTGGGTTACATTCCATATGTATCCTGTTTATGTTGTTGGAAATAAAGGGTATTTGCAATGAAGAAATCATTGGTCTTGCAAAATCCTAACATGAGAGCTTCCGCATAGTTTCTATCACAAAATTCATATTTTCTAACTACTGGTCTATCTTTGTTTTCAAAATTTGCATTTCAATTGCCAATAATTATCAATGTATCTTGATTGCAGGTTTGATCAATTTCAGACTGAAGATGTTTATAGAATTCTTCAGTTTCTTCATTATTTGCTTTAATGATTACTACATGAATGTGAACAGTAGTTTTATTAACAGATCTTCCTTGTAGGTGTATAAGTATTGTATTATTAATCACAAAGAGCATTGCACTTCAATCTATATCTCAAAATGTTCTTTTTGAGGATGGCTGTGATACCATGTCTCTTAAATGTGTCATTCCTGGCAAAGTAAATCATGATTATTTTATTCAAAATGGCAAATACTAGTCCATTTCAGCTCACTAATGTGTAGTATATCAATCATTACATGGTCCATTTCATTTTTAATAATTTCTAATTTTACTAGATTCATACTTCATACATTCCACATTCTATTATTAATGGATTCGTGCAGCTATTTATTCTCATTTTGAGTTGGACCGCATCAGCAAGTTCCCAAAAGCTTTGCTCCATGAACATCATTAAAATTGACATAGCTTTGAGAATGGAGCTCTGTCTCAATCATAATTTGAATAATACTCCACCTGAATGGCTCATCTCTGGCACAATGTAAGACAATGCTCCATAGATATTCAGAAGATTTACAGTGCCTAAATTTTCAGAGGAACTCTGATGGCTTAGTGGTTATGTGTTGGGCTGGCAAGTGCAAAGTAGACAAATTGAAACCATCAGCTGCTCTCCGGGAGAGACAGGGCTTTCTACTCCTGTGGCAGTTACAGTCTCGGAAACTCACAGGGGCAGTTTTATCCTGTCCCTATAGAGTCGGCACTGACTTGACGGCAGTGAGTGAGAATTTTTCAGAAGTGGATTGCCTCTTCTTTCTTTCTCGTTTGGCTTAGCCTGAACATTTCCTTGAAACCAGTCCACCACTGGCTGATTCTGGGGGTCAATGGAATAGCTTGAGATTTCACTTCAGCACGCAGGCTACCACAACAAAACAAAAGGCAGTAAGTGGCGGGAACTCCAAGTCAGATAAACAAAGAGCTCCACATAAAGATTCATTAATATCAAAGTATAGAAAAACAAAGAGAAATAGAGAATCCTATCCTGAAGTTAGCAAGAGAGAAGAGAGTTATTACACTCAAGATCCTTAATAAAATTAAGTACAATTTCTCCTCAGTAACTTTGGAGGACATATGGCAGTGGAATGCTTGGTTTATAGCCCTCAAAGAGATGAAATGTCAACCTGAAATTCTATATCCAGTAAAACTGTCCTTAAAGAATGAGGGCATAAGTAAGGCATTCTCAGATAAACAAAAGCTGAGAAAATTGATCAGAACTACATTTATATTAAATAAAATGCTCACTAGAATTCTTCAGCTAGGAGTAGATAAACACTTAAAGAATAACTAGAAGATGTTCTGAGAAAAAGCCCAAATTAAATTTAATATCATGTGCAAAAAAAGGTCCAGTTTTTTTCTTTTTTTGGTTTGTAACTCTAGTAGGTGTGATTCACATGACTCCAAATACATAAGACATTGTGGCAGTTACATTATCTCCTGTCAACTTGCGAAGGGATGGAGTCTAGCCTGTCAATAGCCAATAGGGCCATTGAGGCCTCCCTGTGGGCATTGCCTTTTCTGGAGGATTCTAGGAACTCCTGTATTCCTCCCTGGAGACAGGAGATACTCTCTGCTTGGTCTTCCTGCTGACAAGACACATGGAGCTACACTGCTACAGCCAGAATCCTGGAGCCAGAGGAGCCACATGGAGGCCCACGCTAGCACTGAGATGCTTGCACCACAATTGAATCCACAAGACTTTCAACTCACTGACCTGTGATCTTCCTGCATTCTGCATCAATGCATGTGAGGTGTGAGTCTACAGAGGAATTTATGGATTAGTATTGACATATGGGTTAATATAAGATTTATGGACTTGATCTGGACTGGGATGGGATGTTTTCTTAATGTACAATTGCTCTTTGAAATAAAGTTCTCTCTTACACACAGGAGTGTCTCTGGAATTGTTTCTCTAATCTACCTGACCAACACAGACATAGCTATAAATTCATGCTATTGGGAACATAATATATCAAGATATGGTTAACAACAACTATGTGGAGGACAGAATAGAGGCATAGGAATAGTTTTAGTATGTTACTGAAGTTAAGGTCATATAAATTTAGGATAGTATAAATTTAAAATAGTACATATAATCCTTGCAATAACTACAATAAAAATGTCTAAATATATACATAAAAGAAAAGAAGGAATGAAAAGTTTCATAAAATAAACCAGCTAAACATAAATGATGGCAATATTGGAAGGAATGGAGGACAAAGCACTAATCTTTCTAAGGGAAACACAAAGAAGGTACAACAGATTTTAAAAGTGCAATTAAATCTTTTGAATTCAGTACACGAATTGACTAAAGGGCAGTGTTTCTGTTTAGTTTAATTGGTCTGTATAAAATAATAATGATAACGAATATGGATACAACCTGTAGACCAATGTCCATTGCATTTTCCATAATTACCAAAAGATGGAAATCACCCAAATGTCTATCAACATATGAATAGAAAGCAACAAAATGTGTTATTTACGTACAGTAGAATATTACATAGCCATAAAGAGAAATGAAGTTCTGAAGCATACCACAAGATGGACAAACCTTAAAAAACTTCAAGCAGAGCAAAATAAAACAGCCACCAAAGAGCAAATACTATATGATCTCATATACAAGTAATAAATAAATAAATATACACAAACCCATTATGGCTACCAAGCATGAGAGGGCAGAAGATTTTTGAGTGAAGGTAGGGGCCTAGAGGTTATGTTAATAGTGACAGAATAATTTGGAACAGGATAACAAAAGGGTACAACATAAAAAATGTCATCAATGTCAGCAAATTAAGTATAAGTTGTTGTGCTGGTCAATGCTGTGGGGTGGATTTTCACTACAATGAAAAAACAAAAGAATATGGATAATTAGATTAAATGGATCATAGCTGGGTGAATTACCATGAAGTTCGGAGTTTTGGGGGATCTTTCTAAACACACACACACGCACACACACACACAATTTATATCCAAGTGTTAAATCTAACTAATCCATTTATTTATAAGGCTAATAACACAACAAGGAACCTCAGGCAATATTTTAAAAACTAAAAGTTTTGCATTGTTAGCTTATTCCACTTTTTCTTTTTTAGTGAATTATCATTTTGGGGTGGGTGAAAGTTGTATCTCTATGACTGTGATGGTTTACGTTTTGTGTTAACTTCACTGAACCAGGACTGTCAGTGGTTAAGCAGTTAATAAGCAGAAATCCTCCATAGAGAGGTCTGAAGAGTATAGCCCACTTCTAATGTAAGTGGATAATGTAGATAAGCTTGCTTTTTTTGTTGTTGGGTTTTGGATCCTACATCTGGCTTGTCAACCTCCAGTTCTTTGAGCTGGACTCAGTAGTATAACTTATCACTCGTCAATCCGGGAAAAGATCAGCAGCTTGCCATCTTACATGTCAAACTTAGATTTATTAACCTCTTTAGCCAAACTCTGATCTTGAATTTTTTTTACTCTATATACAGTCAGAAGCTTTCAGTCTGGTCTGCCTATCTTGGGTTCATCAGCCCCTGAAGGTAAGTGGGTCAGAAGATGCCTGAAACTTGACATCTGACCTATGGGCTGGGAACTTGGCCATATTTACAACTGTGTGAGCCATTTCTGTGGCATAAACCTTCTATATATACGTGTATATGCTGCAACGGTTTTACTTCTCTAGAGAATACAAGCCAAGACAACAGTCATATCATATAGTTTTTCTGTATTAGAAATCATACATTTACATAGGTCATGCAAAACAGTCTGGAATGTAAAAATCTTGAACATAAAACTCCATGCAAGCATAATCATCAACAAGAATTGCAGTCACTTGGTATTGCCTCTTACCCCTTCTTTTGGATCAGTGTGGAGTCCTCCTCCTGCATGACCATGCCAACATGTCCTCTTTTCTACCAACGGCCATGCTTGGAAAGCCTAGTTAAAGATAATACCAAGCAATATATTAACTAACAGAGACTTTTACTTGTTTACAAAGCTGGCTTACATAGCCTAATACAAATTTTCCAGAAACAAATCCAGAGGCTTAGTTTTTAAGCTAGAATTGTAAAGCAACAAACAAACAAAAAAAACACTTTTAGAGTTTACACTTAAATTTATACAAAGAAGGGATACTGAACCAAACTTCTAATTGAAGATAGTCTTAAAGTGAGGGTTACTTACTCTTCTATAAGAGGGTCATGAACTAAAACCTAATTTTCAACACAAAGGATGAAAATATTCTGGATCAATAGGAAAGGAAGTATGGCATGTATATGAAAATGAAAAGCCCTTTTAGCCCTATAATGTGCAAAAGTATATAAATTTTGGGTAACTGGTAATATTTCATTAGTCAAATGTATGAAATAGTTTTGGAATTAGTTTTCAAAAGTTGACATCTGTGAGGCCTCAGCATCAAAAAGAGCACGCAGAGGAGAGACCTAGAGCCCCGTGCCTCTGAGGAAGGGGCAGCTGGGTGAACCAAACATACCAATGGGGAAGTGGGGGGGGAACAAACCCATATATGGAATTCTCCTCTGGCTCGTGACCAGTTCTGTCCACAGCACAAGACAGACTCCAGGATTGGACAATCAGAAAGTGGAACACTGGATGCTCTGCTGGCCAACCATGATCTAATTGGCACCTCCCACAAAGCAGAGCAATTTCTGGTGCTCGATATAGCAAGAGGTGGGCTCCCACGTGGCTCCTTACAGCCCTGAGTGAACAAATGAGTGAATGGAGACCAATCTAGTATACTCAGCAGCTAGTTATGCCCCTCCTTCCTCATCCCTGGGTCTTCTAGTGTGGTCTGAAAGAGCAGCAGACCAGGTAAGAACAACATGCACCATGGGAAACTAAATAATGGGAGAAGCTAGCTATGGGGGAATTGAAGCATCTAGGGTCCTCCATAGTTCCCTGGTGCCCAGAGGGAATACTGGCCCACATATTCATGTACAGAGGCTGAGATCACCCACATAACTCCAATGAGTGACTCCAACAGAATGTTCTGAGGTGACATAAGCTGGACAGAACTGAGGGGAACGTTTTTTTTGTTTTGTTTTTTTTGTTTTTTTTTTGCTGCTCCCACCTCACACACACAAATCCCTTTCAGTTTTTTTCTTTTGTCTTGATAAATGGTCAGAGGGCCTATAATATGGGTGGATCCAACCATAATACCCACCAAAGAAGTCAGCCTAGGGACTGGGGTATACAAAACAGCAGCAACCAGTATAGCATTTGGGTTTTACTAATTTATTGCCTTTGTTCTTGTGGTTTTCTTCTTTTGATGTTTTCATAAACCATCATTGAAGAGAAGCAGAGCATGGGAATAACCATTAACCCCTGCTGAAGAGACGTTGCCACCCCTACCTACCTTAAAGCACCAGGGCAATACTCCCTACTTTTTGTGCACGCTAAGTGGAATCATGTTAAGTACGCACCAGTGACTGCGGACGAGAAAAAAGGTGCTAGTTATAGATTAGGTGTTTGTGTGTGTGTACATGTGCATGTGTCTGAGTGGGTGTTGTGTCCATTTGTTTGGTTGTTGCATCAGTTGTATTATTATGGTGTTGTCTTGATTTTATTTTGTTTCTATTATTCCTTTTAAGTTCCACCTAGCAGGGTCCATTGTTCCCACAGGATTCAGCCACCCTAGTATCCCCAGCAGCTAAAACTAGTGGACAAGATTGACCATCTACTCTGATAACACTTTATCAACAAAAATAATATGCTGTCTTGGAGATAACACAAAGAAGGAAAACAGAATAGAATAAGTAAGTGGAAACTGAACAACACACTGCTTAAAAGAAATGAGGAATAAATGTTTAAAATTTCTTCTAATAAGTAAGAATGAAAATACCACATGCCAAAACCTTGGGACACAACAAAAGCAATACTCACAAGGCAATTTATAGTAATGAACACACGTTAATAAAGAACCAAAATCAAAACCTCAAGTCTGCATCTTCAACAGTTAGAATAAGAGTAGCAAAACAAAACCTCACCCACCAGAAGAGAGAAATAATAAAGATTAGAGCAGAAATATATGTCAGGAAAACTACAGAAAAAAGTCAACACGACAGCAAGTTGGTACTTTGAAATAATTTAAAAATTGACAAACCACTGGAGAACTTCACAAAGGAAAAGAAGGATAAGTTACAAATGTCAAGGAAAAGAAATGAAATGGACAACATCCCAATAGGAACAATTGATATTACAAAAACAATGCTATAAAGGACTGTACTCCAATGTATTTAAATACATAAAATAAATGACAAAAATAAGAAAGAAATGGATAAAGTTCTTGAAACACTGTCTCCCTAAATTAACAGACTGATGTAGTAAACACTAACCAAGCCAAACTCACTGCCACTGAGTCGATTCCAACTAAACAGCGACCCTATGGATAAAACTGCTCTGAGGGTTTCTGAGACAGAAACTTTTTTAAAATTAAAAGATCATTTTACTGGGGGCTCTTACAGCTCTTATAACAATCCATACATCAATGGTATCAATCATATTTGTACATATGTTGCAATCATTATTTTCTAAACATTTACTTTCTAGTTGAGCCCTTAGTATCCGCTCTTTAGTATCCAAGACCATAAGATTTCCTTGGAAAATTCCAAAAACCCCTCAGAGAAGAGTTGACAGCAATTCTCTTCAAATAATTCCAGAATAATAAAAGAAAGGGATCTTTAGAAAATTATTCCAGAATATAGGAAACCACCGCAAACTCCTGAATTCATTTCTTGACGTGAGAATAACCCTGATACCAAAAGCAGGTAAAGACTTGACCAAAATTAAAAATTACAGACCAATATCCCTTATTAACATAAATGTAAACATTCTTAAAAAAATGCTTGCCTACACAATACATTTTGGTTCAACATTAGAAAAACAATCAATGTAATCTAACATATAAATAAAAAAGGAACAGAAACACATGAACTTATAAACTGATGTTGAAAACACAGTTGACAAATACAACACCCATTCCTGACCCAAACACTTACAAAATAGGACTAGAAGGTAATCAAAATTGGCAAAGTAAAATCCTTTCCATATGCAGATGATATGGCTCTAAATGTAGAACACCCCAAAGATTCGAGAAGAAAATTGTTAAGACATAATTGAAATGTATGGCAATGTAAAAAGGTGCAAGAAAACAATATATAATAGCCACATTTATAATAGCCACACAAAATAAATATAACCAGAGAAACAAAAGATTAGGATAAAGAAAACTATAAAACACTATTACAAGAAACCAAGAGATACCTACATAAATATTAGAGAATATATTTTTTAAAGAATATATGCTGTTCATGAATAGAAAGACAACATTATGAGCATACCAATATTAACCAAATTGATTTACAAATATAATACACTCCAATGGAGATTCCTGCATCATTCTTCAAAGAGACGGAAAAGCAGTCATCACTTTTACATGGAAAGAAATCCCAGGATAAGCAAAGCACTACTTAAGAAGAATAAAATGGAAGGTCTTTCATTTTCCCACCTCAAAATCTACTATACAGATATGCTACTCAAAATATCTTAGTACAGAGTTCCGGCAAGATGGCAACCTAGTAACACACAGCAAAGAGACTGCGCAAAGATCAACGCAGGAGAGCCACTGAGAGGGAAACTCTACTCTTCCAGGTCAAAGGAGGAGCATCATAAAGATAAGTATACACAGATCCACTAGGTTTTGAAGAGCTGTGGGCTTTTGGCTTACCACTGTAGAGACTGGCTGGGGCTTAGCCTTAGCCCCACCACAGTCTCAGCTGGAGATGAGCTACTTTGGCCGGCCCAAAGGCTTTACTTAAGCACAACCACAGCTTGCTGCCACCTTTGGGCAGGGTTTACACCCCTCCAGTCCCACAGTCAGGTGATCAGGGCTCAACTATTCCTTTACTTTTATTTCTTTCTCTTCTCTCTTTCCCACCACAGTCTCAGAGGGCTCAGGTTTTTTTACAATCTAGTTTTTTTCCCCCTCTCTTCTAATTCACACACCACTGCTGGCCTCCAAGCCACGACCCTCCACCAAGGGCAACTCTGCCCACCTTCCACACAGCTAAAAGAGCTCCCGTCAGTCCTCTGTGGACTTACAGGTGGCTGGGGAAATCCTGCATACCTTGCAATGCACCTCAAATGACTGGGGCATCTCTCCTTCAAACAGCTGGGGGAACTCCCTTCTAAGCAGGTGAGGAAACTCCCAACCACCCCTTGGGATGCTCCACTCTGCCTGCCTTCCACAGCCCACCACGTGGCTGGGGGATCCACTGCCCATCCTCCTTGGGCCTACACATGGCTAAGAGAACTTCCTCCTGACCACCACAATGCTTCACAAGACCTAAAGCTGCTCTGAAAATCCCCTCCAGCGCTCCATGCTACTGCGGGAAATCTCCATCAGCCATCAGCAGTGCTCTACACCAAAGGAGGTACACCCACCTGTCCTCAGCAGATCCTCATGGATTGGAAGACTCAATATAGTAAAGATGTCAGTTTTTCCCAAGGCACTATATAAGTTTAATGCTATCCCGATAGAAATAGGACCACCTTTCTTCAAATAATTGGAAAACTGATTACAAACTAAATATGGAGAGGGAAGAAGCCCAGAATTAGCAGAGAACTCCTCAAGAAGGACAGAGTGGGAGGGTTCACTTTACCTGACTTTAGCACCTATTATACAGCCACAGTGGTCAAAAGAGTGTGGCATTGGAATAATGACAGATAATCAGACCAATGTGGAAAAAAATCTGAAAAAACAAACAAACAAACAAAACCCCAAAACCTGAACACCCAGAAAGAAAATCATCTGCATACAGACAACTGATTTTTGATAATGGCCCAATGAAAAAATGTCAAATGGGAAACGGATGCCCTCTTCAACAAGTGGTGCTGGAAAAAGTGGCTATCCACCTGCAGAAAAATGAAGCAAGACCTCTACCTCACTCTATGCACAACAATAAACTCAAGGTGGATCTTACACTTTGAGGTAAAACCCCAAACTATTAGGGCCATCAAAGAGGGAATTGGGACAACCCTTTAGAGAACTTTAGCGCAGGGAATACATAGGTTATCAAAAATAGGGAAGGACACAAACACAGAAGAGGCACAAATTG
>NW_022103931.1:1204230-1205406 GCF_000313985.2 Echinops telfairi | reverse complement strand
GGTTGATGCCAACTCACAACAATCCTATGCGAGAGAGTAGAACTGCCCCTGTGAGTCTCTGAAATTATAACTCTTGACAAAAGTCGAAAGCCCTGTCTTTCACTCATAACTGTCAAAAGAAAGTTTACCCTTGAGTCCCTCGGTCTTTGCCTCCTAGGCTAGGAAGCCAGCCACTTGTCCCACAGTTCCACAATGTCAGTTCAGGAGAGAAGGTACTGCAGTTGTCCCCCATGGCTACAACCAGTTGACCTTAGAGCAACGGCCCAAAAAGGGGAGCACATGAAACAGTAAGCTATTGGAAGTTTTGGTAAGTACTTAAGATGTTGATTACAAAAATGATGATGTGGTATGCAAACCCCTTCCTAACTTATAATAAAAAATAAAACAACTTAGTGAAATGTTCAATAAAATATTTGGTAAAACACAAGGGAACGATTAAACTTGTATTACACTTCTATTTAACTTATGTTGGTTTTCTTACTGTCAATCATTAATTTAGTGCTGGTAATGTTACTCCATCATTGCCAAATATATATAGATAATTAAATCTCACCTGTTCCTCATACACATATATTTTTGGCTTATAATTAGTATAGTTGATTGTATAACTGACTTTTTCTGATTACTCTGGTTCATAGATATATTTCTAAACAGCTTCTAATACTTAGCAGTCTGTCTTAAGCTATAGCCATTTGCATACATGTTATTTTCTACCAAAACCATATATATAATTAAGAATGATCTGTAATCTTTGAGAACGCATAGCACAGTGATTTGTCTAAGGGCAAAGCATGTTTCCAGGCTCGTTCCATTAAGTTAAAAAAAAAAGCTAATCAAATATTCCAATTATTTTTAAAATGTGTAAGCATCATATCTATTATAAATAAAAATAATTTAAAAGTTCTTAAGACTATTGCTCTGATTAGAGAATTTTTTTAAATGAAATAAACTAACTTGTTGATGTCAGTAACCATAATAATCAAAACATTCACAGTTCTTCACAAACACAAATGTAAATCAATACCCAATCACAATAGCTTTAGCTCTGGGCCAGTCAGGAAGGGCAGAGGAAAAGAAGAAGGCCCTTCCTGAAGGTAAACAAGCGGCCATGTAGCAGGGAAACAACAAAGCCCACATGGAAAAAACACACCAGCCTGTGTGATCACAAGGTGTCGA
>NW_022103931.1:1197011-1202447 GCF_000313985.2 Echinops telfairi | reverse complement strand
GCAATCCAGGACAGATAAACCCCTCAGGAACAATAATTGGAGTAGCGATAACATGAGGGTAGAGGGAGGTGGGGGGAGAAAGGGGAGAAATGGGGAACCAATCAAAATGATTGACGTATAACCCACCCCACCCCCATCCTCCCCCCTCAGCAGGATGAACAACAGAAACATGGGTGAAGGGAGACTGCCGATGATGTAAGATAGGAAAATAATAATTTATAATTTATCAAGTGGTAACAAAGAGGGGGGCAGAGAGGAGTTGATACCAAGGGCTCAATGGAAAGTAAATGCCTAGAAAAGAATGATGGCAACATACGTACAAATATGCTTGCTATGATTGACGTGTGGATTGCTATAAGAGCTGTAAGAGCCCCCGATAAAGCAATTTATCTTGAAGAAGAAGCAGGCCCTTGATGAGATAGATTGACACAGTGGTTGCAAGAATGGACTGCAACATAAGCCTAATATTGAGGATGGCGGAGAACCGGGTGGTGTTTCATTCTGCTGTACAGAGGCTCACTCTGAGTTGGAACGGACTGAACAGCAACAACACCTGGGCCAAGCTATGAAAACAAAATTACAAAAAGCAAAAGTGCTTTCTTGTTCCCATCAATTGAGGTATAAAAAGTTATTGCTTAAAAAATATTGTGCTGAATTGTGGATCAACAATCTTAAAGCATGTTGTAAAATTAAAACATTAAACGTTAATGCTTACACTGACACTAACTTTTGCGACATTGTTACCTGTACAACACTGAAAAACAAATTCTATCAAATGAATATCAAACATGATAACGAAGTCTTCCATACTAAGAATACTGAATACATTTTCTCCGTAAGACTCTAATTTAATAATGAAACGCCTAATTCACTTCTACAGTCACTGTATAAATTATAGCAATGCTTTATATG
This sequence comes from Echinops telfairi, assembly GCF_000313985.2. Lineage (NCBI taxonomy): Eukaryota > Metazoa > Chordata > Mammalia > Afrosoricida > Tenrecidae > Echinops > Echinops telfairi. The sequence goes on along the minus strand of NW_022103931.1, from coordinate 1,201,535 downwards.
CTGAAGGAAAATATTTGTTAATTGAAAGAAAAAAACAAAGGAAGTACTCAGGACATAGACTACTTTATAATTTTCTAGCATTTTTTCTGTCTTAAAGATTTATTTATCTCGGGGAGCGAGGAGGGAGGGGAAAAAATGAGGCCCTAATGCCAGGGGTTTGGGTGGCGAGGAAATGTTTTGAGAATGATGAGGGCGGTGAATTTACAAATGTGCTTTGCACAATTGATGTATGTATGGATTGTGATGGGAGGTGTATGAGCCCCTAATAAAACGATTGAAAGAAGAAAAGAAAAAAAAAAGATTTATTTACCTCATTTTAAAGGAGGGAAATTTAAAATATATCTTTCACTTACATAAACAATGTAACCTAATATTCATTTTAAAAACACAGCATCATTTATAACTATAGGCACTAATAAAATTAGAGTAACTTGGCAGCCTGCAATCTGGACCTCTAAAGCAAGGAAATATTACTTACCAGTACTTCAAGAATTTGGAATTTCATATATGAAACAGAAATTATCAGGATAAACTGACCTATCAATAGCTTCCACTATATTTGTCAAAGCTTTCTAAAATCACCCTAATTGGAATTGACGTCAAGAAACTCTAGCAGATTTCTCTAGGCATATAAAAGTATGAAGTATTTTTCTAGATGCAGAAACATACCTCCTTACTGAACTTATCTTTAAAAATATGCAAAGGAAAAACATTCAAGAAATGTAAACTGGGTGGCAAACAGATAGTATAAATTGGAAAATATATTAAGGGCTTTTAGATTTTTTCCTAGATATGTATAAATGTCTATTTAGACTTACCTTTGTAGTATCTAATAACTGCTCAGAATTGTCTTTCCCCAATCTCTGCCATGTACTGTAGTTTACTGACTCTTGGATCTGTTGAAAGTGGAAGGGCAAGGGATTCAGATCAGATTGCGCAGTTAATATTTCAAGATTATGTCTATTACTGTCTATAAACACATATAAAATCAAAGCCACAACCATTGGTAGATCTTGAGGGGAATGTGCATACTCAGGGTAGAACACAAATGCATCAAATACCTAATTTCACCTGACCACTGGCTCAAATAGTGGAAGAGACATGCTTTTGCTTGTATTTTTCTTTTCATTTCCAGTAGTATATGAAGAAATCTCTACTCAAAAACTAGTTAGGCACAGCTGTGAAACAAAGTCATGGCTGTCAATGTGATATACAGGGCAGTGATATACAGGGCAGTCATTGAAAAACAGCTAAATGTGATGATCATTGAGCATGATAACAACTACAACCTGCAACAATTAAAAATGTATAAATATATATTTACAAACAATTGAAACAAAGAAATATCTGAGATTGAGAACTAACACATGAAAATATAAAATTGTCCAAAATATCAGAAAGCATACAAAGAATGGGGAAAAGTAGTCAATTAAAATAATAGGAGACAAGTCAGAAATCCATCACTCTATGCCAGTGGTTCTCAACCTTCCTAATGCCATGACCCTTTGACACAGTTCCTTAAGTTGTGGTGACCCCACAACGGACAAAATTATGTTCGTTGCTACTTCATAACTGTAAGTTTGCTACTGTTATGTATCATAATGTAAATATCTGAAATGCAGGATGTATTAGGTGACTCCTGTGAAAGGGTTTTTCGACCTTCAAAGGGGTTGCGACCCACTGGTTGAGAACTGCTGCTCTAGGGCAGCTGGTTCTTGACATGGCCCAAAATTCCTATGGAGAATGAAAAATATCTTTAACAAATGGTGCTAGCAAATTTGGGTATCATCTGCATAAAAATGAAATAGGATCCATACCTCAAACCATAAACAAAAGCTAAACCAAACTGTATTAAAGACATACATGTCAAAGTTAAAATTAAGTTTCTAGAAGGTAGCATGTGGAGCCTTGGTGGTGTAGTAGTTATGCATTAGGCTGAGATTCACAAGGTCGGCAGTTCAAAACCACAAGCTGTTCCTTGGGAGAAAGACAGGGCTTTCTACTCCTGTAAATAGGTAAGTCTCAGAAACCCACAGGTACAGTTCTACCCTGTTCTATAGGGTCCCTGTGAGTCAAGCATCCGCTCAATGGCAGTCAGAATGAGAGAGTGAAAAATTGAGTGAGTGAGTAAGAGAGAAAATAATGTAGGAACTGCGGTGAAGAAAAATTTCTCAAATATGGCTCTCCTACCCAAGTCTCTGTAACTCCCACCAAATGACTGGGTGGGCTATGCAAATAGGGTTGTGTAACACTAAGACAGGGGGTTGGTCAGTTTTCACTACCACCTCCCTGGCTATAAGGATGAGCCATCTTTGAAGCAGCAGTAAAGAGAAAAACCCTGAGGATCACTGAAGAGCACCTGTCTGTGGTAGAGGGTGCCTAGGCCTGATGCACCAGAACCTGGGACACGGAGACTCATTAAGTGTTGACAAAGATGTGGAGAAATTTGAACACGTGCACTACTAGTGGGAATATAAAAAGGTACAGTCATTATGGAAAATAGTTTGGTGATACTTCAAAAAGTTAAAACACAAAATTATCAATCCTAGGTATATACTCAAAAGAATTTAAAGCAGGAATTCAAACACTCATACACCAATATCCATTGCAGCACTATTCACAGTAGTTGAGAGGTGGAAACAATCCAAGTGTCCATCAACATATCTCTAGTGCTATAGCCACCCAGTGGAAGATTATTAAGTCCTAAAGAGAAATTGAATTCTGATACATGCTATGTCTTGCACGAACCTTCCAAACAATATGCTGAGGCAATGAAAACATCTAAAATAGTAGTGATGCTTGCACAAATGGTGAATGTAACTGATAATGCTGAACTGAACATTTTTAAATGATGAAATGGCTAATGTTTTATTAAATATTTTATCAAGGTAAAAAATTTTTAAATCATCTCCAAACACAAAATAACTATTCAAATTATTGAGAGAAATGGTTCCATGGCTCTCTAAAATGCAGTGAGTGACAGATGGTTTTTCTAAGACCAAATTTCCTGTCATTGAATCGATTCAGATTCACAGAGACACTTGAGAACAGAGTAGAACTACCTCATGGGATTCCCAAGGCTATAAACCCTGACCAAAGCAACCGTCATCTCTTTCTCCCATGGAGAGGATAGTGGGTTGGTTTGCAGCCAAGTGCTTTAGCTACTGTGCAGCCAGAGCTCCTTTCTGCTTATGTATATGTACAAATATAAAAGGCAGCTCCGAAGTAGAAAAATTTCCAAAATACTAAGAGATATATGTACATTGTCTTACAAATCCAAGTGTCACATATGCTCAAGCTATTCTTTCTCATAGTAAGCACTCATTACTAATGCTCTCCTGCTTCTCAACACCAACGTTTTTCCCAATGTCTTCCTCCATACTCAGTTATGACACAAAGAAGTTTGTACTCCCTTATTTCCCTGCTTTCTACAAGTCTCCACTTCAAGTAACGCTACATGAAACAGGATCTTGCTCAATTTTGCACATGAACGTGCAATTTAATCTTCTTTGGCTTTGAGCATTTGCCTCTCAAATGTATGACTGCCCACATTCTTTTTTCTTTCTCAATGTTTCTATCGATGGACAACAAAACCAGCAAAATCAAACTAAACTCACAGCCATCGAACTTATTCCAACCCATAGCAACCCTATAGGACAAGCAGAACCACTCTCTGGAATTCCAAGTCTGTTTACAGGAGCAGAAAGCCTCTTCCTGCTCGTACAGAGCATCTGGTGGTTTCGAACTTCTTTCTTGTACTCATTGTCTCTAGCTTCCCACCCCCACGTCCCCTGCTATACCCCCAAGAGAATATTAATCCAGTTACTATCTCCATAGATTTTCCCATTCTGGAGTTCATATAAAGTAAAACATACAAACAACAACAAAACTAATAACCAAAGCAAAGTAAAAGTGAGAAAAAACTTCAATAGAAAAAGAAAGCAGAAAATATTAAAAACTAGAACAAATATTAAATGGGTCAGAAGGGAGATCAAATAATAATGTATTAAAGTTTATTTAACCTAACTGAATCTACAATAATCCACTGTCCAATGTACTATGCATGATAGCAAGATTATTCACATTCTGAGTCTGTCTATGGTCACAGGGAATCCACCAGAGGATTAGTACATGTGTACTTCCCTCTGCTTTTTTCCTTTACCTGAAACAACTTTAAAATGGGTCAAACGGGATATCAAATGATTGGATAGCCAGGCACCATGTAGTTTCTTCACCACACTTTATATAGTACCCATTATTTTCAATGATCTCTTCATGAGGGTAAGTATCAAGCAGGGCCTCTTCATGAGGGCAAGTATCAGGCAGAGTATCATGACATTATTGACATCAATTAACTTGGACACTGTTTTGTATGTTTTAGCTATGTGACACAAGAGCATGCTGTGTGGGTAGAAGAGCCACATTAAGCAATTTCACTCCATTGCTGAAACCCTGGTGGGGACTGAGCATGATAGTAGGACAGGAGGAAATTCAAGGGAAATAGAGGAAAGAGCTGGGAGGCAA
>NW_022103931.1:1193224-1195902 GCF_000313985.2 Echinops telfairi | reverse complement strand
AATGAGGACCTAATGCCGGGGGCTTAAGTGGAGAGGAAATGTTTAGAGAATGATGAGGGCAATGAATGTACTTTACACAATTGATGTGTGTATGGTGATAAGAGTTGTATGAGCCCCTAATAAAATGATTTAAAAAAACCTTTCAGAAAAAAGAAATTTCACTCCATGACGAGCATTAAATGAAAAGGTATTTTATGAATTTTAATTTTTTTGTCTGATCCATATCCTTTTGTCTTTTTTTCCCCTAGTTGGTCATAAGTTAACTTCTACTGTGTTGTTCGCTGCCATCAAGCATGCCCTAACTCACAGAAACCCCATGCACAGTCGGATGGTTGTGGTCCATATGGCTTTTTCTTTGCTGATTTTTTTCATCAATAGCTTGCCAGGCCTATCTTCCTCATCTATCTTAGTCTGAAAGCTCCATTGTAACTTGGGGTGTCTACCCGGAAGTACAATGGTCAGAAATCAAACGCCTGCACAGAAGGTTAGAATTCTACCCTTACGCTATCACCATCACCAGGGCTTGTCACCATCAAGTCAATTCTGACTCACAGAAGCCCCATGGCAGAGAACTGTGCTCCAGAGGACTTGTTCAATGGCAAACCAGCAGCTGAGCACACTAACCATTGCTTCCTAATTTCCACGATAGATAGGCAGATATGAACATTTGGGGCAATTTCTAAAAGAAATCTGCATCAATAGGGTGTCTTTATGCTATCACCTTGCTATCTCTATTTTATTTTTCTCAATTTTTTCCCTTGTGATACCACTTTTCTTCTCAGCGTCTATGTTTTGATTGTGGTCTTTGTGCTGCTAAGGGCATTCAAGCCCAAGAATACAGCTAACCCCTATTTTATTATATCCTCATAGTATAATTACATAGAGAAGTGATATAGAACAGAATTGTGTGTTTGGGGAAATACAATTATTGCCCAAGTCAAATGTATTAATTCCAAGGGAAAATAGGAATCTTTAAAAATCACTGTAATCCGCTCACCTCTACATACAACATCTTAATTTTGCTGCCTCTTATTTGTTCCTTCAGACTTATTTGGGCCCTGAATCTTGCCAGTTTTATATAAATATCGACTTTTTATTTCAAATGCACTTAAAAAAGTCTAACAGGTAACCATAATTCATATAATAGCTTGAACATAATGTTAGAGGAGGAAAACTGGTAGCTCTACTAGAAGCATTTTAAGAGCTGTATTTAAGTGGGAAAAAGTACATATACCCAAAAAAAAAACCCCTTATTTTCAAAAGAAATATCTAAAGCCTTAAAGCCACTCTAGAATGCTTCAAGAGTAAATAAATTCTATACTCAATTGCCATAGTAACCTTAAATTAGATGCACTGCTTCTAAAACAAAAAAAGTTCTCTCACATAATGCAAAAACAAAGTTTTCAACGTATGACCTTTACCCTCTAGGAGTTTATAATCTAAAACTGAAAGGTGTAAGCATAAAAGGAACAGCAAGACAAATGCTATGCTAAACTGTGAGGTAGCTTCACTCATAAGGAGGACCCCTGGGAACCTTCCCCCACCCCCTTTCTGCCCTCACCTTCTAGCTTGCTGGTCACCTGAAAGCTGCCAGAGCCCTGCCATGTTTTCCCTGGCCTGGGATCCACAGGACTGCAATCACTGACATGTGATATTCTTACACAAGTCTGAAGACGGACTTATGAACTAGTAATGGACTTATGGACTTGAGCTACACTGGGCTGGGATATTTTCTTAATATAGAATTATTATAATTACTTCTTGATATAAAGTCTTTTCTTACAGATATGTCTCACTGGATTTGTTTCTCTAGTCAACCCAGCCTAACATACCCCTCACATATCCTGGCTGACTTTCCACAGCCACCCCCCATTTTAAAGATGCTTTCATTTTAGTTCACTCAGTGTCAGATTACCCAACAAGCAAAGTAAGGGGCTGATGTGTGCTTAATTACTATCTGTAGTAAGCAATCCCAATATATCAAAGATTCTACTTCTAGGTATAGCTGTCATCTGTTCGTTGCAATCACCACAGCACCTTTCTACAGAAGCAAAACTTCATTTCAAATTTACAATCACTGACAGGGATACAGAGTGCCCAGTAAACAAGATGAGAACCAGGAAAAACATGAAACTGTTCCCTAAAAATTAGTAAGTACACATAAACCGTGTTTTACCTTGCTTATTGAGTAATCCACCCGAGTTCATCTCCAAAGATGCTAAATCCAAACCATTCACTCACTCACTGGCCATCAAGTTGATTCCAACTCATAACAACCCTAGAGAGCATGGTCGATCTGCTCCTGTAAGTTTCCGAGACTAACTCTTTTGCTGACCTTGCAGATTGCAGCCCAATGCATAACCATTACGCCACCGTCGATTACGCCACCATCGCAACTGTAACACTTAATGGGAATAGAAAGCCTCATCTATCCCCCAGGAGCAGTTGGTAACTTCAAACTGTTGACCTGGCAGTTAGCAGCCCAACCTTTAACCACTATGCCACCAGGGTTCCAAATCCAGTGGATATCCTTAAAAAAATCAGGATAGTTAGCATTTTATACGCTTACCATATATACTGGAGTATAAGCCGGCCTGAATATCAGCCGAGGCACCTACTTTTACCACAAACCCAGGGACAAGGGAACAACAAGTGATCGAAACTGGTGGTGAGGTGGG
>NW_022103931.1:1180500-1191992 GCF_000313985.2 Echinops telfairi | reverse complement strand
GTGAAGGGAGACGTCGGACAGGGCAGGATATGACAAAATAAACAATTTATAAATTATCAAGGGCTCATGAGGGATGGGGGAACGGGGAGGGAAGGGGAAAAATGAGGACCTGATGCCGGGGGCTTAAGTGGAGAGCAAATATTTTGAGAATGACGAGGGTAATGAATGAACAAATGTGCTTTATACAACTGATGCATGTATGGGTTATAATAAGAGTCGTATGAGCCCCTAATAAAACGATTTAAAAAATAATAAAAACCTGCATTAAAAATGTGCAGAAATATTCAGCTCATATACCTGCATATACGGTACCAGATTTTTGCTTTGAAATTTTCTTATAATGGGTATTTGATTTACATTACACAGCAACTTGGACTGCTAACAGTACTTCTATACTTATTTTGACAAAAAGAATACTAGCTTCCATTCTCTGAGCACATACTATTTGGTTGGCTTTTGGTCCAACACTGTATTATCTAGTTTCATTTGCAGTAAATGATATATATAAGGAGCTATGGTGTCACTGTGAGGTAGGCACTGGGCTGCTAAATCACAAGGTTAAAACTACCAGCCACTCTGGGGCATAAGAAGCTGTCTGCTTGAGTAAAGATCTATATAGCTTTGGGATGTTCTAAATCGATGTGGTAATGATTGTATACTTCTTGATATGACTGAACCACTGAATTGTATGATATGTAAATTAAGTGCCAATAAAATGTGGGGGCAAAAAGATCTATAGCCTTGAAAACCCTTTATAGGGCTGACATGATGACAGTTGATTTCATGATCTTATGAGGGAGCTATTATTTTTTTTATTAAAAGATCATTTTATTGGGGACTCTTATAGCTCTTATAACAATTCATACATCAATTTTATCAAGCATATTTGTACATATGTTGCCATCATTATTTTCTAAACATTTGCTTTCTATTGAGCCCTTGGTATCAGCTCCTTTTCCCCCTCTATCTTGTGGCCCTTTGATAAATTATGAATTATTATTTTCATATCTTACACCGACCGCTGTCTCCCTTCCCCCATGGTTTCTGTTGTTTGTTCCCTTAGGGGTGGGGTGGTGGTGGTTATGTGTTGATCATTGAGATCAGTTTCCTCTTGCTCCCCTCCCTTCCCCACCTTTTCCTTACCCTCCTGGTATTGCTACTCCCATTCCTGTTCCTGGATTCCGTGTTTCGTGAGCTCTTATCTCTTATCTGTACCTGTGCACAGGCTCCAGTCTAGCCCGCAGTGAAAGGCAGGACTGGGGTCATGACAGTGGGGGTGAGGAAGCCTCAAGGAACCAGAGGAATAGTGTGTGTTTCATCAGTGCTATACTGCACCCTGGTTGACTCATCCCTTCCTTGAGACCCTTCTGTGAGGGGATGTCCCATTGTCTCCAGGTAGGTTTTGGGTCTCTACTCCCAAGCTCCCTTGTTCTCAACAATATGTTTGTTTGTTTGTTTGTTTGTTTGTTTGTTTGTTTGTTTGTTTGTTTGTTTTGGGTCATCTGATGCCCGTTACCTGATCCCGTTGACACCTCATGATCGCACAGGCTGGTGTGCTTCTTCCATGTGGGATTGTTGATTCTCTGCTAGATGGCTGCTTATTTAACTTCAAGCCTTTAAGACCCCAGATAGCTGGGCCACATCAGCTTTCTTCACCACATTTGCTTACGCACCCATTTTGTCTTCAGCGATTGTGCCCGAAGATGAGCATCACAGAATGGCAGGTTGTTAGAACAAAGTGTTCCTGCGTTGAGGGGACGCATGAGCAGAGGCCCAACATCCATCCACTACCTGAGTGCATTATTGCCTTATAAATATATGTACATTGGCCAATACCTCTATTTTTATAAATTAATTTATTTACATATGTACACACCTATGCTTATAACTCTATCCACAGCTTTGCTTCCTAGATCTTTCCTCTGTTTGAGGGAGCTCTTATTATTATTCCTATTTTACAGATCAGAAACTGAGACTAAGGAAAGCTTTACTTGCTAATACACATAGCTTCTGAGTAATCAAAAGGAAGTCTTAATATCCTGTTACATTTACCCTTATATACTTTCTTATTCTTCATATTGAATTGTTATTTGCTGTCACTATACAGCATGTAACTGATTTGTATATGCTAACTTTTATATTCAAATTATCTTTTTGAGCTATTGCTAATGCAAGTACCTTTGTACAAAAGCCTTTGCATCTTTAATATTCACATTCAAAATATCTGCTAATCATAAGTTTTGCATCCGCTTGGTCAATTATTTTAATTCAATACATATTTATTATAATTCTGAGTATTAGTGTGAATTATGACATCTTAAGGAGAACTGGGTGACAAATGAGGAAATAAACATATAAAGTAAAATAATTGCACATTTATTTAGGGAAATACTTTTCATATTTGATCTTAAGCCCTGGAAGTTTTTATACGTAGACGCTAATCCTGAAATCTCAGTATGTTCCATCAACAATGTGATGAACCATTTGAACCTTTTCCCTGGTAAAGCTTCTCAGAGTGCACACAGAGTCCAGAGACCTCATCACATGTTTTTAGAAGAAATGGAAAAACACTAAATTTTCCATAAGTATTGGTTTTGATTATGATAACAATGGAGATAATGAAACCTCTTTAATATAGTACTTACTGTGCTGCGTTAAGTTCAATAAATGGCACTGAATTTTCATAGATCATGCATGTTGCGGGGGTATAGAATAATTTTTCAGTTCATTTACTTTACCATATTTTAAAATAATCTATCTTTCATGAGATTTTCCTATCACAGATGCTTTTGAATATGGTTCTTGGTTTTACCCTACTTGTTCAATTCTTATAGGTTCATTTTTGGGGTTTTCCTCCCCCTACCTTTCCCCCTTTACCTTGTAACACTGAATAGGCATTACTGTAAAATGCTAAATTAAGTGGTGAGAGCAGACATCTTCTGTGATTCCTGATTTTAGTCAATAAGAATCTAATTTTCTACTTATATTCATAAGTATCTTTCTCTTCTTCAAAATGAAGTACCTCCCTTGTATTCATAGTTTGCTGAGATGGTTTATTAAATTAAGGAATAGCGATTCAATTTTATCAAACATTTTTTTCCCATACAGTCAGAATGGCTTTTTTATTTTTTCTTTAAGAGAAGTATTTATTCATTTTCTAAGCTTTGGAGTAGTTTGTATGAGAGGATCTCAAAATGTTCATGACAAAAATGGAATTAAAAGACAGAATTTTTTCCATGAACATTTTGTAGCACCATATAATCAGAATTCTTTCTACTTGATTATCTTGTATAATTTTCTGGTAAAACTCTTTAGATCTGAAGTATTATTAATGTAAGGTTTTGCTAAAGATTCATATTAAGTGTGCTTTATGGATCAGGATAGCGATGTCCTATTACAGTAGGCTTCAGCTACTGTGGTTTGAAGATGAAACACAGCAAGAAGCCTGCTCACACGTGCAGATGATACCGAGCATTTACAGGGTAGAGCAGCTGTGAAGGCCAACCACACTAGGCAATGGCGCAGGCAACTTTTCAACCCTCCAGAAGGTTCCTTCAAGAAAGAGCACTTGAGGGAGGAAGGAATATGGCTACCAGAAAACAAGCAATGGAAGATCTCCTCAGCAAATACCTAAGTCCCAACAGGAGAGAATCCTGAGCTTTCTGGGGGAAAAAAACACAAAACCTCATAGATCAACGAAGACAGCAGCTGACTGTTTCTGACTTTGAGGGACTCTCTTTCGTTATTCAGCAGTGGCCCAAGCCCCTTAGGGCAGTCCCTCTACCCTTGAATGAGAATACACCCCCCCACCAGCTTCCATTTCAACTCACCCAACCAAGCCCCTCCCTCACCTGACTGGCTCCTGGGAGCCCAGGGAGGACAGCAGATAGCCAAAGCATTGATGTAGATATCCTCACTACCCACATAACACTCTTCACCCAAAATCATGTTTTCCTTTTCTTCCTTGTCATCCCTCTCCCCATGCACACTATCCTCCTCTGCACAGCAGGTGCATGCACATACCAACCCTTCCAAAGAAGCAAGAAGTTCAACCCAAATTATGTATTTATTTTTCACTTTTCAGAACTTTCTTTTATATTAATTGAATCGATATTCCTTTTGACTTTCACATCCTCTTTCCACTAAGCCCCACCCCCAGTTAGGTCAAAACATAATACCTTATTTGATTTCACTTTTGACTCAATTTAAAGGTTTTTTTTCCAGTTTTTAATACTTTCTGCTGTTTTGGTTGAGGTTTTTCTATATCTTGTTAGTCGTTGTTTTTGCTTGATTGCTTCCTGCTTGTGTTTTGTATGATTTTCTGTATATGAAAGCTAGGATAGCTAGATCTAGAAAGGCAGTAACTAGATTGATAATTGCCTAGGGATTGGCAGGAGAAGATGGGGAAAATGGGGAGATAACAACAATGAATATGAGAAGCAAATGCTGTGATTGTGGTGGTCATTGCACAAATCTTCTTAATAAGATTGAACGATTAAATTGTATGATATGTGTTCAAACAAAGGGCTTATCACTAAAATCTACACAATCCTGCAAGCTTACAATAAGGAAAAAACTAATTGTCTACTGAGGAGGTGGGCAAAAGACCTGAACAGAAGATTCACAAGGGAGGACTCCAAATGGCCAATAAGCATATGAGAAAATGCTCCTAATAATTAGCCACTGGGGATATGCAAATTAAAGCAACTATGAGATACCACCTAACACCCACAAAGATAGCCCAATTCAAAAAATCATAAAGCAACAAATGTTGGAGGGGGTGTGATGAGACAGGAACTCTCATTCACTGCTGGTGGTCTTGTAAATGTGTATAGCCACTGTGAAAAGTGATTTGGAAATAACTAAAACAGATGGAAATCAAGTTACCTTACGACACAGCAATCGCACTACTGGGCATATACCCAGAAGAAATAAGAAACAGACCACGACCAGACATCTGCGTTCCAATGTTCATTGCTGTGCAGTTCACAATCGCAAAGAATTGGAACAGCCTAAATTTGCATCAGTAGACGAATGGATTAAAAACTCTGGTATATACATACAATGAAGTACTAGGAATCCCTAAAATATAGTGATGAAAAGATGAAGACCTCATGTCATGGAAAAGAGTTGGAAGATATTATGCTGAGTGAAGTTAGCCAAGCAAAAGAAATAAAAAACCAAGTACAACATGAGCCAACTGATCAGCTTTGGGGAGTGGGGGGTGGGGGGGGCATTGCACATAACACAGTTCCCAGGCTGAGGATCAGATACTCTTGCATGAGCCAGATCAAAACCAATGATGCATACATCATCAAAAAGAAAAGGAAAAAATAAAGTACCTGTGCTGAAAGACTTCTCGCCCAATTGCCACCGCCCCCGTCCGTCTCCCCACAACACACACACACCGCCCACCATATGCCTTTAAAGCCCACAGTGGGATTGGGAAAGAAAACAGATGGCAATGAGGGACCAAGGCACTAATCCACCCAAGGGGAAGGTATTGTGTATGTCTCTACAAGAAAGGGAGAGTAGACCTCATTCCAGTACACCAACCCTTGAGGATGATGGTCCTGCTCAAAGCAGCTCATTCACAGAGAGGACTGCAGGGCCGGCCTCGGCTAGAGACATGATGTCCTCTCCCTAGATGACAGCGCTACAGCAAACAGCGCTAAGGATACAGTTTGGGGATATTGGCCTGTATGACCTGCCCACGTTGGGGGCAAACCAAGAGGGGAGTGACACAGACCAGCAATGGGAGCAAAGCCATGAAGTCCTTCAGAAATCCCAATTTGTAGACTTCTGGCTCAAGGGACTGCGACTGGCATCTCATCTGAACTGGTTGGAGATACTCACCAGGGGCCCACACTGAAAGTCTAAAGGTGTAATGGGGCAGAGGCTGGGGGGAGTGGCACTAGACCACTCCATCATTGACTGTAGGAAGAGTAATGGGGACTTGTAGGAGGTTCACGTCTTGGTCACAAATGTTGAGGAATAAAAGGGTATAAGTGCTGTTAGGTAAGTGGGTCCTGGGATATGGAACCCTGAAAGAAAGGGGAATTGAACTGATGAATTATAACAGGTCCTGCTTGCTATTTAACAGAGAGATACCCATCTACACTGGGTCAGGATAACAGTTAGACTTAAAACTATTTGTATGGTCTTATTGTTTGTTTATTTCTTTTGGTGTCTATCTATATATCAGATAGGCAGGATAAACAACCCCAAGGAGACAGCGAAGAACTGACGGTTTGGTGGGGGGTGGGAATGGGAGGGGAGGTGGAGGTTGGTGAGCAGTAAGCCAATAACAACAGGGACAAGGGAACAGTAATCGTTCTAAAATTGACAGTGAGGAGGGTGTAGTGTTCCTTGTGGTGTTTGATCAAATGAAATGTATCTGAGAGGAATTACTGAAAGGTGAACGATGGGTAAACATGATAGTGGGGCAGGAGGAAAGAAGAAAGTAAAAATTATATGTATTGGTATAAATAGAGATATGTATATAAATAAATATGTAAAGATAGGTGTATTTATCTACGTATGTATACATATGCAAAAACAACAAGGAAGCAGAGGGACTTTGGGCATGGGGCACTGTATTAAACCTTCCAAACACCTAACTGAAGACAAAATGGGTACATAAGCAAATGTGGTGAAGAAAGCTGATGATGCCCGTCTATTAAAAGATAAAGCATCTGGGGTCTTAAAGGCTTGAAGTTAAACAAGCGGCCATCTAGAAGGGAAGCAACAAAGCCCACATGGAAGAAACACAGTAGTCTATGTGGTCACGAGGTGTCGACGGGATAAGTTATCAGAAGTTCAAAAACAAATAATGAATCATATTGACATGAAGGAGAATAGACAAAGTAGAGACCCAAACCCCACCCGTAAGATAATTGGACATTCCCTCACAGAAGGGCCACATGGAAGGGATGATAAATCTAGGAGATAAAACACATAACTATCCTCTAGTTCTTTAATATTTCCTCCCCTTACTATTATGGTCTTTGTTTTCCTTAATTAATCTTCTTAGACCTGCGTGTGTTCCTTTGTATAATTAAGAGCATTTGATGCATGAAAGCTAAGATAGATAACCTTCCAGAAACAGTAACAGGAATAATGATTCCCTGAGGGTATAGGAAGAGAGGTGGGAGAAGGGGAGTTTACAGCAATAATGACTGTATAACCCCACTTGAGACGAACGAATAACAGAATTGCAGGTGAACGGATACATTCGATGGTGTAAGATATGGCAAAAATAATAATAGCATATAACATAATAATAAGGGTTTCTGGGGGACAGGGTGAGGGAGGGAGGGGATAAACGGGAGTTGATATTAAAGAGTTCAAAAAGAAAGAAAATGTTTTTAAAGTAATAGTGGTAGCAATTATAAAATTATGCTTGACCAACTGAATTATGGATTATTATAATATCTGTAAGAGTTCCCAATTAAATAAATAGTATATATGATGTATGTGCCAATAAAACTTTTTTATATACTTATAAAAAATTTAAAAATTTGAAGTGAAAGAAATTTATTCCCACAACTGAAAAGGAGGCACAAAGCCTGGTGAGCCTCTTTGGATTTTGGAGACAACACTTAGGTATGCTACTCTGTTCTCTATAGCAAGTGACTCAAAAACCTGCCAGCTTTGTGTGGGGCCAAGACAAAAGAAGGCTCTTCAACAGGTTCAGGCTGCCTTACAAGCCACTCTGCCACTTGGGCCATAGGATTCAGCAGATCCAATAGTATTTGAGGTATCAGTGCAGACAGAGATGAGGTTTGGAGTGTGCATATACATATGTTGTATATTAATTGTGGTGATGATTGCACAAATCTTCATAATATGATTGAACTATTAAACTGTAAGATATGTGAAGTATACGCCAATAAAACTATTTTTTTTAAAGGGGGAAACAAGAATCTACACACTGGGGAGAAAAAACAATGGACAAGGGATGAATTACTAAAATCTGTAGAATTCTCAAACATGTCAAGAAGAAAAAGATAATCCAATTCAAAAGGCGCGAATACACAGTTCACCAAAAATGAGATTCATATGGCAAACAAACCCATGAAAAAATGCTCATGATCACTAGCCATCGGGGAGATGCAAATCAAGACAAGGATGAGATATTCACCTTGTACCTTGTATCATTGTTGACAGCCCAATTAAAAAACAGAGAACAACAAATGCTGAAGAGTATGCGGAGAGATTATACACCACTGATAGGCTTGTAAACATGTGTAACCATTGTGGTAAACAATACGGCGATACTTAAAACAACTAGGAATGGAAATATCATATAAACCAGTAATACCTGTGCTGGGCATATATTCCAAAGAACTAAGAAACAGAAGATGAACAGATCTATGCACTCTCATGTTCAGTGCAGCACAGTCCACATAGCAAGAAGCTGGTAGTGGTCCCAAAATCCATCAGTAGAAGAGAAGATAAAGAAATTCTGGTATATACACAATAGAATATTATGCATCCCTAAAAACCAGTGATGAAACCATGGAACACCTCATGACATTTATGGACCTGGAAATCATTATGCTGAGTGAAATTAACAATCACAAAATGACAAATATCGTATGAGTCTACTCTAAAAGGTCTACTCCCGTATGGATTTAAACACCAAGCCTTCTGCTATCAGGATATGTCATCTTCTAATCAAAGCATCTCCCCCTTTATTTGTACACCTTATAAAACACTTTGAGAGAGGAGGTCTCTCCTGTCTCTCCTGGACTCAGTTTCTCAAGATGCAGGAAGAGGGAGGAGACCAATCAGTTGCTACCATACAATATTGTTCGGAGGGCATCCCAAATCAACAGATACTCCTACAAGAGTGACTAGTGAATCTTATTGGAAATTCAAGTCAAGAGTTGGGGTAGTGGGTGGTGGTGGATGGACATGTTGGTCTCAGAGAAGACAATTAAACTCCTGTTGGTGGGTAAACCAGTGAGGAAACCTGTAGAATATTATAAAGTATACACCTCGCATTATGTTCCTAATTGAAGGGACATCTTTGGCCAAGTTTCTATCCAGCCCTTGGTGACCCAAGCCACATGTGACTTTAAACTGTCTTTTCAAGGGCCACAAGACCCTTCGTAAGCTACAACAAAGGGATCTGAATTGGAAACTCCATTAAGCAAACTGAGCTCTACCTTAAACTGACCTGTAACAGATTTAAGGAACGGACATACTACCTTGGACTTCAGGCTGAAACCCCCTAGTTTGAGGAGAAGCAGATGACGGCTATCCCAATGTTCTGGAATTAGTGGGTGTTGGACTTTGGTTCAAACCTCTTCCTTTGAGGGTGCCCAATGAATGCTGACCTGGGACTACCATATATTTACTATGTTTATGCTCTCTTTCTTTCCCCTGTGACTGTTAGTCTGGCAGGCATGGTTCTGATTTTGTGAATGAGTGCTAGTGCATGTTTTGCCCTATCCCCAACCCTCATTTTTCTTGTAAAATAGTGTCGAATCGCTTTAGCTTTTACTCTGTACAAGTCAACAATTCATGTATTGGGTTCTGTAAAACCAGCATATACATGTATAATTTCTGACTGGCTATATTAATGACACTATCAGTAGAATTATCTTATGTTCCATGGGGATGATTTATAATGTTCTCTATTATAAAAAGATAATGATGTCTCTAAAGTAAACCAGAGACATATATATATATATTTCAGGCTCACACTTAATCATAATCCTAATCTAAGAAAAATTATCAACAATTGACAACTTAAGAATGCCATATATACTTTTTATTTTTATATTTTCTTTGCTTTCTGGGACAGGTCTTAATTCTACAGACAGTTTTGCTTTAGTGAATGAGTGTGATTGAAATTTTTCCCTTGTGCCTAAGTCTCACTGCTTTCTTCAAGAGTGTTCAGGTTCTTAACTTTATAACCTGTATAAGTGAGCATTCTATGTATTTTAGTCTAAAATGATTTCCTCTTTATGCATATTTTCTTTTTCTCTAAAGTACTTTAAGTTATATATAATTGGCTAGATTAATGACACTATTATCAGAATTACCAAATGTCTCATGGAGGTTAAATTAGTTCTCAAAAAACTGATAATGTTGCCTTTAAAAGTGAACCAGAGATATTAATAAACTTAAGATACACACATGGATTTTGAGCTTCCACTTAATTGTTAGCCCTAAGAACAATTAGTTTTTAAGATATAGCCCTGCTCAATATTTGCCCTCATGGAGTGATCAATGAGCATATGGATGCTATACCAAAGTATGGTAAAGAAATCACATGGTGGCGAGCTATCAGAAAGAACCATATCTAGAATCTTAAAGACTTGTCTTAAAACAAGCAACTATCTAAGTGAGGTGTCAGCTGAGGTATCCACACAGCAGGAGCACAACCGGCCTGTGTGATCCAAGTACTGTAAATAATAAAATCCAAGATGAGAGGAGGGAATTATATTAGAGCTTAAATTATGAACACCCAGTTTGCAGAAGCATATGGATGACAGAGCCAAATTTCATTTGCGGAGTGCTCATGCAGATTGAGCCTCCACTGAACATCCCTATAACCACTGATAAAGACTGTGAATGTCTTGCCCTCAGGCAGCATGCACTGGAAAGTGCATTACTGCAAATGTACTTAAGTTACAATTTTAAATCTTAGCATCTGCCTTCCCATTTGAAACATTTTAAATTCGTTATTTCTTTTTGTTGTTGTTATCATTTCTATTATCTTCTATTTTCACTTAGATTTAAGTTTCTGTGTTTGTTTTTTAATTTTGTTTTAGTAGTTGGGATAATTTGTATGATTATTAAAATATGAAATCCAGGATAAGTAAATCTATAGAGACAGTTACGGCAGGAGAGGTTGAAAGTAGTGGAAAGCGATTAATAATGGGTACAAGAATGAAGAGAATCTTCTAAAACTGATTGTGGTGATGATTGTACAACTCTTTCTAAAATCTTCACACCACTCGGGAGAAAAAGAGAGAGTGGGGTTGACCTTCCTGGAATAAAGCAGGACTAGAACGGGTGGATGGGAGGGGAGTGGGAAAGGAATGAAAAGCAATGCTTGAAAGCAATTACTGCCCAAAGTTGCTTGGAGCTAAAACAGTGGAACTGAGACATACAACTAATGCAACAAAACAAAACAAAAAACTAAAGGGGAAGCTGGAGTAAGAGCTTACTATCAAATTAGGGATTCAAAATCACCATGCACACAGACTGAAGAAACACTGGAAGTACTTCCTCATCTCTGCCAAGAAATTTGGAGGACAGCTACTTGGCAAAGTGACTGAAAGAGATCCATATTTGTACCCACTTCAAAGAAAGGCGACCCAACAGGAAGTACAAATTATAGAGCAATATCATTGTTATCACATGCGAGTGAAGGGGAAACAATTACAAGGATCTACATGTGACCTCCTCCCTGGGGGACGGACAACAGAAAAGTGGGTGAAGGGAGATGTCGGACAGTGTAAGATATGACAAAA
>NW_022103931.1:1161806-1180400 GCF_000313985.2 Echinops telfairi | reverse complement strand
TAATTTATAAATTATCAAGCGTGCATGAGGGAGAGGGGAGTGGGGAGGGAGGGGGGAAAATGAGGAGCTGATGCTAGGGGCTTAAGTGGAGAGCAAATGTGCTTTACACAATGGATGGATGTATGTATTGTGCTAAGTAAGAGTTGTATGTGCCCCTAATAAAATGATTTTTAAAAAGAATATAAAAATATTCATTAAAATGTGCTGGAAAACTTGGCTTATACACGTGTAAATACGGTACTTTAAAAGCTGAAAGAAAACAAAGTGTAGAACAAAGTAACTTTATCAGGCAAGCCTGTCCTTAAAATCTAAAGGAGTGCATTATGCTACAAAAAATTCCAAAGGTGGGTGGAAGGTGTGAGGGTAATGAGGAGCTGATATCAATGGCTCAAGTAGATAGAAAATGTTTGGAAAATGATGGCAACATGTGTACAAATGTGCTGGACACAATGGATGTATGCAAGGATGGTGATAAGAGCTGTAAGAGCCCCCAATAAAATGATTTAAAGGATGTTTTTCAGAATAAAAAGACACATATTACTAGATAATAACACAAAGCCATGTGAA
Source organism: Echinops telfairi (assembly GCF_000313985.2). Taxonomy (NCBI): domain Eukaryota; kingdom Metazoa; phylum Chordata; class Mammalia; order Afrosoricida; family Tenrecidae; genus Echinops; species Echinops telfairi. The sequence continues at coordinate 1,179,833 of NW_022103931.1, read as the reverse complement.
TAAAAAGATCTTCGATTAAAAACAAAAATGGTCTAGTATCTAAAATAAACCAAAACCAAACTTGGTGCCATCAAGTTAATGTTGACTCTGGGTTTCAAAGACTGTAACTATTGATCTGAATAGAAAGCCCGGTTTTTTTCCCTCGGAACTGCTGGTGGTTTCGAACTGCCAACCATGTGGACCGCAGCCCAATGCATAACCATTGCACCACCAGGGCACTCCTAGTATCTAAAATAGTATCCCCCCCCAAAAAAAAAGCCTTCAAAAAGTTCTATTATCTTTCTATTTCATTTACCCATGAAGCTTTTAAAAACCCTTCTTACAACTTAACACGTAAAATAATAACCCAATCAAAAATTGGGTAAAGGATATTAACAAAGATTTAATCAAAGATAATATTCAAATGGCCAACAAGAACATAAAAAAGATGCTCAACAGATGGTCACGAGCCATCAGAAAAATGCAACTCGAAACTACAATATTCCTTTAACATTATGCTTTTGAAATAACTACCTATAGGGAATCAAAATGACGGAAAGTGGAAAGATTACATAGAATCCTAAGAGGGATGTTTATGGTAATGGAAGAGGAACAATTCAGAAATGGAGGATGAGAATGGTTGCACAACTAGAAGAATGTACTCAGTCTCACTGAAGTGTACATGTAGGAAAAATAGTTAAATTGATGTATGTATTGCTGTGTATATTCTCAGCACCAGCAAAACGTTTTTAAGAAAACCACAAGATAATATTTCACTCCCACTAACTCAATGTCATCAAATCGATTCCGACTCATGACAACCCTATTGGACAGGGTGGAAGAGCCCGCTACGATGGCTGAAAAGAGACTGAAGAAATACAGGGCCACTATAGCAAAAATAGCTGATGTTCAAGTACAACTTCCAAGAGGCAGCGTAAGAGCAAGAACTGATGGCACTGTAGGAAGAAGTCCAAGTGGCACAGAAGGAAGGCTCTGGCAAAATACAAGGCTCCAGAAATTGGCCTACCAAATGAGATGTTTCATCAAACGCAATGCTGACAGCACTCCTTCATGTATACGAAGAAATTTAGAGGTCAACTGCCTAAAACAGACTAAAGGAAACCGAGACATGTGCCCATTCTGAAGAAAGATGATTCAAAAGAATGGAAATCATTGAACAATGTCATTAATACCACATGCTGAAGATAATTCAAAAAACGGTTGTACATAGTACAAAGCACATGGTAATACTTAGTACAGCGCAGAGAACTGCAAAGAATTCAAGACAGGTTGAGAAAACGTGGAAAGGAGGGAGAATATCACTGCTGCTTTTCAAACTGATGCAGCGGGGAATAGAGTTAATCTGCTGCTAACCAATGCTGGAAACGTAACATGGTTTGAGACCTGGCCTGTTTAAGACTTAGGTTGCAAAAAAAAAGACTGTTTGCAGAAAACCCCAAATGCAACAGTACCTCCCAACTCCTGGCAGTAAAATTTCCTTTTAAACTTAAAAATCATCTCTTTTCAGCAAGTTGGGACGAACAAAACCATCTGGGCAAGCAAGGCCTTTTAGATAAGGAATGGAGCCGGAGTTCTTGAGGGAGTGATAGGATGCCTCCCATTTCTGTGAACTATGCATGCTTCCTTTGTCCCATTGCTAAAGCCTGTCCCATTGCTAACGTTCATTGTAACAAACCTGGTAAACTTGCCACATATTTGAGGGTGTATAACTTGCTTGCCTTTCACTGAATTTTTGAAGCAGTTTCGTGAGGTTTCAACCTCGCTACCTCCTTCTGTCGAGTGCTCGCAGAGAAAGGTAGAAGTTCTCGAACCAACCTGCGTTCTGTATTTGGCTAAAACAGTGGCAGGCATCCCAGAGTTTATCGGCAGGCATCATTTTGGTAACCACCAGCACGGACTTTGCGGAGGGAGGCCTTGCGGTAAGCAGAGAAACCCCCTTTGGGGAGCCTTCTTTGCTGGGTCGTCAGAGGGGGCGGGGGGAGAATTGCCTCGACTAGGGGGTTTGTTGGGTGGGAATACCAGAAACCTCTAGAGATCGCCGAAGGTCTTTTTCCTTTGAGAGCTCCTCGGCTGTGCCCTCTGTCGTCATATTTGTCCTCGTCGTCTCCCTGCCTTCATTTTCAGATTCAGAAATTCTAAGTTTCAGATTTGGCTACAGTGGTTCGTGTTGGGCTGCGATCCGCATGGTCGTCAGTTTTAAACGACCACCAGTTGCGAGAGAGAAAAATCTGGCTTTCGACTCCCGCAATGAAAGTTAGTCTCGGAAACTCACAGGGGGATCACTAGGAATCAACATTGACTTGATGGCCGCGAGTTTGGTTTTGGTTTGGGCGTGCGCACGCATTCTGTGACTTAAATCCTTGAAAGTTGGACCTCACGGGGTTGACAAGCTCTATCTGTGAAATCTCCTCTGTAATCTGTGCCTGAGAGTTCTCTCATCTGTGAACGAGGTAGCGCCAACCTGTAGCTATGTCTGAGCATTCTCTCATCTATAATCTGTAAAGTTTGATTGCTGTCGCAGGTTCCAAATATCTGTGATTTGGTTGCCTTAACGGTCTCCAAAACTGCAGTTTGTGCCTGAGCGTTGTCTTCTTTGTGAGTTAGGTTGTCCTGTCTACAGCCATGCCTGAGCGTTTTCTTCTCAGTCAATTGTATATTTCGTAGCTTATAATGGGTTCCAAACTGTCTGTCTGGGAGAAAAGCCTATTTAGGGCATATTCTGTTCAGTTAGTCTTCTGCAATTGCTTGTAATGGACTGCAAACTGTCCGTCCTGGGGAAAAGCTCACTTGGGCATGCTAACCGGTCTTCCCATGTTCACAAAAATATGACTAAGAAAAATATGGCATGTGTGCTACAATAATAACGCTTGGCCTTTGTATAATCTGGGAGCCCTGGTGGTGTAATGGTTACATGTGGTTAGCAGGTCAAAACCACCAGCCACTCCCGGAGAGAAAGATGGGGCTTTCTATACCTGTAAAGTGTTCCAGTCTTAGAAATTGCCCTATAGGGTCACTATGAATCAGAATTTACTCTATGGCAGTGAGTTTGGGTTTTTTTGGTTGTGTGTGTGTGTTTATGGTATAATCGGATTCAGGGGAGAAATGGCCCCTCAGTGCTTCTCTAAATTATCATATCGTTTTACAATTATAATTGTTTTGCAGAAGATCATGTAAATGAGATGAAATTCTTTGTGTATCTGTTTTTTCTCCATGTAGCTCAGCTTGAGCAAATTTAGATATGCATGTGAATAGAATGAAAATATAAGGAGGCATCTGCCTCTCCCTGATTCACAAAAGGCTGCTTTAGCCTTGAAACATGAGGCTTATGAGCCAGAGAGATAAGACGGAGTTCCCATAGAACTTAACCCTTTGCTGATGTTTTGTTAAAAGTGATGGAATTTTTACATTCAGTGATTGTTTAGCTTGTATAAATGAGCTGAGAAAAAGAGAATTTAGATGGATACTGTCAAGTTACAGAAGATCAGAGTATGCTGCAGATAGTCATAGAAGGAGTTAGACAGAAAAAAAAAAGTAATTCTATCTTATAATAGACTAGCTGGTCATGCCAGAATGTGAACGATGATAAGAGAAATTTTAAAGTAGACGGTAAGCTACCTGGAAGAATGAATGTGCTCACTCTAAGGGAAGGATTGTGGTATAAAAAGCAGAAGGTCTGTAAGAATGAATACCCATTAATTGCTATAAGTGCTCTTTTCTTAAAATTGACCAAGAAAAAGAAATTAACCATATAGTTTCAGTTGAATCATAAAAAGCCTTAAAGTTGTTCTCTCAGAAACAGAGTGAAGGCAATCCATTTGGATGATTATATGAATTCTGAAGACTGTGATCAGCAGGAAGAATAAACACCAAGACATTCACATACTTCAGGGGCAACTAAACCCCACCCCTACACCCCACCCCACCCCCATCATTTTAACCTTTCTCCAACTTGAGGGAGAGACAGGCTGCAAGAATCTGCTCATTCCAGTTTCGTTTCCATTTCCTGATTGCACTCTAGTTAGCAGGGATCGTGCGGAGGAGTCCCTTCGGCTGTCTGTAGGGGGCCCTAAGGAGCAGGTGTGCAGAAATAGCTTTGCACCCTTGTGTGATCTCCTGGGCCTGCTCCCGCACTTGCACCTTAAGATTAAACCTAGTGTTTCTGCTTTGTGAGTTGATGGTCCAGCAAGTGGCACCTGGTCCCAGCATCGGTTTCTCACTGACTCTGATTCTGAACCCACTCCTAACACTCACACTTCTGAACCCCTTCCACGAGATTTCCTAGGGAAAAGCCCCTCCTGGATCCAAGAGATCCTCTGGAGAAGGAATCTAGAGGTAGCTGACACCTGCAGTATCCACAGTGCCTCCTCCCCTCTTCGCCTCCTTCTTTGTCCTCTTCTCCAGCTTACTCCCCGGAAGAGAATGAGGCAAGAGACTTGCCTCCACGGGTTTCCTCTCCCCATACTCGGTCTGGTATCCAACTTGGCCAAGGAGACACTGTGAGCTGAGTAAGTGGGTAACACCCACTGCAACTGTGGAAGTCACAGAAAATGGACAGCCAGCCAAGTATTTCTGGCTACATGTTCCCTTCTCTATTTCTGATCTAAACACCCCGTGTGGACTAGATGACAGGCTTAATGGACACTGTCTTCACCTCACATCGACCAAGCTGGAGTGATGTGCACACACTGCTAAAAACTCTGCTCACAAATGATTAAAGGAGGCTTGTTTTGAGTAAGGCTATGGAAGAAGCTGAATGGCTTCATGAGGAGGACCCAAACGGGACTCTGGCCTATGCAGCCACCATTTCTACCACTGAGCCCAAATGGAACCCAAAACATTAGAGAAATGGAGCTATTGGAATGTTCTAAAAGATGTATTCTGGTGGGAATGAGGAAAGGGGTACCCAAGCAGAAAAGTCTCAATATGGCCCAAGCCCATACATCAACAGGCAGCTGACGATCCCTCCTGCTTCCAGTGACGAATTTATTAGAGCTACCCAAAATGTCCTGATTTAGATCCCAAGGCCCCCCAAAATACTCATATTATTGAAAGTACTTTTATTGTCCAGTTACCTAGATATTCACAAGAAAGTGAAAGGAGTCATTGGAACGAAGGCCCACAGCTGGTGGGCATCACCTTCAAAGTATTTAACAATAGAGAAAAAACCAAAAACAGAAAACCCAAGCTTCCTGGAGCATGTCAGTCCTGCTTCAACAGGAGGGACAGCTGAAAAGGGCTGGGAAAGGTACAGAGTATCACAAAGAGGCCTTGAGCCGGGAAACATGTGCTTTATTACAGGAAGTTGAGTTACTGCAAGAACTTGGAGCCAAAGTGGCAGGAATCTGGAGCATTTGTGTTCACCGGGGCATGAGTTTGAACTCTGATGCTGAATGACTGTGGCCCAGGGGCTACAATACAGTTACATTTTGTTTCTTGTCATTACCCCTCAGGAGCCCTTCATGAAAATAACAATAAGGGGTGAAGATGTAAAATTTCTGGTAGATTCTGGAGTAACCTTTACAGTTCGTAACCAGCCTTTGGCTTCTCACACTAAACAAGCAGTTACAGTCACCAGAGTGACTGGTGGAGTTATACCAGGGGGTACCCCCCAAAAACCAGAATTGTACTGGGCAGACTGAAGCTTTCATAGTATACATTTTCCCCGCTACGCAAGCACTGATCAAGCAACTTGCACTGAGTAAGTGCACCCCGTGGCATCTCTCTGGTCATGGTGAATTTTTTCGTAAAAGCAGTTGCACTCAAACCTTGTTTTTTGTGATGGCTGATTTATGAGAACAGCATGCAGCTGTAAAATTCTGTTTCCTGGTCAAGAAAATTGCCACAGAAACTGTTGTGATGTTGAGCACAGCTTACAGGACAGAGCAATGGGAAAAACTCAAGTGTACGAGTGGTCGATTGATGACAAACCTCATTCTGGAGGTCAGTTAACTTCCCGAATGGAAGAAAATGTCAACTCATAGTGCATTTGGAGTCAGACTGCTAATTAAGCTTTCTACTTAGAGGTTCTGAAAAGACCGCATAACAGCGAGCGCCCAAAAAGGCCTGATTTGTGGTAGACGGGGGACTGGTTTTGCAACCACGACAATGAGCATGCTCACAGTCTCAGTGCCACCAGTTTGTTTTTTTTTTGGGGGGGGGGACCCAGCATGCCTCTCTTGCCCCATGCACCTTAATCACCTGACTTCTCTTTTGTTTCTGCAAATGAAGAGGGGCATGAAAGGACAGTGATTTGACAACTTAAGAGGAGAAGAAAAAAAACGAGGGAGGAGGTGCTGTTAGCCATCCAAACAGATGAGTTTGAAAAATGTTTCCAAGAATGGAATCGCAGATTTGACAGATGTGTAATGGAGAGTACTTTGAAGGCGATATGGCTGTTTTGTAAAAAAAAATTAAATCCATGTCTTTGAAAAAATTTTTCCAGGTATTTTTTTTTTGGTACCCCCTCGTAGATCAGTTCCTCTGCAGCCTAGAGTGACAAGCTCACCCACAAGTTCCTTCACAGGCCAACTGTCCTGTTTTGCTTGGAGGGGACCGACTTAGAGCTACTGTGGAGATGTTTTGGCCAGAGACCAGTTGTGCCTTGAAGTGCCCATGAGCACACTCAGCAACTAGGAAGGAAACAGGAAAAGCCTGACAAGTGCCCTCTGCAACTTGTGGAGGATCAGGTGAACCTAATTGTCTGGCCCATCCGGCCGGACATGCTCCTTCAAGTAAGGTAAAGATTCAACCTGGCGGTGGAGCTTCTCACAAGGACCAATGTTCACTGAAGCTAGAGGCTCTGCAAGGTCTTTGCCCCTGATCAGAAGAATTCCTCCAGCACAGGTAACTCTGGTATTAATGCTACCCATACAGCATCCCTATTCTCTTGGTAAAGAAACCCAGAATTGGTGAGTGACCCACTTCGTGCAAGATTCGTGGGTTATAAGCAATATAGTAGAAGATACGGACCTCAGCCTTGTGACCCTGCTCTGTGAGCCGGGTACAGAGACTCTCCTACAGGATTCTGTAGAGACTACTGAACAAGTGTTTTCAAGAGGCCTTGACCTGCAGAACTAACCTTGTCAAACCCAGACCAGACTGTGTGTGTGGATGGAAGCAGCTTCGTGGAGAATGGAAACTGACAGTGAGACATGCAGCAGTAACCATCCAGACCAAGGTGAAAGCTCAGCACCGAAAGAATTGGTGGCACTTACTTGAGTCCCATTAATTCAAGTATTCCTTCCTCAGGAAAGGCTATCCAATGTTATCCCTGAATACACCCTGCTGACTTCGCTAAAGCTGATAAGAAGCGTTTCACCTTAGTAGAATACAAATGGGGAAAATGAAGGAGGCTTACCTAAAGCCATGGTTTGGGAAAAATGATAGTCTGCTTCATTTGGCTAAAACAGTGACAGGTATCCCAGACCTTATCAGCTGGCATCAAAATGGATCTCGTTTTGAAGCAGACAATACCAGAAATCTGTTTGTTTTATTGACTGTGCAAAGATGTTCAACTATGTGAATCATAATAATTGTGGATAGCACCACAAAGAACAAGAATTCCAGAACCCATAATTACGCACATGGAGAACATGTGCCGAAATGCAATCTTTGGAAAACAACAAGGAAATCCTGTGTCTGATTTAAATCAAGAAAGGTATCATCAGGGTTGTATCTTTTTACCATACTTATTGAATCTGTGTGCTGAACTAAAATCTGAGATGGGCTACACCAAGAAGGAACACTGCATAAGAACTGGAGAAGACTTGTTAACAACTTGCAATATGTAGATGACACAACCTTGCTTAATGCAAGTGATGAGGACTTCAAGCATTTACTGATGGAGATCAAACACTAAGGGACTACAGCCTTAGGTATGGATTACACATGGTGGCAGTTACATAATGTCCTGTCAACTTGAGTGAAGGGGTGGAGTCCAGCCTGTCAATCAGTTGACAGCTTTTTTTAAAATTTGCTTTTGTTGTTGTCTTCAGTTGATAGCTTAATGACCTCATTTGGAGGTGCGGAGATAAATAGCTCACAAGAAGCCAGACCCACTCTGCCTTCCCTTTCCTGTTGTTGAGACACTCAGAGAGCTGGAGGAGACACGTGGAAACCCACAGCAGCATTGAGATGCTTCCACTGCCACAAGACCTTCTACCCACTGGCCTGTGATCTTCCTGCATTTGGCATCATTGCATGTACTGCATGAATCCAAAGAGGAATTTATGGACTAATATCAGACATAAGGGATAATCTTGGACTTATTAACTTGATCTGGGTTGGGATGTTTTCTCAATATACACTTTCTCTTTTATATAAAGCTTTCTTATATACATATGAGTGTCTATGAATTTGTTTCTCTAGTCAACCTGAACTAACACATCAACAGAAAGAGAACAAAAATCCTTACAGGTGGACAGATAGTGCCATGATAAATGGAAAAAAGACTGAAGTTGTCAAAGATGTTTTCTCCCTTTGGATTCACACTCAATACCCATGGAAGCAATGGTCAAGAAACCAAAGAACATATTGTATTGGGCAAATCTGGAGCAAACAACTCCTTTAAAGTGCTAAAAAGCAAATGACTTGGAGAACTAAGATGGGCTCTATGCCAGCCATTGGATTTTCAATGGCCTCATATGCATGTGAAAGCTGAACAGAAGAATTGATGTATTATCATCATGGTGTTGAAGGACATTGAATACAGGAACATTCAAAGAAAGCCTGTCAGACATTCAAACAAAGTCTATCTTGGAAGTACAACCACAATGCTTCTTAGAAGGAAGAATGGTGAGACTCTTCTTATATACTTTAGACATGCTATCAATCAGGTCAGATGAGTCCCTGGAGAAGGGCATCAAGCTTGGTTAAGATAAGTGTCTAAGACAGTGGTTCTCAACCTGTGGGTCGTAACCCCTTTGGGGTTGCCCGATTCATAAGAGTAGCAAAATTACAGTTATGAAGTAGCAACAAAAATAATGTTATGGTTAGGGAGTCACCACAACAGGAGGAACTGTATTAAAGCGTCGCAGCATTAGGAAGGTTGAGAACCACTGGCTAAGAAATGAGGAAGGTCAGAAATGAGGAAGGTCTTCAAGAAGATGGGTTGACATAATGGCTACAAATATGGACCCAAACATAACAAAACGGATTATGTTCCTGGAAAGTGGGTAATTCAGACAACTTGTCACAAGTGAGCAATTTACAAGACAAAAATACAAGGGTGAGTAACTGTATTTATTGTTTGCTAGCACCCAAGGAAGACTGAGTGGATCTTTCAAAATCTGCTTACCAGAGTAGCAGGTTAAAGGACAAGGGATGGGGGAAGGGTCTTCTGGAGCCGTCTGGCCCATCCGAGAGGCGTTTGGTCCTCAAATTGTTCTCAGTGCTTGGAGGGGAAAGATTTTCTTCCAGCTGCAGACATGGTTTACTAAGTCCTGTCCTTTAGATGGAGATTTAACTTCTAAAAGTATACAGCAAAAGTGTGATAGTTCTTCGTGAATTCCAACAGAATTATAGAACTAAAACTGAAGGTTAGAATTGTAAGATTAAAACTGAAGGACAGCAAAGTACTGGATACCCCATGCTGGGGCCCACTGAGTTCTCAAAGGTGCCACATGAGTGAGCACTATTTCCATTCTGATGAACAGAGGGCCACTTGGCCCTGAAACCAACCTGAGAACACCTAACGACAACAATGGTCCGTGGGGGGCCGGGAGGAGGCCAATGAAGAGAAAGCTGTTCTTCTTAGGTTGTAGTGATTTGGCTTACATAAATGGAACCCAATATGGCTACTGAACTCTTCTGTATATAAGCCAGTTTCTCGGGCTATTTGCTCAGCACAGAGACAAAACTGAGTAAGGACAGTGAGAGGATACCACCCTAATGCACACCTTTCCTGATTTTAAACCACGCAATTATTCCCTTGTTCTGTTCAAACACCTGACTCTTGATCTATGTACAGGTTGTGCATTAGAAAATGAAGTGTTCTGGAATTCTCATTCTTCTCAAGGTTATCCATAATTTATTATTTTTCCACATAGTGAAATGCCTTGGCATAGTCAATAAAACACAAGTAACCATCTTTCTGGCATTGTCTGCTTTCAGCCAAGATCCATTTGTCAACAGCAACAATGGCATCTCTTGTTCCATGCTTCTTCTGAACCCGGCCTAAACTTCTGGTAGGTCCTTGCCAATACACTGCTGTAATCATTGTTAGATGATCTTCAACGAAAATTTACTTGTATGTGTTACCAATGACATTGTTCTATAATTTGTGCTTTCTGATAGGCCACTTATCTTTGGAATGGGTACAAATATGGATCTCTTTCAGTCAGTTGTCTAGGACAGTGAGTGCTTCCACTGCTTCATCAGCTTGTTGACAGATTCCAATTGATCATTCTCTCAATTCCTGGAATATTGCTTTGGGTTAATGTCTTCAGTGTAGCTTGGACTTCTTCCTTCAGCACCATTGATTTTTGATCACAAACTACCTCTTAAAATCATTAGGTGTTAACTAGTTCTTTTTGGTACAGTGACTGTGTATTCTATCCATCTTCTTGTAATGCTTCTTGCATTCTTCAATATTTTGCCTATAGAACCTTGCAACATTTCAGCTCAAGGCTTAATTTTTTTCTTCATTTCTTTCCATTTAAGATATGCTGTATGTGATCTTCCTTTTTTATTTTCTACCTCCTAGGTCTTTGCAAATTTCCTTATAACACTTTGTCTTCTTGAGTAGCCCTTTTAAAATTTTCTGTTCAGCTTTTTTACGTCATCACTTCTTCCATTTGCCTTAGCTACTCTGATTATGAGCAAGTTTCACAGTATCTTCTGACATCCGCTGTGATATCTTCTCGCTTTACTGGCTTTTTAATGATCTTTTGCTTTCTTCATGTATGATGTTCTTGATGTCATTCTACAGCTCATCAGATCTCCTGTCATTAGTGTTCAGTGCATCAAATCTATTCTCGAGATGTTCTCAAAATTCAGGTGATATACTCAAGATCGTATTTTGGCTCAGGTTTCATTTTCTTCAGCTTCAACCTGAACTTATATATAAGCAATTGATGGTCGGTTCCACAGTCAGCCCCTGGCCTGGTTTTAGGTACCAGGCTTCTTTCTCCATCGTCTCTTCCCAGAGATGTAGTATATATTCCATCTTCAGAGGGAATACTTGCCATGAGTATAGTTGCATTCTGTGTTGTTGAAAAAAGGTATTTTCTACAAACAAGTCGTTGGTCTTACAAAACTCAACCATGAGATCTCCAGCTAATTTTCTGTTTTCCAACTGTTGATTCTTCCTATTTGTTCCCAATTTTTACATTCCAATCACCACTAATTATCAATGTATCCTGACTGCATGTTTGATCAATTTCAGACTGAAGTAGTATATAAAATTCTTCTATTTCTGTATCACTAGCTTTAGAGGAGAAACCCTGGTGTCAAAATGGTTATAGATTGGGTTGCGATCTGCTAGGTCGCAAGTCTGAAACCACCAGCAGCAAATTGAGAGAAAGATGGGGCTTTCTACTCCCACAAACAGCTAAATGTTTCAAAAACTCACAGGGGCAGTTCTACCCTGTCCTGCAGGGTCACAGTGAGTTAGCATTGACTCAAAAGCAGTGAACTGAGTTGAGCTTTAGTTTTGGGTATATAAATCTCAGTAATAGTTGTATTGACTAGATTTCTTTGTATGCAGACATTTACCGCCTCTATACGTACATTTTAAAAACCACTTCAACAGAGGAGACCTAATCTCAGTTCGTTTTTCAAAATGTGGGGACAGGGAGATTATTCAGTTGCTGCCATACAAAATTGTGCTAAGGTCACCCCAATCCAACAGACACTCCCAACAGAGTGATAAGGAAACCTTAATAGAAATTCAAGGCAAAATGGGGCAAGGGGAATGTATGTCTCAGAGAAGACAATTACATCTCTGTTGGTAGGAAAACAGGGAGGAACAACCTCCTATCAAGAAAAAATGCTTAACAATACTTACATGGACCCCATGGGGATAATATATGCCTGGTACAAGGACCCTAATTGGACATTTTTGACCTAAATTCGATGCAGTCCTTGGTGACCCAGTCTGTGTCTTACAGACTCCTGGGAATTTACACTCTGTTCTTTTGAGGTGGACAACATCCTTCATAGGCCACACCAGAAGGACCCGATGTGGAAACTCCACTAAGTAAACTGGGTTTTAGCTCAAACTCACCTGTAGCCATTGGACTTAATGCTGAAACTCCCCAGTATGAGAAGCAGATGATGGCTAGTCCAAGGGCATAGAACTGGTAAATACTGGACTTTGGTTTGCACCTCTTGTCTACATTGTGCCCAATGAAGGGTGACCTGGAACTATCATATACTTACTTTAATATACTCCTTGTCTCATTATGACATGTATTAATCTGATAAGCAAGATACTGCTGTTGTGATTGAACAATATTGGAAGATTTGCCCCTTCTGTAAATATTGTCCAATCAGTTTAATCTGTACAAGTCAACAATTCACGTATTATATGGTTCATAGATGGCCTATACTCATATAATTTCCTTCTCTCGATAATAATTTTAAATTCTGTACCACTGACTAAACTAATAATGCTATCAAGGCATAGTTGTTACGCAATGGGCTGCTAACCACAAGGTCAGCAGTTCAAAATCACCAGCCAGCTTCCCAGGAAAAAGATGAGGCTTTCTACTCCAGTAAAGATTTATAATCTCTGAAACTCACAGGGGCAGTTTAAACCTGCTCTATATGGTCGCTATGAGTCACCACTGAATTGATGGTAGTGGAAGTGATACCCCAGAGGGATGACTGACAATGTTGTCTAACACAAAAAAAATCCAAAAGTGATTGGATACAAATTGCAATGTTCCAATAAATGCTGTGCTGGAAATGCTTACACATGTATACCACAAAATTTGGAAGACAGCTACCATCTATTAAAGATATGACAAAGAAAAATATATACCCATTTCATTTTTAAATATAGATATAAAAATCCTTTTAACAATACCATCTAAATAATCTCATGAACCAGTTACTATGGATTTAATGCTGACTCACAGAGACTCCACAAGTGTCAGTTTAGAAAAGTGATTCATAGGGTTTTTAATGGGTGATTTTCCAGTGGTTTACAATTCTGCCACAGCACTTAGTTCTTGCTTGCTTGTGTAAAGCATCTAGGCTAGCCAGAAATGATACTGGCCTTCTTGTGTGTTTCCTGGACAAATACACAACTCTGAATTTGAGTGTAGCCTTCCTTATTGTTCAGCTGGAGAAATGCCTAGAGTTAAAATACGAGGTATTTTAGAAGTATATATTGATTTCATTTGTGATGATGGATAAAAGGGGAAGATTGGACTAAATAATCTTATGAGGTATTAGTTGGGGGGTATACTTTAATCTGCTCTCTACTATAAACTTGATTGATATCAGCACACAGTACCTTTCCAAATAAGATTAAGTGGCATTTTAAGAAACACTGATTAAAGGCACTAGTTTTTTAAGGAAGAAATTTAAAGATTTAGGTTACAGATGACAGAACCTAAGATCCTTTTTTTGTTCTTGGCCTTGTGGACATTCAAGTCCAAGGACAACTGAGATGAGGGCCAGAGAAGAATGGGTTAAGTTGGAAGTTTGCAATCAGAGGAGTATGATTGTGCATGAGGCCTCAGCCATTGTCCACAATTCGAGGAACCACCATTCATTCGGAGGACTGTAATATGTGGAGGTTAAGTCAGAGTGATTGATGGCTTCCTCTTGAAATTACACTATAATTTGTAGATTTAGTAGAACATCCAGGATGGATGGAAATAAGGAGTCTCCTATCCTAAAGAGACCTATAAGTTATTTCAATCCAACCCCAATTTGAGTCATGTTCTATCCCCAACAGATGATCTTTTAGACACTGACTACATTTAATGATAGTGCACTCCTTTCTGAGTTAGTGTGAATCTTCTTTTGCTCTTTGTAATATGAAGACTCAAGACATAATTGCATTAGCATATTTGCCCCTACTCACGAATATTATTTTATTCTTTTATTATTTTGTTTTTCTTTCTTCCTCTTCAGCTGTCAGGCATTTTGCTGAGTGACAGGGATTGTAGAAAAAATAAATAGTCCCAATCATCAGGGAGTTCCAAAGCTAGGGAGATCAACATGAAATGTATACAAATGAATTACCTTGGTATGATATGCTCTACAACAGAATTAAGTACAAGGTACTATGGGGTTCAGAAGATAGATCATTTGACGAGCTCTGGAGATGTCAGAGATCAAAGGAACTGATTCTTTGGTTGAATGTTAAAAGTAAAGGTTGACCATGCAGAAACAGGGAATAGTGTTTTGCATAAACACATGGACAATGGAAATTGACTTTGTTGGGAAAACAATAATTCATTAAATTAGGCTGGTGGCCAGGAATAAATTCTTACATAATGTGCTATGGAATTTGGATTTCATTATAAGAAAAGACTTGACAGAGGTTTAAGAGTTTTAAAGGTAGTGTGGATTGTGTTCTACAAGTAGTGTAGTGTATGGTCTAGAAGGCTCATGAATCTTGACAAAGAAGGATGGTTAGAAGGCTACTATAATAGTTAATTCAAAAAATTATCTAAGGAAAAATAAGTGGGAGTATACAAAAGGAATGTATCTTAGAGGTTATAAAAATAATAGAAATTAGGGGCAATTGATAAACAATCTCGAGGAGAAAACAACGGGATCAATAGTTCCTGGGGGGACATGGGAGAGGGAGAGGTGAGGATAAGGGAACAACAAATGATCCAAAATCACTGGCAAGGAGGGTGTAAGAGGCCTGTAAGAGGATTGATCATGGGCAATGTAACCAAGAGGAATTACTGAAACCCAAATGAAGGCTGAGCATGATAGCGGGACAAGAGGAAAGTAAAAGGAAATAGAGGAAAGAGCTAGGAGGCAAAGGGCATTTATAGAGGTTTAAATACAGGCGTGTACATATAAATATATGTGTATGATGATGGGGAAATAGCTCTATGTGCATATATGTACAGGTTTAGTATTAAGGTAGCAGATGGACATTGGACTTCCACTCAAATACACCCTCAATGCAAGAACACTTTGTTCTATTAAACTGGCAATCCATGATGCTCACCTTCCCAATACAATCGCCAAAGACAAACTGGGTGCATAAGCAAATGTGGTGAAGAAAGCTGATAGTGCCCGCCTATCAAAAGATACAGCGTCTGGGGTCTTAAAGGCTTGAAGGTAAACAAGTGGCCATCTAGCTCAGAAGCGAAACCCACATGGAAGAAGCACACCAGCCTGTGTGATCACGAGGTGTTGAAGGGATCAGGTATCAGGCATCAAAGAACAAAAAACCATATCACTGTGAATCGGGGGGAGTGCAGATTGGGAACCCAAAGCCCATCTGTAGGCAACTGGACATCCCCTTACAGAAGGGTCTCGGGGAGGAGATGAGCCAGTCAGGGTACAGGGTAGCAACAATAAAACATACAACTTTCCTCTAGTTCTTAAATGCTTCCTCCCCACCCACCCCCACTATCATGATTCCAATTCTACCTTACAAATCTGGCTAGACCAGAGGATGTATACTGGTACAGATAGGAACTGGAAACACAGGGAATCCAGGACAGATGATCCCTTCAGGACCAGTGACAAGAGTGGTGATACCGGGAGGGTGGAAGGAAGATGGGATAGAAAGGGGGAACGGATTACAAGGATCTACATATAACTTCTTCCCTGGGGGATGGACCACAAAAATGTGGGTGAAGGCAGACGTCGGACAGTGTAAGACATGATAAAATAATTTATAAATTATCAAGGGTTTATGAGGTAGAGGAAAAAATGAGCTGATACCAAGGGCTCAAGTAGAAAGCAAATGTTTTCAGAATGATGGCAACAAATGTGCTTGACACACAATGGATGGATGTATGGATTATGGTAAGAGTTGTATGAGCCCCCAATAAAATGATTTAAATATTATGTATATGGAAATTTTGGGTGATGGGGAGGGAAATGTCAACGTTTTCTGACATGGGCAACTGTGTACTCTCGACTCCTGCACCTGGTCTTGATGAGAAATATTCCCATATTGTATAGATGGATGGGTGATGGTTGATATCATAATGGTTTCTTTTACACCGGGCTTCTATGCACAGCTTTTGTAAGACGTTTTCTTGGAAAGTGATTCTTGGAAAGAAATAGTGATTCTCAGGAAGCCATCAGAAAGGTAACAGACCTATTATAGTGGTCTTAAGCTCTCTCTCTTGCTTGTCAGTGACACTCCAACTCTCCATGCTACACGTCTTCCAAGGTTGTTTTACCAAAAGCAGGATAGTGTGTTCAACAGCTCTTTTTATACCTAAGACACGGTTTTAAAAGAAAGCACTTCAGATCATTGTTTTATTTTGTTTAAGGATTTGAAAATGTTCATGACTACACATCCAAGCAAAAAAATTTTCAAAAAAATTCAATAATTAAAAATCCGAACATATCCAGTATTTATGTTTCTCCCCTTAAAGCAATGTTCTTGGGGATAGCCCCCATATATGGCTCAGAGTACTGACCCTAGGGATTCAGAGCTTTCTGTGACTATAATAAAAACTAGGGATATTCTAATTAAGAACAGTATTTTCCAGAGAGCCTTTTAAAACTGATCAGCCTGGAGAGCAGCAGGAGGGAGGTAAGGCTGTGGCCGGTGGTCCTGCGCAGAATAACAAAGTAATACACTAAGAGTGTGGGCCTGGGGACTAGATTGCCCCGGGATCAAACCTTTGTTCTGACAAGAGCAATATGGTCTTGAGCATGGTTTGCACTTTTCTGTATAACCTGTTATGTCAAACAGAGATAATGATAACAATGTGTATTTGCAATTATTTGGGTGAAGGGATTTAATAAGACTCATTATGTTAATTGCTTAGAACAAGCCTAAAATATACAGAATGCTGATAATAATGATGTTGGACTAAAGTATATAGTTGGCTAGATTTGCTTATATTTTGAGTAGTCTCTGAAAATGTAGGGATTAAAAATGAAAGAAGTTTTCAAAGGTATGCTAATATGAAGTCCTACCACTCCTCAGTCGGTTTGTCGTAATGTGGTGGCCTGTGTGTTGCTGTGATGTTGGAAGCTCTGTTACTGGTATTTCAAATACCAGCAGGATCACCCAAGCTGAACAGGTTTTCAGCAGAGCTTCCAGACTAAGAACAGACAAGAAGACGGACTGGGCTCCCCACGTCGGACGGAGGAAGTAGGCACTGAAAACCTTATGCATAGCTTTGAACCACTGTCTGATACGGAAAGCCTAAATAAAGCAAGGCAGGCAAGGCAGAACATTGTTGGAGATAGTGCCAGAAGATGAGCTCCTCAGGTGCCAGGGCACTCAAAATGTGAGTGAAGAGGAGCAGATTTCTTGGAGGGAATTCCACCATGGTGACATGAGTCGGGTAAGACTCATGGGAGTAGAGCCTTCAGGATCTTCATTGGCTGATGAGAATAAAGAGAATCAGCTGCAAAAATCTTCTAATGATCAGAACTTGGAATACGCTAATTATAAATTTAGGAAAACTGGAAGTGGTCAAATATGAAGTGAAATGCATAAAGATTGATACCCTAGGCATTAGTAAGCCTTAATGGCCATTTTGAATCAGAAAATCATGAATTACTATGCTGGGAATAATACACTCAAGAGGAATGACATGGCATTCATTGTCAGCAAGGAGTTTGCTAATGAGGTACAATGTTGCCTATGATAGAATTATATCTCTCTGCTTTCAAGGGAATCCAATCAATAATTATTATTCAAATTTACGCATTAACTACAAAAGTTAATGATGAAGAAATTGAAGAATTCTACCTACGTCTTCAGTCTGAAATTGATCACACATGCCATCAAGATGCACTAATAATTACTGGGGTCTTAAAGGCTTGAAAATAAACAAGAGGCCATCTAGCTGAGAAGCAACAAAGCCCACATGGAAGAAGCACACCAGCCTGTGTGATCATGAGGTGTCAATG
>NW_022103931.1:1159080-1160217 GCF_000313985.2 Echinops telfairi | reverse complement strand
CTTGCTGCTCTGTTGCATGCCCTTAGTGTTTCACCCCAGTGTAATGGGGTCAGATTGGGCACAATTCCCATACTGTGTCTCCACTGTTGGCCTCCGTAGTGCTATGTTCAGTGAGGGACGTCATGTCTCATGGTGGGGCAGACCCTATGATCCTCTCTGTGCCTTGTCTGCTCGGAACAGGAATATCGTCCTCGGGGCTTGTGGGCCAGGATGTGTTCCACTCACTCTCCATCCCTCTTCGTTTCTTCCCTCTCCTTTTTTTAATGCTTCCTCCCACCCACTATCATGACCCCAATTCTACTTTACAAATCCGGCTAGACCAGAGTACATACACCAGTACAGATAAGGCCTCTGGACACAGGGAATCCAGGACAGAAAACCCCTCAGGACCAATAATGAGAGTAGCAATAATGGGAGGAGAAAGGGGGAAACAATCACAATGATTGATGTATAATGGCGCCCCACCCCAGGGGTACAAATAACAGAAACGTGGGTGAAGGGAGACAGTGGTTGATGTAAGATATGAAAATAATAATTTATAAATTATCAAGCATTCATGAGGGAGGGAAGTGGGAAGGAGGGAGGAGGGGAGGGGAAATCTGAGGAGCTGATATCAAGGGCTCAAGTAGAAAGAAAATGCTTTGAAAAGGATGATGGCAACATGTACAAATGTGCTTGACACAACGGATGTATGGATTGTTCTAAGAGTTGTAAGGGACACCAATAAAATAATTAAATAAAAAATAATTATTGGTGATTGGAATGCAAAAGTTGGAAACAAAAAGGAAAACTACTAGGAAAATATGGACTTGGTGATGGAAATAAAACTGGAAATAGCATGATAGAATTTTGCAAAACCAACGACTTGCTCATAGCAAATACATTTTTTCAACACGCAAAAGGCAACTATACCCATGGACTTCCCCAGATGGAATACAAAGGAATAAAATCGAC
Source organism: Echinops telfairi (assembly GCF_000313985.2). NCBI lineage: Eukaryota > Metazoa > Chordata > Mammalia > Afrosoricida > Tenrecidae > Echinops > Echinops telfairi. The sequence continues at coordinate 1,159,263 of NW_022103931.1, read as the reverse complement.
CACATATGTGGGAAGACACAATGGAGAAACACAGTACCAGCAGGTACAACCAGACTAGGGGCCAAGCGTGGAACAGACCACCAATTGCTCATAATTGCTGATAATTGTTCAAATTAGAGCGGAAAAATTAGAACAAGTCCACAGGAGCCAAAATACAGCCTTTGAGTCTGTCCCACCTGAATT
>NW_022103931.1:1156133-1157696 GCF_000313985.2 Echinops telfairi | reverse complement strand
TTGAACCTTAATAAAGATTATTATTAAACAAAGAAAAAATACTTTGAAGTAGTTCAATGTGGCATTTAAAATTTGCCTATTGGATGTGTGATCCATGTTATATAACCTCATTGACCCTCAGCTCCCTTGTACATACTCTATAAATAAAAACTATTATTATTGCTAGTCCTTTGGGCATTCACCATGTGACAAACACAACAGCAAGCCCTAGTGGCTGGCAGGACTCAGACTTTTCATTCGGGATCCAGCAGCAACCTGAAAAAGTGCTTTTCCATTGAAATCCTACTGAAATAGATGTAACACTGTTAAGTGTCCTAGTACTTACCAAGTTGTGTTACCACTGTCCACATCCATAATTCTTGCCTACCAGACTCTTAAGTTCCTTAAAGGGAAGGACAGTGCCTTATTAATCTTTGCATTCCCAGTGCCTAACCAGTACACACTGTCACTCACTCAAGCATTGTTATCAAGTCAATTCTGACTCACAGAAACACTGTATGCCTAAATGCTTATTGAATGAAAAATAGTAACAAAAACAATGAATCAATAGACATTGAGTGCCTGCTCTGTGATCTCCAAGGGCCCATGTTGTCTTCGCTTGTTGCCTACAACATCCAAGTTCTCTTCAAAGTGAAGCTTGCTCATATTTTCTAATTCTTTTTGCTGGTGACTTTTCTGTTTAGTACAAGGATAGCAGGTAGATATCATCTCTAATCGATTAAGAGTACCTTCCTGAAATATGTGTTAAAATGGATTCTAACACAAGGGTCTAGCTCACTGTAAGAAGATGATAATTAATTTGTGATGTGTGTTGAGAGTGAGAGAAGTGGAAGTAACAGCACACGTGACAATGTTTATCATATTTAATATTGTTTCTTGTGTAAAATACTCCATTTCTATGCCTAAATTTTAGGCATGCCTCTAAAGTGTTGGCTGCTGCTTTTACAACTGCCAGTTGCTCCTTGGATATGACCTAAGTGCTCACTACTTGATCAGGAAGCTCATTCTCACAGTCTGGAGTTTAGTCCTGGGGCTGATAGAGTCTTAGCCTTTCAACTTTATCCCAACTATAGCCCCACCTACATTAACAGGTAAGTCTCTGCTTTCCTAAACACTACCCACCTGGCTTTTATTTCATATGTTTAGTTATTACTACTCCATGTGGAATCCTCTTTCTGTTCATAGATATGGCAACCAGAATGCAGGTCAAACCAATCATTTGAGGCCTGACAGTGAGCCATGTACCGTATATACTAGAGTATAGCCGAGTTTTTCAGCACAATTTTCATGCAGTTTTTGTGGTAAAATTAGGTGCTTCAGCTGATATTCCAGTCGGCTTATATGCGAGCATAAACGGTAAACTGTGGGAGGAAATTACGTTTTCAAACCATGGGCAGGAAAAACTGAGAAAGTTAATTACTGTAGATACTAAGGAGAGAGCTAACAGAATACGATTCTGAGATGATCTAGGTGAGGAAAAAGTGAAACTTATGGGTCTAGAACACTGGTGGATACAAAAGGTAGCACTCTTGGGTAAGTGGTGGGCTTCTGCTAACAACAACA
>NW_022103931.1:1151821-1155693 GCF_000313985.2 Echinops telfairi | reverse complement strand
GGGCTAGCCTTGATTAAGAGGCTGACAGTGAGAAAGGAGTTACATAAAAATGGATTTGAGGATCTGGACAGGGAGATCAGTTAGAAGGCTACTGTAATGCTTGGTATGAGAAATGATCTAAGGCAGGAGTGGGAGTGTACAAAAGGAATGCTCTTAAAAGTTTACACGATGTAGATAACATTCTTTGAAAACACACTATTATGGGCTGCATAATATTATCTTATAAGGATCTTGAGTAGTGCTGACAGATAAGCCTTGGATGGCTAATTAAGATCAGCAGTTCAAACCCACCAGCTGCTTCAATAAAGATTTACTACCTTGGGAACCCCACATAGGGTCATTATGGGTCTAAATGGACTTGATAGCAGGGGGTTTGGTTTCAGGTAACAATAATTTTTACTAGATGATCTCATTATCATCTAGTAACATTTCGGATATTATCAACTTTTCCTATAAAATTACACCGTAATGATCTTTAGAGTATCTTTGAGTGCATCTATAATTGTTCCTGTAGAATAAATTTCTAGAATTGAAACTAATGGGTAGAATTCATAGCATACCTGATAGGTATGGCTGAATTCTTCTCAGTACAATTGTACAAGTCACATTCCCATCAGTAATGTATGAATGCGAATATTGTTCCACATAATGACTAAAACATGACTTTTCTCTCTTTGTAAATCTCTGCAAATTTGATAAGTAAATAATATCCCTTTGTTGGTGCTTAAATTCTTTTAATTGGCTTGCAATAAAATTCACTCTTTATGGCATAGTTATATTGATTTTGAAGAACTCATAGTGTCATATAGCCACTTCCCTAGTACAACAGAAATCAGTTCTAATACTAATACCTCAATAATTTCCTTTTGTTATCTACTTGTTCCAAGTTAAAAGTCTACAAAACTCTATGGGAAATGTGAGCCCCAGCTCATTCACACCCACTCAGCCCAGGAACATTGGAGATAACATTTCCATATGTACCATTCCACTCAAGCCCCTTAGCTCCAGGACACCATAGATCATAAACACATTGGAAGCACCCCAAGTGGCTGAGCAGGAGAAATCACCCATCCACAAATACTGAATATAACTGCTTAACTCACCAATGGTGCTTCAAGCACAGGTCCAGAATCCACACAAGCTCCCTACCGTTATTTCAGGAAGCACAACTTTCTCTTACCCTCATCAGGGATAAACTTCCTGGGCAAATATTAAAGGCCAAACAAACAACAACAGCTCTTCTGCCTCTTGAACTTTTTATTCTTTCATCTCTAGCTCTTTTCCTCTTCTAATTTAATTTTTTAGTTTTTGTTTCTAATTTCTTCTCTTCAATCATTGTTCTTCTCTTCTTAAAAACACAAGTTGATACTATTCTTACAATTTATAAAATCACTATTACCCTTTGCTTTGTCCTTAGAAAATAATGAATTTTGTTCTATTTTTCTTTTACAATCCACCAATACCACCTGATCCCCCTTACTTTCCCCCCCACTTTTTCCTCCTTCCTCTAATACAGCTGTTCTCAACCTGTGGGTCGTGAACCCTTTGGGGGTCGAACAACCCTTTCACAGGGGTCGCCCGAATCATAACAGTAGCAAAATTCCAGTTATGAAGTAGCAGTGAAAATAATTTTATGGTTGGGGGGTCACCACAACATGAGGAACTGGATTAAAGGGTCGTGGCATTAGGAAGGTTGAGAACCACTGCTATAATACTTTCTGTTCCACTCTGATCTGTCTCCTACCACTTACTCAAACCCCCCGATACTTGACCTGAAGCGTCCACCACTCCAACACTACACCACTCAACAGAGCTAAATAGCTCCACACAATCCCATCTCCCTGCCACCCCTAACAGCTACATTAAGTTGTCAATGGAACAACAGAAACTATTGGTCCACACAAAGAAAGAAAAAAAGAGAGATACACAAAAACATGAGTAACACCCAGACCTAAAAAAAATTGTACATGCTATGAAATTACTACAAAAACAATGTAGAAGAATGATGATTACACACATACAACAGATGAAGAGTCTAAGAGAAAGGGGGAAAGAATAGAAATGTTAGAAACCTCACTACAAGCCTTACAGAAAAACTCCAAACAGAAACACAGCAGTTGAATACTATGGTAACAGAATTACATGATACCAAAAAAGAACAGAGAAACAGAACTGAAGAGATGGAAACCTGAATTAGTGAGCTTGAAGACAAATCTTTAGGCTCAAATCGAAGAAAACACGCAACAAAAAATGCAAAGAAGAACCCCCAAAAAACAATGTGAGACACAATCAAGAAGAAACAGCTATGAGTTACAGGGATTCCAGAAGAGTGAAAACAAACCCAACAAATCCACAGAGAGCATAATCCAAGAACTCTTGAAAGAAAAAGTTCTTCACTGCATAAAGGATGAAGATAACTATTCAGGAAGCTGACAGAGCTCCAAAAAGGTCGGGCCTTAAAAGGAAACCTCCAGTGTAACTTATGACAAAACTATAATAATTTATGAATTATGAAGGGTTCGGGGGGGGGAGGAAGAGGGGAAATGAGCAAACGATATTGAGGGCTAAAGTAGAGGGCAAATGTTTTGAGAATGATGAGGGCAACAGGTGTCCATATGTGCTTGACTCAATGGATGTATGTATGGACTGTGATAAGAATTGTACGAGCCCTCAATAAAATATTTTTTTTAAAAGGAGGGTAACAAATGTACAGATGTGCTTTATACAATTGATGTATGTATGGATTGTCATGAGTTGTATGAGCCCCCAATAAAAATGACTTAAAAAAAAGGAAACCTCTCCACCATATTCTAGTCAAACTCTATTAACATCAACGATAAAGAAAAAAAAATCTAAGAGCAAACAGAAGGAAAAAGAAGAGTCACATCCAAAGTAGCAGCAATTAGAATAAGCTCGGATTTTTCAGCAGAAATCATACAGGCATGAAGACAATGGAGTGACGTATATAGAGTCTTGAAAGAATAAAACTGTTGACCAAGAATCTTGTACTCGGCAAAAATATCACTCAAATATGATGTAGAAATAAAAGTATTCTCAGACAAGGAGAAATTAAAGGAATTTACAAAAAACAAGACCACTGACCAAAAGACCAACAACAAAAGCACACAAAAAACCCCAACAGACTCAAGGCAATAATCGAAACAACACAGAAATACAGGAAGAACAAAGAAACTAATTTCACACCACACACACACACACACACAGTCACACAGAACACAAAAATAAAAAGCAAAAGGACAGGAACAAATTCATACATATCAACAATCTCACTGAATGTTGATAGACTACATGCACCAATAAAGAGACAGAGTAAAGCAGAATGGATAAGAAAAAATCCAGAAATCACTGAGAAAAAAGAAAAGAAAATCCATCAATGAGCTGTTTACAAGAAACACACTTTAGAAACAAAGACATAATTAGACTAAAAAAACCAAAGGCTGGACAAAGGCAACCCAAGCAAATGGCAACAACAACAAATCAGGTGTACCAATATTCATCTCTGGAAAAACTAGACTCCAGGACAGCTAACATAATAAAAGACAAGAATGGACACCACATTATGATTACAGGAACCAATGGCCCAAGAAGATATAACCATAATAAACATATATGTACCCAATAAAAGACCCTTGAAATACATCAATCAAATCTTCACAGAATTGAGGATATAGACAACTTGACAATAATAATGGGAGACTTAAATATGCCACTCAAGAGAAAAAGAACACCAGGAAAGGAACTCAACTGAGACACAAAAGAATACAACACAATCAACAAACTCGACCTCCATCACACATGGAACATTTAAGAATGCATCACATACTAGGCCATAAAGCATGCCCTAACAATTT
>NW_022103931.1:1150153-1151656 GCF_000313985.2 Echinops telfairi | reverse complement strand
TACAGGGAGAAACAAGATGAGGGAGGCTTCTGCTCTCAGGCCACGTAAACTCCTAATCTGATCTCTCAAACAAAGAGGTAGAGAACCTGAAGCGCAAACATGAACATGTATCACCCCATGATATGCACCTCACCTCACCTCATGCACCTCACCTCAGCTGGAGTCACGCCTTCAAGATGGGAAGAAAGGCAGATCAACCAGTTGGTGCTATACAGCTTTAAGAAAAGGTCATGCCAAATCAACAGACACACCCACAGAAAGTCATGTTCAGGGGAGGGAAGCATCTAGGTTTCAGAGGAGGCATTAACCCTCCAGATGGTGGGTAAATGGGGAGAAGCAACTTCACAGCAGAAAGTGGATGCTCAACAATGATATAGAACCTAAGGGGAGAATAAATCTGGTACTATGTTCCTGGTAAGACACTTTTGACCTAGTTTCTACGCTATCAACTCCAGTGACCTTAGACTCTGGCCTTTTGAGGAACACAGAATCCTTCATAGGCTGTTGGACTTAAAACCCAAACTCCCTGGTGTGAGAAGAAACATGACTGCCACGCAAAGGCTGTGGAAGTGGTGGTCACGGGGCCTTTGTTAGGATCCCCTACATTGTGGATATCCAATGAAAGACAGCCCACAGCTACCATATTTTTATTATTTCAATGCCCTCCTTGGTTTATAATGACATGTATTCATCTGCTAGGCAAGGTTCTGCCCTTGTGAACATATGTTACAATGGAATTACCTTATGCCCCAGGGGATGATTGATAAAGTTGTCATAAAATTTATAATGGAAGCCTCTAAAGTAAATCAGAGACATACACAATTCATGGACAAGTGGACAGATTTGGGACTAGTACTTAATTCTAGCCCCAATCCAACAACAGCTAATCTTATGGCATGGCCTTGCTCAATGCCCACCCTCATGAAGAGATCACTTGAAGATATGTGTTACTGTAGCAAAGTGTGGTGAAGAAAGTAGTGCACAGCTATCCAAAAGAATAGGGTCTGGGGTCTTAAAGGCTTGTATTCAAACAAGCAGCCATCTAAGTGAGGCATCAACTAAATCCACATTGGAAGAAACACACCAGTCTGTGTGATCCAAGGATAATAATAAAATCTAAATCCAAAGCAGGGAAAAGGTATCCGAGCTTAAACAGTGAATACCCAATGTGTAGAAAGCTATAGATGATAGCAGGAGCCCCAAATATCCATTTGTAGGGTTCTTACATAGATTAAGCCTCTTGGTTGGGGGGGGGGAGGGGTCACGTCCCCTCTGACCAAAGTAGTGGGATGTAAATAACCTTGCTATTAGACAGACTATTGTAAACTCAATATGATTGATGTAATTAGGTTAAAATGTGGTACCTAGTCATTTTTATGTTTTCCAGTATATGAAGTATAGGATGGGGTGGATGTAGAGACAATAACTAGTATAATGGCTTATGGGGAGGGAGGTTGAAGGGAAATTGGGAGAAAATACAAGAGTGAGGAGGATGTTCTGAAA
>NW_022103931.1:1145469-1149846 GCF_000313985.2 Echinops telfairi | reverse complement strand
AACGGGGCAAAAATACCCGGTGGGCCAGATAAATGTCCTCGGCGGGCTGCATGTGGCCTGCGGGCCAGTTTGAGGAGGCCTGGGTTAAAGTCTCAAACCCACAGGACAGTCACACCCTGCCCTAAGGGGTCGCTGTGAGTTGGCATCGATTTAATGTCAGTGGACTTGGTTTTGGATTTAGTGATACATTTAATAAAGTTTGAGATTTTTTAAAAAACCATGGTTTTAATTTTTCCAGAAAGTCTTATGACTAGAATCATGTAATGATTTTTTTTTGCCTGACTTTACTCCCATAAACAAGTACAGTCTTAGAAACCTACAGGGGGTCACTATGAGTTAGCAATGACACAAAGGCAGCGAGTTTGGCTTTGGTTTCTTTCACTAAGTACAGTACATTAAGATTCTTCCATGTTGTTATATGAATTAACAGTTCATGTTTTATTTATTATTGAGTGGTATCTCACTGTGTCAACGCACCACAGGTTTTATCCATTTGTTGGTTGATGGACATATAAGATATTTCCAATGTTGGTGGTTATAAATGAAATTATTACAAACTTTAATGTGCAGGTTTTGGTGTAAGCATTATTTTTTTTTCTTTAGGTCAGTTGCCTAAAAGTGTGATTGAGTACCAAACTTCACTACAATTTTGCCGTTCCACCAGAAATATAACAGTATCCCAAGGCTGGAAAATATAGATGCAAACAGATTTTATACATCAATGTTCATTACAGCACTATTAATAATAGACAACTAAAAGGTAGACAACTGGATAAGCATTTTATATATATATATATACACACACACACACACACACACACACACACACACAGTGGAATACTACTCTCCAAGCATAAGAAATGAAGTCTTGATACTTGATATCTGCTCCTTTTTTTCCCTCCCACCCCCACCCGCCCACACTCGTGAACTCTTGATCAATTATTAGTATTTTCAGGTCTTACACCATCCGCTGTCTCGCTTCACCTACATTTCTGCTGTTCGTCCCCCTGGGGGGGAGGGTTATACATCAATCATTATGATCGGTTCCCCCTTTCTTCCCCCACCTCCTTCCTACCCTCATGGTATTGCTACTCCCATTATTGTTCCTGAGAGGTTTATCTGTCCTAGATTCCGCGTCAAGAGCTCTTATCTGTACCAGTTTACATGCTCTGGTCTAGGCGGATTTGTAAGGTACAACTGGGGTCATGACAGGGGTGGGGAGGAAGCATTAAAGAACTAGAGGAATGTTGTGTGTTTTGTTGGTGCCATACTGCACCCTAGCTGGATTGTCCCTTCCTTGTGACCCTCATGTGATGGGATGTCCAATTGTCTACAGATGGGTTTTGAGTCTCCACTCCAACTCACCTCATTAACATCAATATGATGATTGTTGATGCCTGATACCTGATCCCATGAACACATAATGATCACACAGGCTTGTGTGCTTCTTCCATGTGGATTTTGTTGCTTCCCTGCTAGGTGGCCGCTTGTTTAGCTTCAAGACCTCAGATGCTATTTCTTCTAATAGCCAGGCACCATCTGCTTTCTTCACCACATTTGCGTATACACCCATTTTGTCTTCAGCAATCATGTAGGAAGGTGAGTATCACAGAATGCCAGGTTATTAGAACAAAGTGTTCTTGCATTGAGGAAGGACTTAAGCAAAGGCCCAATGTCCATGTGCTACCTTGATACTTAACATACAAATATATGTACATAGACCTATTTCCCTATCATTGTATATTAATATATTCACATATATTACATATCTCCATATACATGCCTATGGCTACAATGCACCTGATTGAACCCCACCAGGCGTTATACACCCTCTTCGCCATCGATTTTAGATCTCTTGTTGTTCCCCTCTTCCTTTCCCCAACCTCCCTCTGTTGTTTTTCTCCTTGGGATTGTTTATCTTGCCTATCTTTTATAGATCAACCTTAAAAAGGGGGGGGGAGGCTATAGTTATAGGTCTGTCTGCTGACCCTTATGTATGTTTTCTGTTTGAGCCTGATGAGGTGGCAAGCAATCCCTACCCTCCGAGTCCAAAGTCTATTTTTGGGATTCCTTGGGGTTTTAGTTGCTTTGCTCCCTGCTCTGTTGTGCTGCTCTGTTGTGCTCCCTGCTGTGCTTCACCCCAGTGGGGAGGGGGTCTAACTGGGCATAATTCCCACACTGTGTCTCCAGTGCTGTCCCCCGTAGCTTGCAGCACTGTGGGTCAGTTGAAGGGACATTGTGTCTTATGGTGGGGCCAGTCCTATGGTCCTCTCTGTGCCTTGGCTGCTCTAAACAGGAGTGGCATCTTCCGAGCTTGGTGGGCCAAGATGCGGTGTGTTCTCTCTCTCTCTGTTTCTACCTTTCCCTCCCTCCCTCTTAGTTTGCTCCCATGTGGCAGACCCACCACTCTCCCTGGGCTGTATCTTCAGTTGTGTCTCCTCTGTAGTGCAATCTTCTGGGGAGGGGGTCAACATAGCTGGGATTGGGGCTGGCTCTGCAGATATATCTGTTAGTTCGCTGCTTCGTGACGGTATGTTGCCCTCAAGGCTTGGCACCCCAGGTTGAGGTCTGATCCCTCTCTGATGGTGAGAGTTCTTCTCCCATACTTTGGACATGTTTTCAGGAGAGACCAGTCCCTGGAAAAGGACATCATGCTTGGTAACATAGAGGAGTAGCAAAAGTGGCTGCAACAATGGGCTCAAATATATTTTAAGGATGTTTTGTTCTGTTATACAGAGGGTTGCTATGGGCTGGAAGCAACTCAAATGCACCTAACATAAAGCAATATTACCTCACACCATAAATAAAAATTAACTCTAAATAGATGAAAAACTAGATGTAAGTGCTGAAACAATAACACTCTCTGAAGAAAACATGGGTAAATCTTCATGACCTTATATTGAACAAAAGATTCTTAAACATTATACCAAAAGCACGAGGAGCAAAAAAAAAAAAACCAATTAAAAAAATTGTGGTTCAAAGAACATTACCAAGAGAGTGAAAAGGCAACCCACAGGATGGAAAATGATATTCAGGCATCATATATCTGATAAGGGACTTGTACCTAGAATGTATAAGAAAAAAACTCTTATAATTCAATAATAAAGATACATTACACAATTTTTTAAATGGGCAAAGAATTTCAATAAAAATCTCTCCAAGGTATATAAATGGCCAATAAACACCGGAAATGATACTCATGAAAATGAAAATCACAGTGAGATCTCACTTCACACCCAATTAAAAAAAAACACAACTACTGGTATCCAGCCCATTTCAACTCATAGTAACCCTAGCTAGGGCCTCTGAGGCTCTAACTCTTCAAGGGAGCAGATAGCCTCAGCTTCTTCCACAGGTAGCTAAAATCTAAATGTCAGATGAGCACTGTTTGAGGACACTGAGAAATCAAAACCCTCATCCACTCCCAGGGGGCATATAAAATGGTGCAGCCACTTTGGAAAACAGTCTAGCAGCTCCTCGACTGATTGAACAAAGTTCCCATTCATCAGTTTCTGTCGAGTAAGCAATTCTCCTTAGACAAAACCCAAGAGAAATGAAAACATATGTTCACAAAAAAACATGTACACAAATGTTTCTTTTTAAAAAAATAAAATACGTCAGAACTTTAATGTTGCTTCTTTGTTTTTCTGGCTATACATTCAGCATGATCTCTTCTTTCTTAATCTTCAGCTTTATCTTATATTTTGAGAACAGCCCAGGTAATAACCTCCAAGACTAAACGAAAGAATAAAATAATGCCAGGGCAAACAAAGTGAGCCAACAAGCAGAGAAAGCAGCCACTCTCATCAGCCAGCTCTGTGTTCCAATGCTTTGTTCATTTTATTTCCTGTTGACAGTTTATTTTCCATCCATTCTATGCAGCAATTATCAACAATTATGTGTTCCATAAAATTACCTTATATCCAACTCTGTTTGTATAAGTATCAAGTTATAAGAGTACTTGTATAGCCTACTAGGCTTCTGGTTCTCAATTTTAACTTAACTCAATTGATTTCACGTATTAAAATTTCATATAGTTTTGAACAGTCCATCTGTAAGGCAGTTAGTTTCTGTTTATCACATAGATTTAGATCTTTATTTACAGGTTGTATCTTGTTACACAAATGCTTCTATCACATTGTCAATAACAGTCAAAAGCTGGAAATAATACAAATGTCCAACAGCTGATAACAAAATGTGATGTATCCACACAATAAAATATTTGACCATAATAATCAATGAAGGACTGGTATATGAGTATGCCACAATGTGGATGAACCGTAAAAACATGTCAAAGTGAAAGAAGTCAGTTAGAAAAGACCACATATGGTTCTATTTATACGTCCAAATAAGCAAATCTATGGGGACAGGCAGTAT
>NW_022103931.1:1122712-1145088 GCF_000313985.2 Echinops telfairi | reverse complement strand
GTCAAGATCAACACAGGATTGTGTAAACATGACAAAAGATGTTGAGGAGAAACTATCTGTTAGTTTCTGCTATTGATAAACTTACTCATCAAAATAAATAAATAAATTTACTTATCCTATCACAATTTATTTTCTATCATAAAATTAATAATTCCTGTAAATGATTTTATCTAGTACAGAGGATATTATTTAATTATCCTATAAAAACTTGTAACTTAATCATTTTTATTAAAACAAAACTAGTGCTTTAGTAAATATTAGACACATAGTTTTACAATTCAATATTTTGTGTGCCTATCTATCAGCCTTCTTTATCCTTTATAAGTACCTGATGCACAGAAGGCAATGAATGAATAAATAAATGGCCTTGAATTCTGCCATTTATCTAGATAGTTTCCTCATCTATAAAACTAGAACTGGGTATGATATACTCTTAATCAGCACAATCCAATAGAACTTTCTACAATGATAGAAATATATATCTATGCTAGCCAATACCATAGTCACTAATAGAATATGGCTACTGAGCACTTGAAACTTCCTTAGTGTAGTTAAGAAACTAAATTTTTCTTATTTTACTTGAATTTACATAGCCGTACATTACAATACCAACTCACCCGTTGTTTTGCTATCAAGTCAATTTTGACTCACAGTGACCCTGTATGTCAACATAGAAATGCCATGTAAGGTTAATCTCCATGTCTCTCTCCCTCAGAGCTGCTGAGTGGGTATGAACTGCAACCTTTTTGTTAGGGTCTGAGCACTTCATCACTGCACCACCAAGGCTCCTTCATATGACACTACCATATCACACACTGGTATTACAGGGCAGGATCCTGGATGAAAAATATCTCAAAATGCAATCCAGTAATTACTTACAAATTGGTGTGTGTATTTATATATATGAAACAAAAGTTTATAAAATAATACTTCCCTTACTACATATGAAGCACTAACATTTTCTTTTCTGGCCTACTGAATTTCACCTAAGAAAAATGCTGATCCAACCGATAAAATGATTTTATAGGCCTTCACTAACGCTCCTCTTAGCTACAAAATACTGTGCTACATACTAATGATTACCTTAAAAATATATGTTCAATATTTATTTTGTAGCCTTACTGACAGGTTGCTAGTTTTAGGTGCCTCGGATTATATCAGTTTTTACTTTGAACACTTTATAATCATTCCTTAATCCTGTAAATTGTATTTTCTTTTAAAGGCAAGAATAGAATAAAAAAGTTAACATTTATCCCTTGGGTTTTTTTTTGCTTTGGAAATGGTTGGATTTGATTTAGTCATGATTCTAATTGGGTTTAGACAGACAGGAGTGGTAATGATGGGGTCAAAGTACTAAAAGGGATAGGTAGCCAAGGGAAATAGTAGGATACAGAAGGAGAGAGTGGAGAAAGGATGTTTGGGGATAATGTTCACAAAAAGGAAGAACTAGATTTTCATTACCATCAACTTCTCTGAAATTCATGAATTCTCCTTCCAGCCTGATAAAAGTCCTACAAATTTTATCATAACTTTATCTAACCTAATTGGAAGGCTAGAGAGCAGCGGTTCTCAACCTGTGGGTCGTGACACCTTTGGGGTTTGAACGACCCTTTCACAGGGGTCGCCCGATTCATAACAGTAGCAAAATTACAGTTACGAAGTAGCAACAAAAATAATTTTATGGTTGGGGGTGTCACTACAACATGAGGAACTATATTGAAGGGTCACGGCATTAGGGAGGTTGAGAACAACTGCTATAGAGCAAGCATGGTTCCTAACAAAATCATGTATTATAAATTTTTAACCATAAAATACTTTTAAACCCTTAATAATCAGGATTTGCTTGCCTAGTTTAATATTCTGCCATTCCTACCTTGAACTGCCCACTCGAGTCTGAACTATATGCAGTTCCAAAGATTTGTGCTAATTCTTTCTTCAATTGACTCACCGAGACTAATTCTTTAGGTCTTGACTTAGCTATCAGTTACTCAAGGTAACATTCCCAATTTTAAGATTAGACTTTATTCCCTCATGTATGCCTATACCTTTCTCACCACTGCAAAGCTCTATTGTACTATAAATGCCTGTTTACCTATTCCTACTAAATCTTAAGGTCTCTATTTTGATTTGTTAAGTGCTTTAAAAGTGTTCAATAATTATAAAATCCATCCATCAATCAAATTTCATCCGCCTAGTCTACTGTCTTCCACTATTCTTGTCACTTAGAGTGGCTTCATAGTTATAGCATATAGAGATCTTCCTTATATCTGTCCTCTATCACCATTTGCTGTGGATGCCTATAGCCCTTAATGTTCATAGCATGTACTTGATATATAACTTAGTATCTTATAATTTGTTATTCTTGTAATGAATAAGTCCAATCTGCTTAATGAAATTGTACAGTTCTGTGACTCCTGGTCTCATTATCTCAAGCACAGTACAATGTACAAAAGAGACATTGAATATCTGTCATCATAGACTCAAACTGTATGAGGTGATTTTTACTTTTTACAAAGCTGAGAATCCTTTAACGTCATGCTGATGAACAAGTAGTGGCAACTCAGTTTTTGTCAATATATAGAAAACAGATACTATATATACATATATATATACTTCTATATATGTCCTGAAGTATATCAAGTACAAATAATCAAACCATTTCTTAAAAAAAAAACACATTTCTTAAGTTAGAGGTAGTTATGGATGCAAGTACTAAGAGATGCACTACCACTAGTTACATCCATTAGTTATGGACAAGTACCTTATGGCTTCTGTGCACACAGAAAACCAGTTGTATTTTTCCAAATCAATGGACAATCGTGTCAACATAAGAATTTAGGGAGGGGGGTGGGGGGGTGTCTCTTGGTACCCACCGGGGCAGTTCTACCGCGTCCTACAGGGTCTCTATGAGTCGAAATCAACTCGCTGGCAGGGAGTTTTGCATCTTTTGAACTAAAAGATAGTCATAGTTTTGGCTCATCAAGGAGCGCTGCCTGCCAGCAAGGGAGCTAACTGATGCTCACTCCATTTATCATTTACTTATAAGCAGTTTGGTGCCCAAATGAGTACTTCTAAGTTAAATCAGCACCATATGCAAATTGGTCCCAAATTCTGTAAAGGAGCCCCGTCTTCCTGGCATTTAAAAAGGCTGGGTGTCAAAAAGAAAGAAAGGCTGGTTTGGGAATGGTATTACTCACCTAAACTCGCCAGGGCCCCAGGTAACCTCTGCCCGGTGGCTCCCGCCCCGGTCCCCATATGCAGTCCCCAAAGGCTTTCTTTGCCCCCTCCTCTAATTATTAGCCCTAGCTTCTTTCATCGGATCCTGCTCCAGGTTTGTCCTGACACTAGTCTTCTGGGCACGAACTCCCGGTCACGAGGGCAACCCCTTTCTGCATCGGTCCCTTTGCCCTTCAACCTTCTCTTTCACGCCAGCAAACGCCATCTCACCTGGCAGAGTCCAGGGGTCCCCACGGCGCCAAGGGCTCGTGCGCGCCTTCGCAGGACCGGACCGCAGACAGACACTAGCGGCCTGACCAGAATCGCCGAATGCCGACGTCTGCCGAAAGCCGCCGCCGCCGCCGCCCAGCGCCAACAAGGTACAGGTAGCAGCGCCATCTTGAGCGAGGGACGCGGGCCGGCCGCAGAGGATTGTGGGACACTGGCGGGCCACGCTCAGCTGGCTCCATGGGCCCCCCTCCCCCTGGCCTTCCCTGGACCCGAGACCGGAAGTGCTTTATAGCTGAGAATTCGGAAGTTTGGGCGCGGCTTCGTGTTCTTACACCACCTGCGCTGTCGTGAAAGCGTTCTCTTACTGTTTTTCGTTTACGTTTGAGCAACAAATCATGTTTCAGTGTGAATAGCTCCCCACGACTGAATTTGTTAAATCTCTCGAGTCTAGCTTGTTTGTAATTGGGGTACACTTTCCATTTCCCCTATGAATATTAGTATCTGCACACCTCTGCGCAGGAATAAGTAGAACAGTCATTAATTTCGCCGTGGAGAAGCCTTTATCTTGTTCGATTCATTGCCTCTCCATCTTGTGCTTTTGCTTAACACTTCTTTTCTTGCATAGCTTGCAATGCTTTTCTTTTAGGTCTGTTGCCCCTAGGACAGTTGCACGCGCGCGCACACACACACACACACACACACACACACACACATCTGCCCTCCTAATTTGCCTCTTTTTCAAGCTCTACCATTCGCTTTTGGCAACGGCCGTAATGTTGCCAAACATTTTCTGAGGGATGGTGAAGTGAAATGTGTGTAAAGAAGTCCATGTTTAAAGACAAATTGATCATTCTGTTGTCACCACTACAATAAAATAAAATGGTGTCAAATTCTTTTTATTTGGGAAACTGAATTTTCAACATAACTGCCACCTGAAACCCTTTTATATATTCATTACTTCAGCTTTAAACCTTTCACACTGAGAATTAAATAATTATGAACTCCTTACTTAGGGTGATACTATTGCTAAGCGTTGGACTGCTATCTTCAAAGTCGACAGTTCAAATCCAGTAGCCAGTCCTCCAGGGAAAGACCACACTGTATGCTCCCGTACATATTTACAGCGCCCCAGAAACCCTATATAGGGCCACTATGAGTACGAATCGCCTTAGTGGCAGTGGGTGGTGGACTAATGACAAGTTTGGTGAAGACAGCTAGTTTTACCTTGTTCCAAGATTTATAGTACACTCCAAGGTTCCAGGGGAAGAGATGCTTCAGTTATTTAAGGAACAGTGTAGAATTGTCTAACTGATATGAGAGGAAACTATGAAAAGGACATGTTTCAAAGCAAGAAGGTATCAGCAGGCAGCATTTTCAAATTCAGAAGTCCAGGGAGTGTGTAGAGGTGTCGTAGAAAATGAGCAGGGGCCAGGTGATCCAGGCCTTTGCACTGAATTCTAATGTTACCAGGCCTGTGAGGAGTCCCCTGGTCTCCCGCCACTGCTCTGACGAATCAGAGGTGCCACAGCAAGGCTGCTCACCCAAGAATCAAATGTGTGCGCGCGCGCACACACACAGCTTGAAAGCGCACCCTTAAATAAGGTCTACTAGTAAAGTAAATTCTCTAGAGGGAGAGTGGGCAGCTCCTCGCAAATGTGAAGAGCCCATTGGAAAATAGTCACTGCTGGAAAACAGTGGTAGTTTTTCCCTCTTCCTCATGGGATGGGGCTAGGGGCGTTTAAGGATGAGCTTGCCTAATGATTGACAGCAAGCTAGGTTATATAATAAAACGTTTTCTGCGTATACTCTTTCCCATAATTCACCCTGTTGTGATGAGATTCACAAGCTAACAATGTAAATGTGCATATAATGAAGCCAGGATGATAGACATAGGTCAGGATATAGGTAGATCTCCACCTGAACCTGCGCCAGGCAGGCAAAGTGCCTTATGGTCCAAGTTCCTTCTATTCCGGTTGTATTGACCAGCCCTCAGTCCATTCCTTGCTTCTCATTGGAGGGTGGTTTGCTTGCTTTTCTCACCTTGCTGTAGCTTCATACTAGAACTAAGAAGCGGATACTTCATCCTGTAGCCAGGGAAGGCTTTTAAGGAGGAAATTAACCAGGTTGGATTTGTCTGTACATTAAATTACTCTGGCTTAAATGGGAAGGTTGAATTGGAGGGAGTTCAGATTGGAGTAATGAAATTAAGGCAGTAGTTCAGTCATAAAATACAGGCCTGAGCTTGGCAGTAGCAGCGCCATTAAATCGATTGCAGCAATAGTAGAAAGTTAGAATTGACAGGACTTGGTGGCTAATCAGGAGCCCTGGTGACTTAGTGGTTAAGTGCTTGACTGCTAACAAAAAGGTTGGGGATTGTAAACCCCCAGTCACTCAGATGGAGAAAAATGTGGCGATTATTGGAACAGAACAGGGGTATTCTGAGTCATTTGAAATCAGGAAAAGATGCACAATCAACTCTCATTGAACCAGCAGTCAGTCAAGCAATCAAACTATGTCTTGCATTGGGCACATCTGCCCCACCAGACCTCTTTAAAGTGTGAAAAAAAAAAGTCAATTTCAAGATTGAGGTGCACTTGGTCAAATTTATGGTATTTTCAGATGCCACATATATGTGCAAATGCTAGACATTAAATAATGGGAACCAAAGAAGAAACAATACCTTTGAATTATGGTGAAGATTATTAGCTATAATGTGGACTGCCAGACGAATGAGCAAATCTGTCTTGGAAGAAGTACAACCAGAATCCTCCTTGGAAGCAGTGATGTCAAGACTTCATCTCATGGACTTTGAGCATCATGTGTGGTAGAGTAGTTAGCAAAAAAAAAAGAGGAAGTCCTCAATGAGATGGATTGTTACAATTACTGCAACAATGTACTCAAACATGAAACAATTGTGAGGGTGGGCAAGCCAGGAAAGTGTTTCATTTTGTTGTATACAGGGTCCCTATGAGGAAAAACTAAGTTAACAGTAACTAACAGAAGCAATATAAATTTTTTTTAACTCACTGCCATTGAGTCACTTCTGACTCACAGGAACTGCCCCTGTGGGTTTCTGAGACTGTAGCTCTCAGTGGATCCCAGAAGTTTTACCATTGCTGACCTTACTGTTAGCAGCCCTACACAGGGATCCATCAGAGGCAATTGTTTTTAGGTGACAGTCCCTGGAGAAAGACATGAACAAGAATAATGCCCTCCAGGGACTAGTCTCTCCTGACAAAATGTACAAAGTACTTCAGATGAAATGTCACCAACCTTACTTCTAAGGCACATACTGGCTGTACTTCTTACCAGACAGATTTGTTGGTTCTTTTAGCAGCATATGGTACTTTGAATATTCTTCACCAGCACCATAATTCAAATGCATCAGCTCTTCTTAAGTCTTCCCAAGTCAATGTCCAGCTTTCACATGCATGTAAGGCAATTGAAAAATACCACGACTTGGGTCAGTTGTATCTGAGTCCTCAAAGTAACCTCCTTGCTTTTTAATGCTTTAAAAAGGTCTGGTGCAGCAGATTTACGAATGCAATGTGCATTTAATCTCTTGATTGCTGTTTCTATGAGCATTGATCATGGATCCAAACGAGGAAATCCTTGACATCTTCATTCTTTTCTCCATTTACCATGATCCTACAATGATGTTTCAATTGTGAGGAGTTTGATTTCTTTACATACCGAAGACTGAAATCCTTGTTAGTCATCTGCGAGTGCTTCAAGTTCTCCATTTCAGCCAGCAAGGCTATGGCATCAGCATATTGCAAGTTGGTATTAAACATTTCTCCAGTCTTGATGTCTCAATCTTCTCCATATCGTGCAGCTTCTCTGATACAGATTGAATAAGAATAGTGAGAGGATACCACCACGATGCACACCTTTCCTGATTTAAACCGGGTAGTAATCCTGCATTCTATTTGCAAAACTGCCCCTTGATCCATGTACAAGTTCCAAGTGAGCACAATAAAGAATTCCCTTTCTCCTCAAGGCTATCCATGGTTTGTTATGATCCGCACAGTCAAATGCCTTGGCACAGCCAATAAAACACAAGCAAACATCCTTCTGGTATTCCGTTTTCAGCCAGGATACATCTGACATCAGCAATGACATCCCTTGTTATCTTCTTCTGAATCCAGCCTAAACCTCTTGTCCTCCCTGTCAATGTGCTGCTCCAACCAGTATTGGATGATCTTTGGCAAAATTTGACTTGCATGCGAAATGAATGGGATAATTTGAGCCTTCTGTTGCTTGCTTCATACGATGGGTTTGGGAGTATTTCATCCTTTCCTATAGTTTTGGAATAGTTTTAGCAGAATTAATGTCATCTCTTCTCTACATGTTTCATAGAATTTGCCAGTGGAGCTGGCTTTGGCCAGAACTCTTTTTTTGTTGAGAGTTTTAATTTATTACCTCTTCTATTCTTTCATGGTAGGTGTGAATCCTTGGGCAGGATTGTCAGTGATTTGGCAATTGAAGACTAAAAATCCTCGTGATGTGACCTAACACAATGTAGTCAATTCCTTAATGGGTTCTGAGGTGAGCAGTCAAGCAGTTTTAAGGGTGGAATGCAACCTCCTCACTCAAGTCACTACACGATGCCATTGATAGGAAGTTTCCTCAAGGTGTGGCCTACTACCTATGTAAGTGGATGCTATGAATAAACTTTTTTTCCTTCTTGATGGGTCTGGATTCTGCATCTGGCTCATCAACCTTCAGTTCTTTGGACTTGATCCAACAGTCTGCTATATTGCCCGCCTATCTTTGAAGTCTTCAGTGGTCGCCAACTGATCTGCTAATACTGGATTCATTCATCTCTGCAGTCACAAGCTGTCACCTTCCTGCCAGTCTTGGGTTCATCGGCCCT
Organism: Echinops telfairi; assembly: GCF_000313985.2. Taxonomy (NCBI): domain Eukaryota; kingdom Metazoa; phylum Chordata; class Mammalia; order Afrosoricida; family Tenrecidae; genus Echinops; species Echinops telfairi. The sequence goes on along the minus strand of NW_022103931.1, from coordinate 1,136,765 downwards.
CACAACTATATGAGTCAAGAGAAGTCTACAGCTTAACATCTGACCCATGGACTTTGAACTTACCCAGCCTTAGACTTGACCACTCTGTAACAGTCTGAACAATTTTCTTGATATAAATTTCTTTGTCTTTGTACATATATAGTATTATCACTGGTTTTGCTTGTCTAGAGAGCCCAGCCTAACACAGTGGGTCTGTTCGAATTTTCTATTGCAGATTTTGTTTGCTGGGGTAGGTAATGTTTCTCTAGAAATTTGTCTATTTCAGCTAAGTTTTCCTTTTTTCTTTTTTCCAGTACAGTTCTTCATAGCATTCTGCCATTATCCTTTTTATTTTAGTTGGTTTTGTTGTGATGCATATTTAATTTCTTATTCATGTTTTTTGCACTTTTGCATTCTTTTCTTCGTAAAATTTATTAATTTTTTTCCAATTTTATTATTCATTTCAAAGAAACAACATCTAGTCTTCTTGATTCTTTTTATTGTTTTTCTATTTACTGATTCATTTATTTGTACTCAAATATTTTTTATTTCCTTTCTTTTGGTGACTAGTATGTAACATTGGTGGTCCTGTCAGATAAGCATTGGTCTTCTAGCCACCACAGGATTGGTGGTTCAAACCCACTAGCCACTCTATGGGAAAAAGAGAGGCTGTCTGCTCCTGTAAAGATTTACAAAATCTCAGAAAGCCCCTATAGCATCACATCAGTTGGTATCAAATCTATGACACCGGGTTTGGTTTGGTGTTGATAACTGGTAGGCTTTTTTTATCTGTTCTTTTTTAAATTGTTGGTGATGTTCTTTAAGATATTGATTTTGGCTCTTCTCTTTTTTGATGTGTTTACCTATTACTAGAAATTGCCCTCTGAGCATTGTATTAGCTGTGTACCAAAGATGTTTGGCATGCTGTTTTACACTCCGCTTTTATTCAAGGATTTTTTTTTTCAAAATTTCACTTTCTCTACTACCCAATTATTTTTATGCAGAGTGTTATTCATTTTCCCTGTATTTGATTTTTCTCTTAATCTTCCTATGGTTGATTTCTAATTTTTACCATTGTAATCTGAGAAAATTATTGTTTAACACATCAAGGCTTGCTTTAGGATCTAATATATAGTCTATTTTGGATAATGTGCTATATGGGCTGGGAAAATATATATTGTGCTTTTGTTGAATGAAGGGTGCTGTATATGTCTATGAGGTCAATTTGGTTGACTGTGTAGTTTGAATCTTCTGTATATTTGTTGCATTTCTTCTAAGTCATCCTGTCCTTAATCAAAAATATTACATTACAATTCCCTACCTTTTGAAGTGGGTGTTAACAAGCCCAGGGAAAAGGGAACAATAAGTGATCTAAAATCGATGGTGAGGAGGGTGCAGGATGCCTGGTAGGGGATGATCAAGGGCAATGTAACCGAAAGGAATTACTGAAACCCAAAGGAAGGCCGAACATGATAGTGGGACAAAAGAAAAGTAAAATGAAATGGAAGAAAGAACCAGGAGGCAAATGGACATTTATAGAGGTCTAAATACAGACATGTACATATGTAAGTATATTTACCATATATACTTAAGGATAAGGCGACCCGAATATAAGCTGAGGCACCTAATTTTACCACAAAAACTGCATTAAAAATGTGTTGAACAACTCGGTTTATACACGCGTATGTATGGTATATATAACTATAGGGAAATAGATCTATGTACATATACTTAGATGGTAAGTATTAAGGTAACAGATGGACATTAAGCCTCTACTCAAGTACTCCCTCAATGCAAGAACACTTTGTTCTAATATCCAAGCATTGTGTAATACAATCAATCACTGAAGACAAAATGGTGCATAAGCAAATGTGGTGAAGAAAGCTGATGGTGCCCGGCTATCAAAAGAGATAGCATCTGGGGTCTTAAAGGCTTGGAGATAAACAAGCAGCCTTCTAGCTGAGAAGCAAGAAAGTTCACATGGAATAAGCACACCAGCCTGTGTGATCACGAGGTATCGAAGGTATTATGTATCAGGCATCAAAGGACAACATATCATATCATTGTGAATGATGGGGAGTGCAGAGTGGAGACCCAAAGCCCATCTGTAGGCAACTGGCCATCTGCTCACAGAAGGGTCTATAGCACCGATAAAACATACAACTTTCCTCTAGTTCTTTAATGCACTCCCCCAACCCCTACTATCATGATCCAAATTCCACCTTACAAATTTGGCTACACCAGAGCATGTACATGAGTACAGATAAGAGCTGGAAACACAGGGAATCCAGGACATATAAACCCCTCAGGACCAATACTAATAGCAAGAGGGGAAGGGGAAGGTGGGAGGAGAGAGGAGGAACTGATCACAATGACCTACCTATATATAACCCCCTCCCTGGCGGATGGACAACAGGAAAGTGGGTGAAGGAACACATCGGTCAGTATAAGACATGAAAAAATTATAATTTACAAATTATCAAGAGTTGATAATGGAGGGAGCATGGGGGTGGGGGGAATGATGAGCCAATACCAAGAGCTCAAATAGAAAATGTTTTGAAAATGATGATGGCAACAAATGTAAAGATGTACTTTACACAATGTATGGATGGATGGATGGATTGTGATAAGAGCTGTACGAGCCCCAAATAAAATGATAAAATAATTAATAAGTAAATTCAACCCCCTGCCTTTTAAAGTTTGACATATGTATTTTTGTGTAATTTTTTTGAAATTTTATTTTCTGGTGGAAAATTAGAAACTATGTATACAAAATAATAGAATCCAGAACATTAATACTAAAATTTCACAGACAACATATTGAAAGGCAATATGAATCAATGGAAGACAGAATTCAAGAAACTGAAGAAAAACCTTTTAATTCTAATCTGTTAGAGTAACTATCAGAAAAAGAAACATACAAAGAAAGAAAGCCTAAAAATTATGCCATATCTCACCAAGAGGAATAGCTTACATGTGATTGGAATTCCAGAACAATAAGAAACGGAGGGAGAACAAAGAGAAAGTTGCCAAAGATTCATTGGAAGAAAACTTCCCTAACTTCACAAAAGATGAGAAGTTATGTATTCAAAAAATTTAACAGACACCAAATAAGATATCCCCCAAAAGAAATCACCAAGTCATGCCACAATAAAACTATCTAAATCCAAATATTAAAGAAGAGTCTGGTTGCTATGAGTCAGAATCAACTGACGACTCTGTGAGTTTTGTTCCTTTGGTGGCTCTGGGCTAATATTATTGTTGTTATATTACTGATCAGTTGCAAGCGTCAGAGAGTACACAACAAAGTAGGTGGTAGAAGAGAAGCAGTAAACACATTATTGAGGCAAAAAACTGGGAAGACCAATGAAATTATGACCCCAAACCTCCACACCAAGGAATCAAATCCCATGAAATATTTGATTGCATATAAAACAACCGGACCAGGAATTCTTTTTTGTTGTCATAAGTATATCTATCATAAATTTTTCCAATTCAACTTTTGTGAAGTTGTGCAGCTTATTGATAGCAACTTCAGTCAACTGAACAATATCATCCTTTATCAATGTAATTTTTCTATCATCATAAACAGAAACTTAGTACTCCATAAGCAATAACAGATCCCCCTTCTTCTCCTTCCTTTATTGTGACCTACTAATAAACATTGATCTTTATAACATGATGAGAACCAAGTCTTAGTAAAAGCATCAGAAATAAAAATAAAAATAATGATAATAATAATTTGCTTTGAATTCATGTTTCTGATATTAGACTGAGCCCATTTCATAAGCCTCACAATTTTTATGATATTAGTACTATTATTATTATCTCACATATGAGGAGGCTGAGAAGCAGATATTATGGATATGAGAGAAAGAAGTAGTGATTAGGCTCTAAGATAAGATGTGGCATTTGACTTGTGAACCTCTCTTAAGTCTTGTCTGAAAGTCTTTACCTTGTCCTCCTCCTATTTTCCTGAATGTTCATCCTTCTTCATACCATCTCCACCCCATTTTGTAAGCATTTGAGAAATGTACATTACTAATAAACATGATGATTAATAAACAAGTCATTTGTTAAAAAGGAAGTCTCCAGGAATTGATGGAATACCAATTGTGATATTTTAACCAACAATGCTGGAAATGCTCACTCCTCTTGGACACCAAATTTGTAAGGTAACTAACAGGGAAATCAACAAGTCCAAAAAAGGATTGGAATGCAGAAATTATTGAACCATACAAGAGGGTACACCCTGCTCAAAAAATGGATTTTCCCCCAGAGCTATGTATTTAAATTTTTTTTACAAAACAACCTTATCACCTTCAAAGTACTCAACATTACACTTAACACATTTGTCAAATTTGCGATTCCATTCTTGGAAACATTTTTCAAACTCACTTGTTTGGAATGGATAACAGCACCTCCCTCATTTTTTTTCTTTACCTCTTCTATGTCATCAAATTGCTGACCTTTCATGTCCCTCTTCATTCGCAGAAACAAGAAGTCACATGGAGCGAGGTCAGGTGAGTAAGATGTGTAGGGCAAGAGAAGATGCAGGGGTTTTTTTGCCAAAAACTGGTGTGCTGAGATGGCTGCATGAGTAGGTGCATTGTCGGGGTGGCAAAACAAGTCCCTAGTCTGGCATGAATCAGGCTTTTTCTGTAGTGCACTGTTACACAATCTTTTCAGAACCAATAAATAGAAAGCTGATAAACTGTCTGACCTGGTGGAATGAACTCCAAATGTTCTACAAGTTGACATTTTCATCCATTCAGGAAGTTGACAGACGTCCAGAATTAGGTTTGTCATCAATCAACATTTCATCTTTTTTCCCATAGCACTGTCCTTATAAGCTGTGTCCAACATCACAACAGTTTCTGCAGCATTTTTCCCAAGCAGAAAACAAAACAGCCGCAAGCTGTTCTCTTAAATTGGCCATCACAACAAACAAGGTTCGAGCGAAACGACTTTCACAAAAAAATTCACTGTAACCCCAAAGAAACTTCCCAGGCAATACCACTGGATGCACTAACTCAGAGCAAGTTGCTTGATGTTCACCTAGTGGGGAAAAAATGTATATGATGAAAGCTCTGCATAGTGGAGTTTTTCCCCAGTTTTTTTGGAGGGTAGCCCTCATGTAATTAATATTGTATAAAAGTATAATATTATAATATATTTGCTGAAGATAATTTTAAAAATTGTTTTAGCAGTACACCAACAGGGAACTGTCAGAAATGCAAGCTGTATTCAGAAGAGGATGTGGAATGAGGTATATCATTGTTGATTTCTTTGTATGCAGCTAGATAGTACCTATCACAAACAATTGTACTTCAAGATTGCAAAATATCCTTTTTGCCATAAATGCAATACCATTCCTTTAGAATCTGTCATTCCTGGCATCGTAAATCACATGATTTTCTGATTCAAAATGTCCAATACCAATACATTTCAGCTCACTGACACCTAGAATATTAGGACATTACGCTGAATGAAATAAGTCAACCACAAAAGTACGACTATTATATGAGATCCCTATTATAAAAAAATCAAGAAAAGCTTTTCAGCTAAAAGACACATTCTTTGAGGTAGCAGGGGAATGGAGAGTAAATTATTGACTAGACAGGATAGACAATTATTAACATGGGTAAAAAGGAAAGAAATATGAAGCAATATGAGAGGGAGGGCAGCAAAAAAATGATAAGGGGAAACGACTATACTAGGAGGCATACCAAAGTTCAAGGCAACACCAAAAATATAAAACATAAACAAAATAACCAAGCTCATTGTCATCCAATTGATTCCAATTCAAGACAACGCAGATAATTACTATTATATTCATAATCCAGCAATAACAATAATGTACATGTCAATGCACAGGTTGCATGCAAGAATTATAGATATTGAAAGGAAAATATAACTATATCCACAAACTATACACACACACACACACACACACACGTAACAGAGGTGATTTCTACCTATTTTGTAAATACATTCATGAATATAGTAGAACACACCAAAACAATCAGCATTTGCTTTTTTGTCCTTGCTCTTCCTATTTTGGACATCTAATTTTGTAGCATCATGGTGTGAGAATATGAGTTATAAAGTTTCAATATTTTAAAATTTATTAAGATTTCTGTGTGTCCTAACACCTAACATAGGTCTATTCTAGAGAATGTTTGGTGCACACTAGAAAAAAAAGCATACTCTATTGTTAAGTGGAGTATATGTCGAGGAGGTTGAGTTGATTAATAGTGTTGTGTAGTTCTTCTGTGTCTTCATTAAGTTTCTTTGTTAATGATCCATTCTTTCTCGAAAGTGGTGTATTGAAGTTCTCTATTACTATTGTTGAAATATCTATTTATCTCATCAGTTGAACCTATTTTAAAGCTTTCTTTGGGTGCATATTATGTCCTCTAGTTTTATTGTCCCTTTGATCATTATGTAGTGGTCTTTTTTGCCTCTCACAGTAGATTTTACCATGAAATATGTTTTAATGGAGATTAATATTGATACTCTTGCTGCTTTTGGTTGCCATATTATTTTTTTTAATTACCTTTTCTTTTTTTTTAATCGTTTTATTAGGGGCTCATACAACTCTTATCACAATCCATCCATACATTAATTGTGTAAAACACTTTTGTACATTCAATGCCCTCATCATTCTCAAAACATTTGCTCTCCACCTAAACCCCTGGCATCAACTCCTCATTTTTTCCCCTCCCTCCCCGCTCCCCCCCCTCATGAGCCCTTGATAATTTACAAATTATTATTTTGTCATATCTTGCCCTGTCCGACGTCTCCCTTCACCCACTTTTCTGTTGTCCGTCCCCCAGGGAGGAGGTCACATATAGTTCCTTGTAATCGGTTCCCTCTTTCCTACCCACTCTCCCTCTACCCTCCCAGTATCGCCATTCACACCACTGGTCCTGTAGGGCTCATCCGCCCTGGATTCCCTGTATTTTCAGTTCCTATCTGTACCAGTGTACATCCTCTGGTCTAGCCAGACTTGCAAGGTAGAAGTTGAGTCATGATAGTGGGAGCGGGGAGGAAACATTTAGGAACTAGAGGAAAGTTTTTTTTTCATCGTTGCTACATCGCCCCCTGACTGGCTCATCTCCTCCCCGAGACCCCTCTGTAAGGGGATCTCCAGTGGTTGCCATATTCTTGATAACATTTGTCCATCCTTTGATTTTCAGTGTATTATTGTCTTTGTGTATAAGATGTTTTTCTTGTAAGCAGCATATTAATGGATTTTGTTTTCTTTTTGAAAAAATCAATATTAGCATACTTACTTTATTCTTAAATAGTTTCACTTACATAACTCATATATTATACACTTTAATAGTTCAATCATATTAACAAGATTTGTACAATCACCTCTCTCTCTGCCTTACCCTTCAAGCTGGTGAGCCATGCTAAGACCTGTGTGAACCCTGTGAGACAGTCAACGCCATTAAAGCCATGCAACCCTTCACCCACCAACCTGTGATTTCCTGCATTCTGCATCATTGAATGTGGCTGCGTAAGTCTGAAGAGGAATTTATGGACTCGTATTGGATGTATAGGCTAATAGACTTATGGACTTGATCTGGACTGGGCTGGGATGTTTACCTGATATATAATTACTTCTTGATATAAAGCTCTCTCGTACACATTAAAAAAACATTTTGTACAATCATCATCACCATTTTAGAACATTTTCTTCTTTCTCATGTTCATTGTTGTTCTCCATTTCCTCCCAACCTCCCTTGTTATACTCTTAGGTAATTGATAATCCAATTACGGTCTCTGTAGATTTATCTATCCAGGAATTCACATACAGGAAATCATACAAAACAAGAACAAAAACCCCAACAAAAAACCTATAACAAAATAAAACATAGAAAATCCTCAATAGAAAAGGAAACAAAATATTAAACTGAAACAACTCTTAAATGAGTCAAAATAGAGATTAAATGATAAGGTATTACAGTTTAACCTAACTACATCTGCCATAATTAACTTTACAATGCTCTTTGTCTGATAGCAAGGCTAGTCACATCCCTCAACTATGGTCCGAGGGTATTCCCTGGAGTCGTAATCCATGTGGGGACCCTGCAAGTGGATTTGTGGCATCCGCTGTCCTCCATAGCCTTCTGCAAACCTAGTGTTCAAAATATAAGTTCTGATACTGTTCCCTCCTCTGAATTTGGATTTTACTTCTTAGAATCATAGATCACAGGCTGATGTGCTGCTTCTATGTGGAGTTAGTTGATGCCTTACTTAGATGACTGCTTGTTTTAAGACAAATCTTTAGAGTCTTTTTTGCTCATTCAATCGGCTACTCTGTCTTTTGACTGGTGCATTTAATACACTAACAGTCATTGTCATTATTGATACGTGAGAATTTGTTCCCCTCATTTTTTAAAGTCTTTTTTTGTCCAAACCATTAGCTAATCTAGACATCATATCATTCCATAGTTCAATCATGTCATCATTGTTTTGCAATCAATTTCAAAACATTTTCTTCCTTCTTGAACTCCTTGATATCAGTTCCCCCTTACCCCCTCCCCACTTTCCCTGCTGTACCCACCCAGAGCACTCATTCTAGTCATTGTCTCTATAGATTCTCTCATCCTGGGTTTCATATACCAAAAAACAGAAAAATACATAACAGAGAGTCAAGAAGGCTACCAACAATGACAAAATACAACAGAGACAAGCCCCAATATGAAAAAAAAACCCACAGGATTTTAAAAACCACAAAAATCCCAAAGTGTATCAAAGGGGAGATCAAGTGACAAGAGTTTAACCCATCAAGTCAGATTTATCATATTAATCTACTATAGATTATACTCTCATTCTGAAAACTGGGTTCTTCCCATCCCTTAATTATGGTTAACGGGAACCAACAGAAGCTTATTCCCTGTGCAGGTCCTGCAAATGTATTTTGAGCTTCTACTGTCATCCATAGCCATCTGCATGGCAGAATCTCACAATTTAAGCTCTGATATTATTCCCTCCTTTGGATTTGGATTATATAATTTTAAATCCCTGAATCATGGATGTGTTGGTGTGTTTCTTCCATGCAGATTTAGTTGACATCTCACTTAGATGGCTGCTTTTCTAAAACAGGCCTATAAGACCCCAGATTCTATTGTCTCTGATAGCCAGATACCATCTAATTTCTTTACCACACTTTGTATAGTACCCATATCTTCTGGGTTTCCTTCATGAGGGCAAGTATCGATGTCACTCTTATTTTGAACTGTGTATCTGTGTGTGGGTGGGTGGGTGGGGGTGTTGGTTCTTTTTTTCTTCCAATATTTCAGTGCTGTTTTCAGTCTGTTGATTTTTGGAAGGGGTGGTGTTGTGTGTTAATATCAAATTTGTAGGCTGTTGTTGATTATTTGTCAAAAGTACCCTGCTTAGTATTTTTTGTAATACTGGTCTTGTTTTTACAAATCCTTTAATTTCTCCATGTTTGGAACTACTCTTTTTTCTCTCTCGTATTTGAGATAATTTTGCTGGATATAAAATTTTTCTTTGAAGGGTTTTGGGTTTGATTTTGGTTTCTTTTGCATTTTATAGATGTCATTCCGTTGTCCTCATGCCTGCATAATTGCTGCTGGAAAAAATCGGAGCATATTCTTACTGGTTTTCCATTGTATGTGACAGTTCTTTTGTCTCTGCTTGATCTCAGAATTCTCTCCTTGTCATTGATATTGGAAATTTTGATGACAACATGTTTACCTGTTTTTCTTTGGGGGTCTATCCTATTTTGGGTTCTCTCCCCTTTTATGCTGTTAGGAAAGGTTTTCGCTAGGAGTTTTTATTTGTTTGTTTGTTTGTTTTTGTTCTGGAATCCGAATGAGGCAATGAAGTATAAGTTGTTTCTTTTGTAGTCTACCCTCTTTTGGAATTTCTCCCCTTGTATGCTGTTAGGGAAGGTTTCTTCTAGGATTTCTTATACTATTTTGCTCTGAGGGTTTTTGTTTGTTTGTTTGTTTCTTCCTGTTCTGAAATCCCAATGAAGCATATGTTGTTCCTCTTGATAGTGTCCCACACAATTCTTAAGCTTTTTTTCAGACTTCTTTGGTCTTTTAGTTGATCTCATAAATTGGAATAGAAAGATTTGTTCTCAAGCTCATTAATTCAGCTCTTAATTTCTTCAAATCTATCACTCTGTCCTTTTGCCCCAAAACTCCCTACCATGGAGTCAATTATGATTCATAGCAAACCTATAGGACAGGGAATATCTACTCTTGTGGGCTTCTTAAACTATGAATTTTTTGTACTATGTATTTTATTATATGCAGGTGCCAGTATATATAAAACAACCCTTGTGAAATAGAAATTCATGAAAATTCAGAGAGGTAGATGTTAAGGACTGACAAAAGTAGAAGTTTGTGTAGTATGGCACATGTAACTGTGAAGGCAAGCTTTTGTACAAGGTTCAAATGTAGCTCTCCTTGAATATTCACTGGTTCATGAGAAGTGGCTTAGGAAACCTTTGAAAGAATCATCTTACTACAAAAATGAACAGACTTTCTGGGGTCTACAGGGATTTGTACTTGAAGAGACTCCAGTCAGCAGGGGGTCACGTTGAGCATTCTGCAGACAAAACTGTTTCAAACCTGCAGCTGCCTGGGAAACTTGCACACGGTTGAGCCCGGCCTCCAGCCGGAGCTGCTGAACCACTTTGTTCATGGCGACGACACTGGAAGAGCCAGACATGGCTAGCAACAGGGCGAGGAGATGTTCGTTTCACGGTCGTCTGCTCCGCCTAAACTATGAATCTTTATGTGAGTAAAAAGCCTTATCTTTCTCCCTCAGAGCGGTTGGTGGCTTTAAACTACTGACCTTTTGGCTAGCAGCCCAGTGTGTAGCTCACTACACCACCAGGACCCCTCTGTTCTTTTTTGTATTGTGTATTTCTGTTATCTTAATGTTCATCTTTTGGGTATATGTTTGGTGTTTCTCTTGTAATTTTCCTCGTTAAAAAAATTATTCCTTTTGTCCTCTCAGACTCTTTCTCCATTCATTGAAAATATTCAATCATCATTCTTCTGAATTTTTTTTTTCTGGTAGTTCCAGAGTCTTTCTATCTTGAGACAATTCCTTTGGTTATGGGCGTTGTTCACTTGTTTCTATCTGCTTTGCTTGCTTATTTGCGTGGATAAAATTTTCTGATGTTAATTCGTTTTCATATATATATATTTTTTAGTTTTCATATATTTTAAAAGAATAGCAATGGACTGTGGAGCAGGACTACATTAAATCTGCAGATTGTTTTAGGCATATGTTGTCATTTTCACATTGTTATGTGTTCCTATCCATAAGCATGGTATGTCTTTCCATTTATGTAGATCTCATTTAGTCTTTCATCGTTGTAGTATCTTTCACTTTTCTCTAGATGGTCTTTTGTAGCTCTGGTTACATTTCTTTCAAAGCACTTCATTTTTTGAGTGGCTTTGTAAATGGTATTGTTTTCCTGATTTCCTTGTCAGAGTTCTACTTGCTAGTGTATATGAATCTTATGTTTGTATGTTGATTCCGTACCTGGCCATGTTGTGGGATCATTCTTTTAGTTCTAGTAGTTTACTTTTTGGGTTTCTGGGATTTTCAATGTTGATCATATCATCTGCAAATAGAGATAGCTTTAACTCTTTACCAATTGTTCTCTCAGACTCAATTAATGCATTTTAGTTCTCCTTTTTAACTTATTTCTCTGGCTAGGGCTTCCAATACAATATTGAATAAGAGTGGTGGTAAAGGGTATTCTTATCTGGTTGCCATTCACAAGAGGAATAGTTTCAGTTACTCTCCATTGAGAGTAATTAGCCATTGGCTTTAAATTATGCTGAGGGATTACCCTTTTATTTCTACTTGGCTGAACATTTTCATCAAGACAGGTCATTGGATTTTTTCAAATGCTTTTCTGCATCAATTGATCTGATCATAATTTTTTTCCTTTGTTTTATTTATGTTGTGCATTATCTTGTTTTCATACTGTTGGACCATGCTTGCATACTTGGTGTGATTTCCACTTAGTCGTGGTGTATTATTTTTGATATTTTGTTGGATTCCATTTGCTAGGATCTTGTTGAAAATTTTTGTGTCTATGTGCATGAGGGATATTGGTTTATAATTTTCATATATATATATGGTGTGTTTCCCTGATTTTGACGTCCAAGTAATGCTTGCCTCATAAAATAAGTTCAGGAGTATTCATCCCTTTCTATATTCTGCAATACTTTGATTAAAATTTGTGACATCTTTCTCTAAATATTTGATAGAATTCTCCAGCGAAGCTGCTGGGCCAACACTTTTTTTATTAAAAAGTGTTCAATAATTTTATGTTTTTCTTCATTTGTGATTAGTATTTTTCATATTATTACCTCTACTGGTGTTAGTTTGGGTAGGTATGTGTTTCTAGGAATTTGTCCATTTCATCTAGGCTTTCAAATTGTGCATGATAATTCTTCATAATATTCTGTTATTATCCTTTTTATTTCAGTTCGTTCTGCTGTGGTACCTCCCATTTAATTTCTTATTCATTTTGTTTGCATTTACTTTTTATCATTACAATTTTGCCAATCATTTTTCTGTTATAATAATCCTCACAAAGGACCAATTTTCTATATTTATTCTTTCTGTTGTTTTGTTTTCTATTAAATCTTTTTCTGCTCAAAATTCTATTTCCTTTCTACTTATGACTTTTTTTGATAGCTAAAAATATTTTTTGAGATGGTGTGTTATTTTGTTGATTTACTTCATTCTTCTTTGAGGGGTGCATTTGTTGCTATAAATTGTCCTCTGAGCACTGCTTTTGCTGTATCCCACAGATTTGGGTATGTTACATTTTCTTTCTTGCTTGATTCAAGAAATTTTAAAATTTCAGTTTTTTATTGTTTTCTATTACCCAGTAGTTTTAAGAAGGATGTTATTTGATTTCATATATGTGATTATTTTTCTCCTTGGTGGTTCTGTTGTTTTATAATTTTATAGCTTGTGATCTGAGACATTATGGTCAGAGAAGATACTTTGTATTATTCAGATTTTTAAAAAAAGTATGATGCTTGCTTTGTTGTCTAATATATGGTTTACTCTGTAGAATGCTGCATGTATGTGCACTGGAAAATAATGTATATTATGTTGTTGAGTGGAGGATTAATTGTGTCGTTTGAGGTACTTTTTAAAGTTTCTTTTTTGTTATTCTTCTCTTTATCGAAAGTGGTGTATTAAAGTCTCCTAATATTATTATTGAGTTGTTTGTTTCTCTTTTCAATTCTATTCAAGTTAGATTTGTATATTTTGATTCCCCTTCACTGAGTACATTGATATTTATTATGGTTATGTCTCCTTGTTGGATTTACCCTTTAATCATTCATTATACAATGTCTTTCCTAGTCTCTAATGCTGGTTTTTACCGACATATTTGTTTTGATGGCTAAAATGGCAAAATTTTAATTATATATATTTCTACAAAAAGTAACAATAAAGTAATAAAATATTTCTTATTTATTTATTATTATTATTATTTTAAAATCATTTTATCAGGGGCTCATACTTCCAGCTCATGGAGATTTGGGTGGAAAAGCGAAGAGTATAGAAAATTCTAATGTGATAAAATTTTCAGGTGTTTTGGACAAGGTGGATTTTTAAGAGGTAAATAAATATTGTGGTGTTCCTAATAGTGCAGAGGTTTCTCCACATGAGCAACTATGTGGAAATCATATAAAAGTCAGGCACAGTGAGAATAGAATGGAGTTGACATAAGGTGCAGCTATGTGGGAGTCTCCCTTCAAAGATTTGATAGGGCCCAGATACATTTGAGCCCTGCTTATTATCTTTGGCACTTTTCTCAAAAGAGGACAAAAGAGAATCCTAGAAAAATATCTGTTAAGTTTTAGCACACCCTAAAACTTCATGTTGCTGTTGCTCTTAGGTGCAAACACGTGTTCGATGCCAGTTGTGTGGTAGGTGCCATCAAGTGAGTTCCAACTCACAGTGACCCTATTCACAACAGACCAAAACAAGGCCTGGTTCTGCAACATCCTCACAACTTTGTCCATGTTGAAACCCA
>NW_022103931.1:1114546-1122098 GCF_000313985.2 Echinops telfairi | reverse complement strand
CAACGTCAGTGTTTTATCTACATTTCTCATGATGATGTCTATTGGTCCAATTGTGAGGGGTCGTATCTTCTTTACATTGAGTTGTAATCTATACAGAAGGCTGCAAACTTAGATATTTCTTGACAATTCCTTTCAGCAAGCAAGGTTGTGTCATCGGCATATTTCAGGTTGTTCACGATCCTCCCTGATGTCACACTTTTCTTTATATAGTCCAGCTTCTCAGATTATTTGCTCAGCATACAGATTAATTAAGTATGGTGAAAGGACACAACCCTGATACAGACCTCTCCAAATTTTAAACCATGTAGTATTCCTTTGCTCTGTTCGAATGACTGCCTTTTGATTTATGTACAGGTCCCATATAAGCCCAATTACGTGTTCCGGAATCCCTTTCTTCTCCATATTATCCATAACTTGTTACCATCCAGTCAAAGGCCTTTACATAGTCAATAAGACACAGGCAAATATATTTTCTGGTAATTCTCTGCTTTCAGCCAAGATCTATCTGACCTCAGCAATGATAACCTTATACTACATCCTCATCAGAACATTTTAATAGCGTGTCACAAACTATTATACATAATGCCTCTACCAAACTAAAAATAAACTTTAGGGGGTAAGTGAAACACAGAAAGTCAATTTTCCCCCACTCCCTTCCTCCTACATATAACAAATATAGCTCACTGTCCTCAGAGGAGCCACTGTCTGCCCAATTTTGGTCCGTGAAGAGGATTCAGAGAGAAGAATGCAACCATAAATCAGAAAAAGGAGGGATGGCAAACTGAAATAATTGAACGGTAGCCTCGATTGTGTATTTCCATGGGAGGTGCCCTAACTCTCCACAGCAGTAGCAGTTTACTTCATGGTCTTGCTGCAGTTGATGGCTCTATGTCCAGTTTCACCGCACCTATTGCACTTCACTTAGGTGCAGAATTTTTTAATGTGTCCAAATTCTCCAGAAGAATAGCACTGCTACTCATCAGGGTGGTGACAGTCGTGAGCCAGATGGCTTGGTTTGCCAATAGTAAACCCGCAATTCTCCCTTAGTTGGACTCCTTGCAGTCCTTGGCAAATGACCATTGCTACTGCAGTTGTAGCAGCATCCTTTTGAAGATCACCATCTTTGGCAAGATGACTAGACTCAGCGCAAAGATAACCGATTTCTGGAAGAGATGAAGAAACAAACTGGAAACCTCTATCTGAGATCAAACCACCTCTACCACGGTTTCTCAGTCCATGACCACGGCCTCCTCTGGTAGGGCATTTCTGGGCCCAGGGACCATATTGCTTACATTCGAAGTACTGTACTCACTCCTGCTTATGGCTGCAGTTAGGTCTCCTTCAGAGTCTGAGTGGGTCCGAAGCAGTGCAGACTCAGATGAAGCCCAGGTGAAATGGGCTCAGAAGGTAGCAGCTGTTTATTTTCTGGGTTCTAGCCTGTACTACAGAGCCCTGGGGTTGTAGTGTTTATTCACTGCACTGTGATCTGCAAGGTCAACAATTCAGAACCCGCAGCTGCTCCATGGGAAAAAGATGGGGATTTCTACTTGCATAAAGAGTTACTGTCTCAGAAACTCACAGGAGTAGTTGTGTCCTCTCCTGTGAGGTTCCTGTGAGCTTTTGCTGCGCCGCACGTGGCTCTGCACACAATTCCACTTTGGTTGCCGTGCACCTCTTCCATTTGTTTTAGCTACTCTACATTCAAGAGAACGTTTTTGTCCCTTTTGATATCCACTTTATTCTTTTCTTTCATTCCGGGATTTTTGATGGTCTTTTGCTTTCTTCATGTCTGATGTTCTTGGTGTCGTTCCACAACTTATCAGGGCTTCTGTCATTAGTGTTCAATGTGTCAAATCTGTTCCTGAGATGCTCTCTAAGCTTAGATGGGATATACTGGATCTCCTAATTTGACTCTCGTGGACTTGTTTTAATTTTATTCAGTTCCAACCTGAACTTGCATGTGAGCTGTAGATGAGCTGTTCCACATTTGTCCCTGTACTTGTTTTGCCTGATGATATTCATCTTCTCCATTGTCTTCTGATTGAGGAAAAACAGATGCTGAAAAAATATAGCAGAATAGGAAAATGGACTGGAAAAGGATATACAATGGAACTATGAAAGAATAAGCAGTAAATAAGATCAAGTTCCTTTTAACATTGAAATCTATTTTTATTAGAAATTAATATTACCATTCCTCTTTTTTAAACATTTTATGAGGCGTTCTTATAGATGTTAATACAATCCATAATTTCATTGGATCAAGCATTATTGTACAATTGCTGCCCTCATCTTTTTCAATATATTTTATTTTCTTCTTGAACTCCTTGATATCAGTTCCCCCTTATCCCCTTCCTCCCCTCCCCTACCACACCCCTGAACCCTCAGTATATTCTATATTATTATTATTACTTTGCCTTAACTTACACCATCCCATGTATCCATTCTCCTTAAATTCTGATGTCTGTTCCCTTCGGGTGGGATTATACAGTCATCATTGCTATCTGTTCCCCCTTTCTGCCCCCTCTCTACCCGTATCATCAGGACGTCAATACTTCCCTTACTGTTTCGAGGGGATAGTCTGTCTTGAATTCCATGCATTGAAAGATCTTCATTGTACTCATATACATGCACAGGACTAGCAAGATTAATGAGGTAGAACTAGGGCCATAATAGTGGGAGGAGGAAATTTTAAAGAACTAGAGGAAAGTTGTGTATTTCATCAGTGCTATGCTGCACCCTGGATATATCATCCCTTCTGTGTGGCCCTTCTGTGAGGGACGTCCAATTATCTTACAGATGGGCTTTGGGTCTCCACCTTGCCTATGGTCCTTCTATTTTTTTATTTCCATTCAGATAGATGTTTTTCCAACATTTGATTTTTGATTTAGTTTTGCCTGTGTCTTCAAACTACTGCCTGAGGGCCACATGCGGCCTGCCGAGGACATTTGTCTGGCCCACTGGGTGTTTTTGCCTGTTTTGTTTTTCACTTCACAATAAGATATGTGCAGTGTGCATAGGAATTTGTTCACAGTTATTTTTTTAACTATAGTCCGGCCCTCCAACGGTCTGAGAGACAGTGAACTGGCCCCCTGTTTAAAAAGTTTGAGGACCCCTGTGTGCTTTCTAATACACAGCATCCTGATGGATCATGTTTTTTAATCCATTATGCTACTCCTCTTCTTCTTGATGATGCAGTTAATCCTTTCCATTCAGTATAAATGTTGATAAGTATGAATTTCCTGTTGTTATATTGTGCGTGTGCGTGTGCATGTGTGTGTTCCGAATGGCTTCTGTCATATTTTTCTAGCTGAGTTTATTTTGTCTACAGACTTTTTCATAATTTCCTTTTTTGCTATTGTTTTAGTTTTTACTGAGTTCCAAGCTCTTAACCTTATCTTCATTTTTTGCTGAGTTTTATTAATTTTTTGAAGTTACTCTGTAATTTATAATTATCTCCCTAAGTTTAAAATAGTCAATTTTATGCTGATAGCATTTTGGCATCCTCTTCATTTGGAGTTCTGTAACTATATCAGTTATTTCCTCTTCTTACTTTGTAGTTTTCATTGTTACAAATTGGCATCTCTGGTTCTCTATTCTCATGCATGTGGATTTATTTTATTTTTGATTTTTATTTCTTTGTGGTTTAGTAATTTGTCTCACTCTCAGGTTGTTGCATTGCTGTAGGTTCTCTATCTGATGGACTCCCTTTAGGATTTCTTTTATGGGTGGTCTGGTTTCTACAATACCTTTGATTTCTGTTTATCTGAAAATATTCTAATTGTACCTTCATATTTGAGGGTCATTTTTTCTGGATATATAATTGTAGTTGCCATTTTTTTTCTTCCAGTATTTTATACATGTGACACACACACACCCCCCCCCCACTAGCTTTATTCCTTGCGTGGTTTCTGCCAAGAAATCAGAGCTTAGTCTTCCTGGTTCTCTTTTGTAGATGACTTTTAGTTTTTACTGAGCTGCTTTCAAGATTCTTTCTTTATCTTTGGTATGGAAAGATTGATAATGCTATGTCTTGGCTACTTTCTTTTGAGATTTTTCCGATATAAGGTTTGTTCAGGTTCTTGAATGCATTCCTTCTCATCTTTCATATTAAGGAAATTAGACTATTAAGGAAGTTTTCTTCTAATAGATCTTGAACAATTTTCATTGCGCTTTTGGGGGGGGCTCTATTGTTCTGGATTTCTGATGGCACATAAATTATTCCTTTTAGTGATGTCACACATAATTCTTAGGCTTCTTTCTTTCTTTTTTTTTAAGCTTTCTTAAAAAAATTTTTTTTTATTGTTCCTCTCTAGCAGATTAGCATTAAGAGATTTGTCTTCAATATTGCTACTTCTGTCTTTCGGTGATTTGAATCTAATTCTTTGCCCTTCCAATGTTTCAAATATTTCTAAAATTTCAATATTAATCTCATGGATTTGTACTTGGTTTTTTGGTATGGTTTCTATCTTTCTATCTATTGTGTCAATTTGCTCTTGTATTGTTTTCTTGAATTCTTTCAGAGTCTGTGTTTTTATTGATTTTGTTTATGATTTCCTTAGTGTTTTCTTTGTTTTCCATGAATTCTCTCAGCTATTTAGTTTTGCTGTAACATATGTACTACAAGTGGAAGGACTTAACAAATAGAAATATATGCTCTCACACTTTTAGAGGCTAGAAATTGTAATTTTCAATGATCCCATAATTGTCCAAAACTAGGGTATGGGCTCACATTTCTATTATATGCACGAATACATGAAAACTTAATTAGATAATTTTTTCTTTTTCCCCTTTACAAACTTCTGTACTCTTTGAACTTTAGCCACAAACATGAAGTACTCTTGATAAGGGGGATGGGGGGCACCCAACAACAAAAGGAACATAGCAATTTTTTTGGTTTTGTTTTGTTTGGGGGAACATAGCATTATATCAAAGGAATACAGACTCAAGAAGTCCAGATTCAAAACCTCAACTACAGGGGACTATGGTGTTTCTTTTTCTTTCAAGTCTGGGAATCGTTGCTTGTCATAAATCCTCCCCTGGGCATAGGAGTTCTTCAATGCAGCATCTTTGGTTCCAAAAGGTATAACATGCTTCTGAAACCTCTTTCTATCTCTGTGGTTCTGAGGTCCCTTGTGTGAGTGTGTGTGTGTGTGTGTGTGTGTGTGTGTGTGTGATTTAAAGTTGTGTATGGTCTCTGAGACATTGACAGGCGTGCTACAGTGGGTTCTAGTTTGGCAGCCCTAGAGTGCTCACCACCTGTTAATGGTGGATTTGGTAGTGGGTGGGAGTTTGGGTGTGTTTCCAAAATTGCTCATTCTGTAGAGCAGTGGAGAGCTGGGTGGGTGGGTGTCAGCTGCCATGTGTTAGCAATCCAGTGGCGCTGCCATCTGTTATGTAGCCAATGGTGGTGGCACTCATCCAGTGGGTAGGGTGACAGGTGTGGTGGGTTTGGCTAGGAAGGGTTGATGGCTCCCAATAATGGGGAACAAAATGAAGGAGGAAGATTTTTTAAGAAGAAAAGGAAAAATACACAGGAAGAAATAAGAAAAACTGTAAATAAAGAAATAATAAATGTAGAGAAAGAAAGAAAGAAAGAAAGAAAGAAAGGGTAAAACAAAGAAGAAAGAGCTGTGACACAATACCAGCATAAGCGATGACCACCAAATACGGTTCTTCCCAGAGCAGCTCTCCATCTTTGCATAGCTTAAGTGCCATAGTTCCCATGGCAGTTTCCCTGTGTGGCCCTGTCAGATATTCTGTAAACATCAGCGACTGTGGGTATAACAACATTTTAAATTGTTTCTGGCCTCTGTCTCTTGATAAGTGTTTAACCTTACAATCCCTCAAACATTATTGTAATATCAAACTAGCACAAAAGCATCAGTCAGATTCTTCTTGATGATTTCAAAAATAATGTTTGGCACAACAATAGGGAAATAGTTAAGTAAACTATGGTACTGGTATGCAATATGAAAAACGAATACATATGAGCATTGTAAATTAAAATGAAAAATTTTATTTTATTTATTTATTTTTTTGCGACATGACACTCATTTATTGTGGCAATGGACCAATTGGCAGAGGCCCTACACTGCATTCAAAATTGGGTTGACAGATAAATAGGGCATAGAACAATGAGAACTGCCACAAATTTCATGCCTGGTGGCAGATCAATAAATTCATCAGATTTACATGTGGGACTACATAAGCAGGAACAGGACTGTGACTGGAACATGCACATTGTTAGAAGGGCTTACAAGAATGGTTCATGGTCTTCCAACCAATGCTGTCAGGATAAGATTGATAGGACATGACTATCCGACCCCTGGGTTGTCCCCAATGAAAAATTTTATTTTAAAAAGATTAAAAATAGGGCACAGAGCCCAATTATAGTCAGGGATGCTGCCGTTAGTTGCAGTCAAGTTATTTTTGATTCATGTGACAGAGTAGAATGGTTTCCTAGTTTTTTTTAGGCTGTGACCTTTTAGAAGCATATTGTCAACATCTAAGCTGTGTTTGAATTGCCAACATTTTGACTGATAGTTCAGCAATTAACCAACTGTGGCTCCCAAAGTCTACAAACCATGGGATACATCTTTATAACATATAGATAGAGACTGGAAAGGAATATGAGAAATAAAACTAGTTTTTTATTTTGTTGGGAATGTATTTTTTCTTTAAAATAATTGTATAATGTAATTCTGTGCTATAATGCTTTATTCCTTAAGGTATTTTTTTTTCAATTATGAAGAATAAATTCATGTTTGTGGCAAAAAGTTTAAAGAGTAAAGAATTTTATAAAGGGAAAAAATAACATTACCTATTCATTTTTCACTTACATTTGTTTACAAATATTCATGCATATAGTAGAAAGATGAGCCCAGACAATTAAGCGATCATAGACTCTTTTAACTCTCTTCTTTTTTCATCTATTTCTTGGGCTAGTGTCATACGATGATTTCATTTGCCAACTATGTTTTAACCGCCCTCAAATCTTGACTGACTAGCTTGCTAAACTGAGTTCTATGCTTTTATACCCATCAGCAAACCACACAATTGCCACCAGAATATTTCATAAGCCAAAACCAACTCATTGCCTTTGTGTGGATTCGAATTCATATCAACCCTAAAGTATAGAGTAGAACTGTGACTTAGGATTCCTTAGGCCAGAAATCTTTACAAAAGTAGATTGTCGCACCTTTCTCTTATGGACCAGTTGGTGGGTTCCGACAACCATCACAATCTTAATCACTGTGCCACCAGGGATCCACTTGAATATACCATAGAGCCCTCAAACCCAACATTTTTATTATCAACCCGCCTTCCAAATGAGTTATTCCTTCTTATTTAGTCCCTACTTTAGCTAATCATGGTTAAATTCATTATGCAAATTATATTATCCAGTTTCTTCTTCTTCCTCACCAGCAACACTTATTTGCTGATTCTACCAATTTTACTTCCACAGTATGTTTGTGACCTAGTTTCTTTCTTTGTTTTTAATTTTTAATAATTTTATTGGAGCTCTTACAAATATCATCACAATCCATAGTTC
>NW_022103931.1:1109629-1114348 GCF_000313985.2 Echinops telfairi | reverse complement strand
AAGAAAAATAATGGCAATGGGGTCAGGGGGTCAGGGGAATAACCCACCCAAGGGGAAGGTATTGTTTATATCTCTACAGGAAAGGGAGAGTGGAGTAGACCTCATTCCGATGTGCTGATTCTTAAGGGCAATGTTCCTGCTCAGAGCAACTCATCCCCAGAGATGACTGCAGGACAAGGCACCCTCTCTCTAGATGACAGCGCTACAGAAGACAACCCTGAAGGTACAGCTCTGGCAGAGCAGCTAGTCTGACCCTCCTGCCGGGGTCAAATCAAGAGGGGAGTGCAACAGACCAGCAATGGGAGTAAAGCCACAAAGTCCCTGAAGAATCCTGATCATAGATTTCTGACTCGGTAGTATGTCTGGGTAGACTAGAGAAACAAATTCATAGACGCTCATCTGTGTATGAGAAAGAACTTTATATATAAGAACACTTGAATATTAAGAAAACATCCCAGCCCAGTCCAGATCAAGTCCATAAGTCTGATATTAACCCACATGTCCAATACCAATCTATAAAGTCCTCTTCAGACTCAGGAAACACATGCAATGACTCCGATCGCAGGCCAGTGGGTGGGAAGTCTTGTGAAGTCAGTGGCATTATAAGCATCTCAGCGCTGGCAGGGGTCTCCACACAGCTGTTCCAGCTCAGGGCACTAGCATAGTTCCATGTGTCTTGTCAGTAGAGAGTCTCTCAGGGAGTGAGCAGAGAGAAGGTCTCCCGCCTCCAGAGAGGAATTACCGGAGTTCCCATAATCCTCAGGAGAAGGCCATGCCTACACAGAGGCCTCATTGGCTATGACCCGATTGACAGACTAGACTCCACCCCTTCACTCTTAATCTTCTCAAGTCCCAAATTGACACCAGATTGTGTAACTACCATATTTGGTGAGCAGCACTTGGCACTCCATCTGAACTGGTTGAGGATTACTCACAAGGAGTCCACACTGAACCATTTCATCCCTGACTGCAGAAATAACAATAGGGACTTTCAAGATGCTCACCTGTCAGACACGAATGCTGAAGACTAAAAGAGAGTATGAGTTGTTAGGCAAGTGGGACCCGGAATATTCAGCTCTGGAAGAAAGGGGGACTGGACTGATGGTTTCTAACATGTCCTTCTCTCTATTTAACAGACAGATTCATCAGTTCATTGTCAGGATCCATGTTAGTCTTGTGACTATCTGTATGTTGTTGGGGCTAGTGGGTGTTTATCTATACAAGATAGGCAGGATAGGCAAAATATAAATATTTCTAAATCATTTTATTTGCAGTGCTTACAGCTCTTATAATATTCTATACATCAACTGTTATCAAGCATATTTGTACATATGTTGTCATCATCATTTCCCAAACATTTTCTACTTGAGCCCTTGATATAAGCTCCTCTTTTTCCCCCTCCCTCCACCCCCTCCCACCCTTGTGAATCCTTGATCAATTATAATTTATTCTTATTATTTTGTATCTCACATTTCCATTGTCTCCCTTCACCCACATTTCTGTTATTTATCCCCCTTTGGGGGGGCTATATATTCAACTTTGTGATAAGTTTCCCCTTTCTCTTTCTTCCCCCTCCCCGACCATCCCGTACCCTCATGATATTGCTACTTCCACTGCTGTTCCTGAGGGGTTTATCTGTCCTGAATTCCATGTGTCGAGAGCTCTTATCTGGACCAATGTATGTTCTCTGGTCTAGCCAGATTTGTAAGGTAGAGCTGGGTCATGTTATCAAAAGATCCAAAACAAACAACTATACTGATGTGAACGAGGAGGTTTGGAGTGAAGACCCAAAAGCCCATTTGTAGACAGTTGGATATCCCCCCACAGAAGGCTTATAAGGAAGGGATGATTCAACCAAGGTGCAGTATAGCACTGATGAAACACACATCATTCCTCTAGTTCCTGAATGCTTCCTCCTCCCCCACCCCCCAACTACCATGATACAGTTTAATCAATCAAATTATATCTTTCATTTTTAAAAAATGAATATGCAACTACTTATTGACCACTGTTAATTAGTATTTATGATAAAGTAAACAATATACAATTGGATTAACATTCTGATTACTATAAAGTTATTTTTCCTGGCTTTAACTGAACTTTAACCCAAATACTGAGAAGATTGAACCTACATGCAAAGAATGGGTTAGGATAAAAATAAACCATGCGGGTCAGTAGTTGAGATTATGAGGTAGTTCACCCACTTATGCAGCAGGTCCTAAATGGAAACATCTCTAACCATCATATTGGGTTTTCACCAGCAAGGTCTTAAGGCATTACATGAAGCACAGCCTTTTAGTCAATATAACACAGATATTTCAACTGTCTGTAAAAATACGGTTGTCTGAAAGGAATAAATGCCCACTTAACTAAACCTTGAAGACATTCCAACTTTAGTCTAGTTTTCTTATTTGGGTGGGGAGGTTTTGAGTAATGGTAAGATTTTTTTTTTCACTCAGAGGCTATGCAAATAAAGTTTCATGTGTGAGTCTATAGGTATGGATTTTGATAGAATTTTTAAAGTTGTTTAATTCATTGCTAGATCATTTATTTTATTTGAAAATTTATGGCTTACAAGTTTCCACCCATTTTCCTTGAGGTGATCCACTTCTTGAGTTGCTCAGAAGGGTAGCATTCCTGTAATAACAGGGAGATACCCATGGTTTTGAAGCATCATTTTTGTTTTGAATAGCTTTGTTTTGGGGGACTGTAAAATAAAATGAAATAAAATTTACATACATATTTATGCATACGCACACATTTTTAAAACACAGAATGTCCCTTAGGTATACATTATAGGTTTAACAAGTTCTGATTCAGTAATAACTTAAGTAGAATTTTCCAATACTTAGAAAACCTATTTTGTAATGCAGAGGAAATAATATACCATGGTATCAAATGTTCTTTTCTGATAAATGAAGCAACTACAGAAAGCTTTATTTGTCTAAAATCACCAGTGCTATTCATGCAACGATAAAATAGCCCCAACAACTCCCCTGATACTACTTCAAAACAAACAGATCAAACTTGATTTCCATTAGAGTGTAGTTATTTTCAGAATAATAATTCAAAACAAAAAGCCAAGACCCAAATTATATATATGTAGGAATGCAAACAATCGTTGAGCATCATCTTCCGGACATAATGCCAAATTAGTCTCACTTCACCAAACTCAATTATCATTTGAGGGCATTTCATGTTTTGTGTCTGTTGCCAACACCAAGTCTGCCTCATCTAAATGTTTCCATTTCATGAGAAAAAGTCATTCCTCACCCCTGTCTGCGGCATCACTTATTCGTTCAGGATCAAAGCCTCCGACAAAGCTCCTCGGTTTGTCAGTAATATCTCTTTTCTTCTTCGACTTGCTGTGGTCAGATTCATTGTCAAATAAAGACTTCCTTGTTGTACCATTTTTTGAGAATTCAGATAGAAACTTCAATCGAAGTTTCAAACTGGACAATCAAAATTTTCTTCGGGTTCCCAAGTATTATCAGCATCTGTAAATCCCTTCCATTCTAGGAAATCCTTTCCATTCTCAACTGGTTTGTCCAATACTTTTTCTACCACACATTCTTCAGGTTCAGCCTCTTAGATTTTTTCACTCTTTCCATTCTGTTTCGATCCCATTTTCTGCACTGTAGTTTTATTGGAGGCCCTTTCTTTTTTAAATTGCAGACTTGAGGAGCTATTATTCACTGCCTCTGAGCTGCTCCGGGTCTGGTGGCAAGTCTGGGCGCCTGGGTCCTGCCTCCAGCTGGAGCCACATTAAAAGAGGAGGAGGAGGAGGCAGCGGGGGCTGGGGAGCTGCGCTCTGGGCCTTTGCGATGTGAGTTGGTTTAGTTTCTTTTTGCCATTTCCATGGTCAAAGTCATCATCACCCTTCCCTTGGTTTATTGTAATAGTTGCTCCCTGCTTCTACTCTTATAACCCCTTGCTACAAACATCACATTGCTGTCAGATTTATTCTTTAGTGAGAAATTTTGAATCACACCTTTCTTTTTCTCAACAATTTGCCTACAGATTTAAGTCCAAAAATTTTAGTTTAGTTAAATGATCTGGTTTTGCCGGAGTATTTTTGTACAAAATCCCTCCACAAATCCTAAACTTCTATAATTCCTGTTTGGGGCTAGGTCAGTCCATTTCACATCTCCTGGCCTTTGACTCTCAAAATTCTCAAGCTTTAAATGTCCTTGTTCTCCAATCATTAACATTTTTATCCTTCAGAATGCTTAACTCAAATACCACCTTTTCCTGTTGGCCTCTCTGAAGATTAACCACAACTCCTCCCCTTCCCCCTCCCCCCTCCTCCTCTTCTCTCCTTCTCCTCTTCCTCATCCTTCTGTAAATTAGACTACTTGGGCTTCTTTTATCATGCTTGTTTCAAACTGCCTTGCATAATAATGAGCTGTCTTTTTGGTGGGGTGGGAGGAGGCAAAACAATCCAGGTTTATTCTCCAGACAGACCACATCAGCAGGTACAACTACAGGGCTTGTTGTAGCACATACATTCACAAGGTGTCATCAAGCTACACAGCCTGTGGTGTGTTCTCTGTAACAACACCTCCACCCCACTCCATGTGTTAGGTAGTGTATTAGTCTAGGTGCTTTAGAGAAACAAATCCACAGAAACTCATGTATAAGAGAATTTTATATAAAGGTTCAGTGCACATCAAGAAAACATCCCTACCCAGTGCTGCCCAAGCCCACAAGTCCAACATT
>NW_022103931.1:1107570-1108864 GCF_000313985.2 Echinops telfairi | reverse complement strand
GTGTTTCTTTTCCTAACGTTACAATTCCCTATTAGGTTTAACGAAATAAAAAAACTAACAACAGAAACATCCCCAAAGTCCAGCAGCTCCCATGAACACGTCAACTCTTGGGTTTAAGACAGGGTCTGGGAAGAGTCCAATGGCCGATCCAAATAGGAAAATAGAGACTCTGGCTACAAAAATAAAAAATACGTGAGGTAGATAAAGTAAAGATTTCACAACCCAGGACTTGCCTGCTCCAATTTCGCAGCCTTCACACAATACTCCGGGGGAGACCTTCACAACAAATTTATATTAAGTCTTCAAAAGAATTAAAACAAAAACACTTGTGAACCTGGAATATCAAATCCAGGTTCTTCAAGAGAATAGGCAATGGCGAGCTAAATCGAGTGCCCTGAGATCCTGTGCACAGGTGCCCCACCTTCCCTGGTGACCAGGTAGGCAAAGGCCAGAAGAGGTACATTGCCACCCGAACTGAATTGAAATAAGCAGCTACACACATACAAGGATTCCAGAACACCGAGCGCATCCCACTTATCTAGGATTCTAAGGCTGAAGGAATTTTCCAGTTGCAACCTTAGTGTGTCAACACGAAGGAACAACAAGCAGTACATAAAAAAAGAAAGACAAAGAAGGTGGATGTGGAGTAGGAGACATAGAAAAGCTTTTAAGACAAGCCGCCAGACCTTGTCTCTTTATCTACAGGGACAGTTACGCAAGGACACAGTGCTTGCCCACCTCCCCCAGTTTGGTTAAAGTTGGTGCGGTTTGGGGAAGTTCGAAGGGCTCCCCCCTGAGAGGGTCTGTGTACAGCCTTTGCAGTTACTCTAGGCTGCACAAAGGTTCTATACACAGAGTTCATTACAACTAACACAGCGACTGTTGCAAGACCCACTTTTTCCAAACTTAAAAAAAGAAACAACGAAATACTAGTCTGTTTTGGTATGAATTTTTTGTTTTGTTTTCTGCAAAGCAGCATCGCATCCTTGTACTTGTAGGATGGCTGGAGCAGTTTGGGGCCACAAAAGTAAACATCATTTGCATATGGGGATGGGGGGAACACAGGGGTGGAGGTAGGTTCTTTCATTACAAATGGTGGGGGGAAGAGTCTAGATTCCACTTTGACTCCATCAAGGCCTTCACTGCCAGGTCTTCTCTTAGCTCACTGCAATCTTGTTTTCTTCCAGGAAGGGAGGGAACTGGTGCTTGGGGACACTGTCAGTAGTGGCAGATTTCTGCATATCCCAACTCGGAAAAAATATGGAAGCCTTCACAAATTTGCGTGTCATCCTTG
>NW_022103931.1:1102584-1106818 GCF_000313985.2 Echinops telfairi | reverse complement strand
TCTCTTGAGGATTCTGGGAACTCCTATCTTCCGCCCTTGAGGTGGGAGACACTCTCTGCTTCAACTCTCTCTGCTTTGTCTCCCTGCGAGACATTCCTGTTCACAAGCCAGCTGTGCTACGCTGACGGAGCCAGAGCCCTGAGGCTGGAGGAGCCATGTGGAGACCCACACCAGTGCTGAGAGTCTTCCACCACCACTGGATCCACAGGACTTTCCAACCACTGGCCTGTGATCTTCCTTCATTCGGCATTATTGCATGGCTGTGTGAGTCTAAAGAAGAATTTGTGGACTAATATCAGACATATTGGCTAACATCAGACTTATGGACTTAATTTGGACTGGGTTGGGACGTTTTCTTAATGTACAATTGCTCTTTGATATAAAACTCTCTCTTACATACATATTGAGTCCCTCTAGATTTGTTTCTCTATCAATATACGGACTAACACAAAAAATAAAGCAGAAATTTTTAAAAACTAGAACACATTTAAAATGGATCAAAAGAGAGGTCCCATGATAAGGTGTTTTAACCTAACTGCGTCTGTAATCATCTACTCTGCAATGCATTCTGCATGATAGAAGGCTTCACATTCCTGCTCTCTGGTCAGAGGGGATTCACCAGAGATTTAGTTCATGTGTAGCTTCCCTTCACTTTTAAAAAAACTGAAACAACTTTAAAATGGGTCAAAAGAGAGATCAAATGATGAAATATTACATTTTAACCTAACCACATTTGCCATAATTTTACAACACTCTCTGTCTGATAACAAGGCTATTCACATCCCTCAACTATGGTCAGAGAGGATTCACCAGAAGCTTAATCCATGTATGGTCTCTGCAAGTGGATTGGGGGCTTCCACTGTCACTCACAACCTTCTGCAAACCAGGTGTTCACAATTTAATCTCTGACACCATTCCTTCCTTTGGATTTGGATTACATTGTTCCCAATCCTTGTATTGTAACAGTAACATTACAATCGTGACTTGGGAATGATCAAGTGGCACTCTTGAAGAACTTGAAAGAGGGAAAATTTATTAGCTGGTGGCCTAGAGGAACTAGCATTCCGAAAGATCTGGAATGGCGGACGGGCTTAGCTTTTTATACTTTATCTTCATGAGCAAGTTCACAGAAGGCAGCAAATTCACAGAAGTAGAATAAGCAGAGATTTCTAGTGCAGATAGGATCTTAGTAAAGGTGTCTGGGAATACGGGAGCTCATGGGTTGTGACAGCGCATTGTGTTTCTTTTCCTAACGTTACAATTCCCTATTAAGGTTTCTTGTACAGTATCACACAGGCTGGGGTGCTTCTTCCATGTGGACTTAGTTGATGCCTCATGTAGATGGCTGCTTGTTTAATGACAAGCTTTTAAGACCCCAGACGCTGTCTATTCTTTCTGCTAGCCAGACACCATCTAGTTTCTTCACCAATTTTGCTATAGCACCCATATCTTCAGTGGTCCCTTCATGAGGGTGAACATCAAGCAGGGCCATGTCAACTCTGAACCAGAATACATGAATTGTTGGCTTGTATAGATGAAACACTTCAGTGACTGAAGACTGCTTACAAAATGGAGGCTGGTGATGAGGCATCATCTTGAATAATATTCATTCACCATTGTAGAGTCACACCTACCAGATTGATACATGTCATAATCAAGCAAGGAGGTCATTAAAATGGGAATTATATGGTAGACCCAAGCCACCATGCATTGGGCACCAAACCAAAGCCCAGTGACCGCCAGTTAGCAGTCACATGCTTCTTCTTACCCTAGGGAGGTTCAGTGTTAAGCTCAAGAGATATCGGTGAGTTTGAAGTAACAGAATGTGTTTTGTTGACTTTTGATATGAAGATAAGTTGAGACACCTAGCCCCAGGCCCACATAGTTTTGTCCACTAAGAAGGCTACCCTGAATTCAGAGATGCCAGAGGTAACAGCAGCAATCCTGTCAGGGGGATGAGCAAGACATGACTCATTTATCAAGTAGTTGGAGTTTGGAAAGGAATTGAGAGATCCATCTGTCGAAATCACACTATCCATCAACAGCATGCTGTCCTTGGCAGACAGACTGCTGTTAGCTACTTACTAATTTTATTTTGTTTTGCTTTTCTTATTAAGGTTCTGTTCCAGGGGATAAAAGAGGCCTCAAATAAAAAAATTCTTTATGGAGACCCATTTATAACTCTTAAGCAGAACAAAGACAAATCATGTGCACGGGGAGACCATCAACACGAAGCCATCATGGTGTTCAAGGATTCACAGTCACTCGACCACTTAACTAAGACATGGAGAACAAAGGAAACTGACCGAAAATCGTGATTGGTGACAGGTCAGTTTATCACTGTTGCAGGCAGGACTAGAGAAGTTGAACAGGGCTCATGATTGGGATATATATGTTGCACCTGCTCTTATGTGTTCTGGTGTTCTGAGTCTCACAAACCAAAGAATGGACCCACGGCCTACAAACAGCAAGCAGAAAGCAAGGTTTATTTAGAAAAGAAAAAAAAGCACCCGACTTCCTCACGGGAGTTGCCACTGAATGAGCTGTACCTAGGGTATTTTTTTTTAATATCAGACGTGGGCTACTTAGGCTGTCTGTGTCTGCAGGTTATGACCAGATCAGTGTCAGGTCTGGTCATATTCCTGGGTGTAGTCATGAACCTGCTCACATTCTGTCCATGCTGGAGATTTGCATGAGCGTGGACAAGGAAGCAGGCAGCAAATTGGTCAGTAAAGAGAATTATGGGTTTGCCGACCTTGGAGTTTAAAACCAACCTAGGGGTCCTGTGCCTGCTCACTTAAGATTTAAAATGTACTGGGCTGTCAAAATCACCCCTCAAAATGTCCTGCCATTCCCAATCCTTCCCACTGGGCCCCCTCTTTTCCCTCAATCTGCCTGGGGTCTCTTGATCACTCATCTCTCGTGTTCACTGCTGCAGATTAGAAAAACGTCTCACATTTTGTTCAGGGCCCTCTGAGCAAGGCAGTTGTGACTGTGAGACCCTACTACCCCAAGTTCCATCAGGGGCACGCTGGGAAAATCTCTGAGTTTTTCTCCTCTCTGAGTTGGCTAAGTGAGTACTATTCATCCATTTTCAAACACGTTTTGTTTGAGGACAAAGTTTTTCACATTGCTGGTCAGGAAAAGCTCAATGGAGGCGGCATCTCTGTGGAGATTCCAAAGGGATGCAGGGCTCCCACTATACACCATAGTCTTTTATAAACCTCCCACTATAAATCACAGTGTTCAGAATTTAAAATCTGATACAATTCTTGGATTAATTTTTGAACTGTATAGAAGTCACCACAAATTGTGGAATTAGCATTGCTGCTAATTCAAGAAGCCGCTGTTCTAACCACGAGTCTGCTATTCCTGTTATGGAACAGCAGGTGACTTCCTCCTTGTGAGCATTAGTTCTTTTAATCTGCAACAGGGTGAGGTTGGTCACGCCTACATTTTCTTCATGCTGTGGCATGATGTAGGGTTATGACTAGGATAATTATCCCAGAAAAGTAGTAGGGTCTCAATAAATTCTGACTGAATCAGTGGGTGAAAATGATTAAGTGCGTGTGTTTAGAGCATATGTTGTTAGTGCTGAGGAAATTCAGACAGATAGTATGGAGAAACAGGGAGTGGAAGATCATTTATGTCTAACTTTGGATCTGGGGGTAAAATCTTGAGATGTGCACTGTTTTAATTTCCTCGTGCTGTTCATAGAGTAAGCACATTGGGTGGCTTAAAAAAAGAAGAACTGTGTTTTCTCACAGTTTATTAAAGACAAACCCCCAAGCTCACTGCCATAGAGTTATTTCTGACTCATGGTAACCCTACAGAACAGAGTAGAACTTCCCCTAGATGTTTCCTAGGCTGTAACTCTTTACAGGAACAGGAATCCTCTTCTTTCTCCCTATCGTAGTTTATAAGTGGCTAGAAATCTAAAATCAGAGCATCAACTCCAGGGGAAGATTCTGTCCCTATTGACTCTGGGAGA
This sequence comes from Echinops telfairi, assembly GCF_000313985.2. NCBI lineage: Eukaryota > Metazoa > Chordata > Mammalia > Afrosoricida > Tenrecidae > Echinops > Echinops telfairi. The sequence continues at coordinate 1,102,827 of NW_022103931.1, read as the reverse complement.
ATAGCATTTTCTCAGCGTTCATAGCTGACTTTACTCAGTTCCTTGGTGATCTTTCTTGGCCTCCATCTAGCCTCCTCTTCGTGCTTCCTTGCTTCTGTGTCTAATCTGCTATTTTTATAATTTAGAAGTGATTAAGTTTAAGACACGCTTTACTTTGTACATTGTATTTCTTTTTTAAAAAACATTTTATTGGAGGCTCGTGCAATTCTTATTACAATCCATTCATGCCTCCATTGTGTCAAG
>NW_022103931.1:1089372-1102484 GCF_000313985.2 Echinops telfairi | reverse complement strand
ATTTTTCCCCTCCCTCCCCGTACTCCTCTGTTTTATGTGTACACTAAGATCAAACAAGTACACAAATAAATTGTAGATAGTGAGAGGTATATTTCCCACGGTCAGAGGAAGAAGTTACCAATATAGATTGAGGGAATATTAGAATAAATTCTGTGGTGTTGGATCAAAATCATAGTCATAAGTACTTTACAGTTTTACAAGATACCATTAGATATTAATTTCTTAGAGTTGCCACCACAAAGTGGGTGGCTTCAAACTAGAGCAATTTATTGTTGCCAATACCTAGGAGCCAGTCATCTGAATTCAGGGTGCTGGCAGGGCCATGCTCTTTCCAAAGTAAGGGAAATCCATTCATTTTCTTCTGGATTATCCTAGTCCTAGATGTTCCCTGGCATGTAGCTGTATTTCCTCTGTGTCTTTGGGCATCATTTCCTCTTTTAAAATGATACCACTATGATATAATCAGGAACCATCCTATTCTGGTATGACCTCATGTCAACTGATAATATCTTCAAAGACCCTATTTCTAAATAAGGTCATGTTCAGAAATGGAAGGGGTGTTCTTAGAATATAAATATATGGTTTTTTGAAACACAAACCAATCTATAATAAATGATAGATCAATATATGGATAGAGAGACAAACAGATGGATGGCTAGATGAATATAGACATAATTACAGGATATGTGTTAGTATATATACCATTCCCCTCACCTAAAAGACAGGGCTTCTTAGAAAAATGATTGAATTCAGGATTTCAACAAGAGAAGTACAAGGTGAACCTGGCTGATTTGATAGTATTAGAAAATAATAAAATACATGAGGTCTTCTTTACAGAAGAATTCCAATAAGTAAGTGTATAAGAAATAAGAGTCATAGAAAAATAATAATTAGGTAACCACAGTAATAACTTTTGTAGACAAGATCCACTGATGCATGCTAAGATTATAACTTGAAAGTTTGAGAGGAAACAAAATATTTGCAAAGCATTTTCCAATATATATTTAGTAGTTGGAAGGAGAAAATTATTAACATTTTAGTGGAGAAAACACAATCTTTATCAACTGATGAAGGTTAATATCATCACTGATACAATTTATGTATATCAACTTTATGTTGATATATATTATGATACACAACATTACTTTTATGGTATTGTTGCCAAAAATCCATAACCTCAATCTAATCAAGAAAAGGTATTGGTCAAACCCAAACTGAGAGACTTTCTATTTAAAAAATGATGAGAACTCATCAGAAGCATCAAAATCATGGGAAACAAAAGCCTGGGGAAATGGTAGAGATTGGAAATGAGGAAGCATCAACAATTGAATGCAATCTGGTTTGAATTACTGTATTCGTTGCACCAATTGATAGGATCGACTATCTCCACAGGACTCATCCACCCTTTCATGTCTAACAGTTACAGCACAATATCACAGAGAAACCACAGACAATTTCAGCCCATATGAAGAAGCAAGAAAGGCTGGCACGAGCAAGTGACCAATATAAAATCTAAAGACCTTCCTGAGGAATAAAAGACATTGGAACTACCAGAAAAAAGAATTCAGAAGAATGAAGTTCAGGTCTTTCAATGGATAGAAAAAAGATCCAAAGACCTTCAGAAAAAAAAGTAATGAAAAACTGGAAACTGTACGAAAAAAAAAAACACAATAAAAATTCAGAAGAAGAATACTAAAATAATAGAATTAGACATCACTTTGAAAACCAAAGCAGTAGAATTGAAGCAATATAAACCTGAATTATTGAGCTTAAAGACAAATCCCATTATTCCAATCTTTGAGAACAATCAACAAATACAGGGGGAAAAAAGTCAGTAGAAAGCCTAATTATGTGGGACACTATCAAGAGGAACAGGGAAAAACAAAAAGAATCCACAGAGAAATAGTCCAAGGATTACTGGACTAAAGCTTCCCTAAAGTCATAAAAAAGGAGAAAATAACTATTCAAAGAACTGAAAACTAAATCTCCATGGCTTATTGTAGAAAACTTTCCAAGATCAAGGGTAAAGTGAGAATCCTGAAGAGGGGGCAGGGGAATTGCCTTTAAAGGAGAACCAATAAGAATAAGCTCAGCTTTTATAGTAGAAACCATGCAGGTTAGATGGAAATGAAACAATATATGTAAAATTCTGCGGGGAAAAAATGCAAGCCAACAATTTTATATCCAGCAAAATTATTCCTCAAGTATGAGGGAGAAGTAAGGGCATTTCCAGACAAGCAGAAATAAAATTTAGAAACTTAGATGTAAAGGGAAAATTTCTAGAAACATATTACCTACATAAATGAACACAACTGATGTAGAAAACCTCAACAGACCCATAACAAAAGAGGAAATAAATAAGTTCATGGAAAACCCTCCCCTACCCCCCAAAAAAGGCTAGGACCAGAAGTCTTCATCAATTAATTTTCCTGAGCATTCAGAAATGAGTTGGCAGCAATTCTACACAAATCTCTTCCGAATATAGAAAAACCCACAAACTCTCAAACTCATTTTATGAAGAAGTGAGTATAACCTTGATACCAGCCAATATCCCTTATGAACATAGATGTGAAAATTCTCAATAAAATCCTAGCCAATCCAACCCAACAAAATATCAAGAAATTATGATCAGGTGGGATTCATCCCAGTTATGCAAGAAAAATAATCGATGTAATCAACAACACACATATAAAAAGTTATAAGAACTACATTATCATATAAATTGATGTAGAAAGACATCTGACAAAATCCAACACCTATTCCTGATAACAACATTCATAAAAAGAAGAATAGAAGGGATATTTCTCAACATAATAAAGGAGATCTACACAAAATGAAAAGCCAACATTTTGCTCACTGGGGAGAAAATGAAGGCTTTTGCTTTGGAAATGTGAACCAAACAAGGATGTCTGTAATCACCACTATTAATCAATATTGTGCTGAAAGCTCTATTCAGCACTATTAGACAACAAAAAGAAATCAAAGGCATCCAAATTGGCAAATAAGAACTAAAATTCTCTATTTGTAGATTGTATGATTCTATATGGAGAAAACCCCAAAGACTTGACAATTGTTAAAAATAATAGAAAGATTCAGCTGTGTGGTAGGATACAAGATCAACATACAAAAATCAATCAAATTCCTGTATACGAAGGAAGAGTGCTCTTAAAATGAAATCACGAAAAACAATAACATTGTGAGGGTTAGATTTTATGTTGATTTGATGGTACCTGTGTGGACGTAGGGATGGAGTCCAACCTCTTAATCAAATCATAGCCTGTGGATGCTTTCTTGGGGTGTGTGGTGGCCTTTTTATAAGAAGGACACTGAGAACCTTTCTCTTTTGCCCCTCTTCACCTTCCTGCTTGCCTGGATTCTGTATCTGGCTCAAGGATTGGGGTGGCAGCCCATGTAGTTTGCCAGCTCTGCCTTTCCATGTTCCAGTGGACCTTGGATTCCAAAGACTGTACCCACTGGCTTGTGATCTCCCAGCTTCCCACTTCACTTTCCTGCTGTGTGAGTCTGAAGAGGGTTCCAGCTAACATCAGACCCATGGATTTGAGGTAGTCTGGGCTTGGCCATTTTCTTGATGTAAAATTCTTTTTCTTTCTTTTTTGTAAAATTATTTTTCAATATAAAATTATTGTTTTTCTAGAAAAATCAGCCTAACACAAGCATTTGCAATAGCCAGACAAAAGGTGAAATATTTAGGAATAAATCTAACCAGAGAAACAAAAAGGCTTGTATAAAGAAAAGTACAAAAGACTAGTACAATAACACAAAAGAGACTTACATAAATGGAAAAATGTCCATGCTCAGAGATAGGAAGACTTAACATTGTGAAAATGTCAGTACTACCCAAATCAACTTATAAATATAAGGCAATTCAGATCTAGACACCAGCCTCATTCTTTAAAGAAATGGAAAAACTAACCACCAACTTTATATGAAGAGGAAATAACCTATGATAAACAAAACAAAGTAGAAGACCTCACCCTTCCTGACTTCAAAATGTATTCTACAGCCACAGTAGCCAAAACAATCTTGTAGTGGTACACTAATAAATACAAAGGCCAATGGAACAAAATAGAGAACTCAGAAATCAATCCACCCAACTGATCTTCGATAAAGGGCTGATATACATTAAACTGGGAAGAAATAGTTTCTTTAACACATACCGAAAAACCAAACTCACTGCTATTGAGTCAATGCCAAATCATAGTGAGAAACCCTATGGGTTTCTGAGATTGTGACTATTTATGAGAGTATAAAGCCCCATCTTTCACCCGAGGAAGAGCAGCTGGTGGTTTCAAACTGCCGACCTTGTGGATGCAGCCTAATGTGTACTCATTACATCAACAAATAGTGCTAGCAAAATTGGATTGTCATTTGTAAAAGAATGAAACAGTACTCATGCTTCATCCCATATTCAAAATTGAACTCAAGACTTAATGTAAATCCTAGAACTATAGAGATCATCAGTGAGAAAGTAGGAAGTAACTTAAAGGGCCCTAATACAGGACAAAAACACACTACCAAATTAACCAAAGACACAAGTACAGCAAAAGACAACATAGATGACTGAGACTTTCTAAAAATAAAACACAAATATATCCAAGGACTTCATCAAAAGAGCAAAAAGACTGGGATAAAAGTTTTGACAATGCAATATCAGACAAGACTGCAATACCTAACAAGAAAAAGACAAATAATCTAATTAAAAATGGGCAGAGGACATCAGCAGTTCACCAAAGATGACGTCCAGATGGCCAGCAAACATATGGAAGTACTCAAGATGATCTTTATTATTCTAGGATTTACAATTTCTCTTTCTATTACTATGCCAGAACCAGACTGTTTGGATTACTGTACCTGTATAGTATGTTTGAAAAACCCTGGTAGTGTAGTGGTTACACATTGGGCTGTTAACTGCAAGGTCGACAGTTCAAAATCACAAGTTGCTCTGTGGGAGAAAGACGTGGCTTTCAAGGCCCATAAGGAGTTACAGTCTCAGAAACTCACAGGAGCAGTTCTACCCTGTCCTGTAGGATCATAATGAGTTGGCGTTGATTTGATGACAGTGAGTTCAGTTTTGATATATTACGTTTTAAAATAAGGAGGTCTAATTCCTTCTACTTTATTCTTTTCTTTCAATGTTGTTTTAGATATTTGGGTCTCCTTGCTATTCCATATAAAGTTTAAGATTAAACTTCTAAAATTTCTTTAAAGAAGGCTATTTAAAATTTGCTTGGTGTGGTCATTACATAATCACCTGTCAACTTGTGAAGGGGTGGAGTCTAGCCTGTCAATCATGTCTCAGCGTGATGACTTCATTTGGAGGTGCAATGGAGATAAATCCGGTATCTCACTGGAGGCCAGAGGCACTCACTCTCTGCTTCATCTTTCTGCTGACAAGCTACATGGAGCTACACTGGTGCAGCCAGAGTCCTGGAACTGGAAGAGCCATGTGGAGACACACGCCAGAGCTGAGATGCTTCCACTATCACTGGAGCCACAAGACTTTCCACCCTCTAGCCTGTGATCTTCCTGCATTCAGCATGATTGCATGACTGCATGAGTCTAAAGAGGAATTTATGGACTAGTATTGACATATGGGGTAATAGCGGACTTATGGACTTGATCTGGACTGAGCTGGGATGTTTTCTTAATGTACAATTGCTCTTTGATATAAAGTTCTCTCTTACACTTATGAATGCCTCTGGATTTGTTTCTCTAGTCTAACTGAACTAACACACTTCAGATTAAACTGAATCTATAGATTGCTTTGGGTAGTATTATCATCTTAACATTATGTCTTCCAGTCGATGAACATGTAACATCTTTGCATTTAAAAAAAATCTTCTTTAATATCTTTCAGTAGGGTTTTATAGTTTGTATTGCATAAGTACATAACAGTTCTGGTTATATTTGTTCCTAGATATTTTATTCTCTTAGATGCTGTTGTTTGTGAAATTTTTATCTCAACTTCCCTTTAAGATTTCTCATTGCTGGAGTATCTAAATCTAGCTGATTTTTGTTTGTTTTGACCTTGTGCTTTGCAACTTTGCTGAATTCCTCTATTAGCCATAGACTTTTTTTCTGAAGACTCTTAGGAATTTACTCTATATAGTATTATATTATCTATCCACGAATAAGGGTAATTTTACTTCTTTTCTAGTCCACTTACTTTTTTATTTTATTTGTAACAGTGCTCATGCTAGGACTTCTAATATAATATTGAATAGAAGTGGTCTCTTGATTTAATAAAAATAACCTTGAAGCCTCAGTTTCATAAGACACTTTGTTAGGAGGATTATTTGGAATTATAGTCATTTTTGTCATAAGTTGGGTACTTCAGGATGTAGATTCTGAAAGAGATTTGCATGCAGGAAGTTTATTGGAAAGTGCTCTTGAGAACACTTAGGAAGGAATAAAGCATGCAGGATTTAGCACAGGGAAATGTTGCAACAGCGGACTTGATCAATTACAGGAGGAGATCTGAATTTGGGATGGGCCTTTAGAGAGATGTTTCTGCTCCCACAAGGACACAGGCTGCCCCTGGGAAATAGGGCCTGTAGCATGGAATAGGGCAGATCCCTCAGCTCAGGACAATTCCTGAGGAGGGAAATCTATTTGGGGCCTTGGCAGACAGCTGAGGGCCAGGCAGAAGTAGAAATAAGGAGTGCTTTGATCCTTAGGGGGAGATCAGGGTGGCACACCCAGAAACCATTACACTTCTCTTCTTTAACAATCTGCCCTCATTCTACTGACTCCTCACACACCACGAGCTTCAAATGGTTTCATTCATGCCTTGCCTTACTCTTTGCTCTGTCAGAATGTCTGATTGTCTTCACTTTTGAAATATTACTTTCTTTCAAAACCAAAGAGAGCGAGTCAGACATTCTTACATAAGATCTGCTGGCAAGGGGAAGTGAGGCTGAGCAGTCGTAGCCAGAAACCAGGAAACATTACAACTCAGTTCTGAACATATCAATTTTGCAGGTTATCTCTTTTTAAATTTTCTTTGGTAAAAATGTATATACCAAAAAGATTTTATTTGTAATTATTTTACAATTTAACATTAAGGGACATTCATTACCTTCCCCATGTACTGTTCCCACCACCATTATTCATTAACAAGCATTTTATATCACCACCCGCCCCAAAGAAACTCAGAATTGCTTCAGCAACAATTACTCTTCTCTCCTTTCTCTGACCCCTATAAGTGTTTATCTCTTTATCTTTGAAATATTTATCTCTATACATTCACTTAGTCTAAATATTTCATATAAATGAGGTCAAGGCTATTTGACCTTTTCTGTCTAACTTACTTCACTCAGCAAAGTGAAGGCTCATATATACCATTAAAGAATTTCATTTTTATTATGATTAAATAAGATCCCATTGTATGCATGTTTATACAAGAATAAGTAAAAAATTATTACTACAAAATTTTTCATCTTTTATTTTTTTACCATTCTCTCAAGCAAGGTTCTAATAAAGTTAAAAAATGGTTTTGTTTGCACATAGATTTGTGCAAACACCACCACAATCCATTTTGTCATTTCTTCTCATGCTAATTGTTGTTAGCTCCACATTTTCCCCATCCTGCCCTGCCATGCTCCTATCGACCTACCTATCTTGAATTTCATGTACAAAAGTCATACAAAAATCCGCTATCACACAAAACCATACAAAGCAAACAAACAAAAACAAACCAACAATTACTAGACAAAACATAGAAAAACTTCCAAGAGAAAGCAAAAAGTATAAACAACTTTAGAATGGGTCAAAAGAGAGATCAAATGATACGGTATTACATGTTAACATACCTATATCAGCCTTAATTGACTTTACAATGCTCTCCGCATGATAGCAAAGTTATTCACATCCTTCACCTATGGTAGAGGGGATTCACCAGAGCCTTAAACCAAGTGGGGAATACTGCAAATGGATTTGGGGCTTCCATGTCATCTGTAGCCTTCTGCAAACCGGGTGTTCATAATTTGAATTTTGATACTGTCGTGTCCACACTAAGAATAGAAGACGGACTCAGCTTCCAGTTGAGAGGTAGGAGGCTCCGAAAATTTCATGCGTAGCTTCCCAACACTGTCAGATACGAAAGTCCTACCGAATGGAAGTAGAACTTTGTAGCAGATAGTGCCTGAGAATGGGGCCCTCCGGTCAGAGGGGCACTCTAAAGGTGACTGAGGAGGAGCTGATCTCTCGGAATAGAGTTGACCATGAGTCCAGTGATGTGAGTCCGGTAAAGTCTGTGGGAGCGGAGCCTTCTTGATCTTCACTTGCCGATGGGGCACAACTCAAGGTAAGGAGGAGCAGCTGCAAAAATATGCTAATGATTGGAATATGGAGCGTTTATTAACAACCTTAGATATGCAAATGACCCAACCCTGCTTGCTGAAAGTGAGGAGGACTTGAGGCACTTGCTGATGAAGATAAAAGACTGCAGCCTTGAGTATGGATTACGACTCAATGGAAAGACAGCCCAAATCCACACGACTCCATGATAAATGGAGATAAGTTGTCAGAGATTTCGTCTTGCTTAGATTAACAATCAATGCTCATGGAAACAGCAGTCACAAGATTAAAAGACGAGCTGCATTAGGTAAATCTGCTGCCGGAGATCTCTTTAGAGTATTTAAAAGCAATACTTTGACTTTGAAGACTAAGGTGCACCTGAACCCAATTACCTCTTAAGCATGTGAACCTGGATATTGTGTAATGAAGACTAAAGAAGAGCTGATGCATATGCATTGTGGTGCTGGAGAAGAGTATTGAAAGTACCGTGGACTACTAAAAGGACAAATACATTGGTTCAGAAGAAATAAGGCCAAAGTGCTCCTTAGAGGGAAGGATGGCAAGACTTCAACTTACATGCTTTGGACATATAATCAGGAAAGACATCATGCTCGGTAAAGTGGAGGGGCAGCAACAAAGAGGAAGGGCCTCAGTGAGAAGGCTTGATATAGTTGCTGCAACAATGGGCTCGGGTGTGGAATTGATTGTGAGGCTGGTGCCGGACCGGGCAGGATTTCGTTCTGTTGTGCATGGGGGTACTATGTATGGGTCAGAACAGACTCATGGCATCTAAGAACAACAACGACCCTCTAGCCAGTAATTTAGCCTCCTTCCCCTCCCAAACCCGGTAACCATCAAAGGGTATTTCTTTTAATGTCAAAACCTTTTCTTGATTTCATACGATATTTGCCCTTTGTGATTGACTGATTTCACTCAGCAAAATAATCTCTGGGTTCAACTGTGTTTTGAAGTGTTTCACAGATAAACTGTTATTCCTCAAAAACCAAACCAAACTCAACACTATGGAGTCAATTCTGACTCACAGTCACCCCTGTGGGTCTCTGAGACCGTAACTGTTTACAGCAGTAGAAAGCCCAGTCTTTTTCCTAAGGAGCTGCTGGTGGTTTCAAACTGCCAACCATGAAGATCAGAACCCAGCACACAACCACTACACCATCAGGGCTCCTGCATAATTCCCAATGTTGCTAGATTTTATTCTATGGTGTGTCTGTAACAATAGTTTGTTTCTCCTTTCTTATGTTGATGGGCATTTAGATTGTTTACAGGTTTTTGCTATTGTAAATAGTGCTGTGATGAACATACGTGTGCTTATTCTTGTCACAGCTATTATTTCTCTAGGATATAGATATACCAAGTAGAGAAATTGCTGCATCATGTGGTATTTCTCTACTTCTAACTTTTAAGGAAATGCTATACCGTTTTCCATAATGTCTGTACAATTTTACAGTCCCATCACTAGTGTACGAAGGTTCCAGTATCTCCAGTCCCTCACAAACTTTGGTTATTTCAGTTTTTTGTTTTAATTTTGCTATGAAGACTAGGATGTGATATCTCATTGTTCTTTGGATTGGCATCTCTCTAATGATAAAAGATCGTGATCATTTCTCCATAAGTGTGCTGGCTGACTGAACGTCTTCTTTAGTGAAGTATCTGTTCATGCTCTCTGCCCATTTAAAAAAATGTGCTTCTTGTATTTTTTCTTATTGTACAGATCCTGTTTATTTTACTTAAACATATTTTTATTGAGCTATAATTAATATACCATACAGTTCAATAGTTCAATCATATCAAGAAGGGTCGTGCACCATCATCACCATTGACTTTGGAACCCTTTCTTCCATCCTGTCCCATTGGTGCTGCCTCCCTCTTTGAAGAATTTGTATTGAAGTATAGACGTTCTCTATACATTTTAGAGATGTGTCCCTGGTCTGATGTATCATTGCCAATTTCCCCCTTAGTCTCGGGTTCATTTTTTCCCCTCTTTTTTTGAGATCTTTTAATGCACACATGTGTCCAGTTTTTAAGAGGTCTCAGTTATCTAGTTTGTCTTCCACTATTCGTGTGTTTTCAATTATGTTCGATTGTGTATGTATGCCACGTGTTAAGGTACGTAAAAGAGTTTGTCGCTATTTTGTTTGATTGATGATCTTTGTAGTTATACATTTTACATTTAAGTCTTTAATCCATCTTGAGTTGGGTTTAGTATATAGTGTGAGATATGGGTCTTGTTTTATTTTTCTGTAATGGATTTCCAGTTTTGACTGCATCATTTGTTAAGGAGACTATAACTTCCCCATTTAATGTATTTCAGTCTTTTGTCAAAGATCGGTGTCCATGGTAGGTCCACAACTTCTCCTATAGCAGGGCTTTTCTGCCAACATTAAGATAAACACTTTTTTGGAGATAGTCCAAGAGCAGTGGAGTCTTTCGACCATGTAGGGACACTGCCAATTAACTGGAACGGGTCATGCTCAGTTCAAGTGCGAAGATTGTGAAGCCCAACGGTGAAACGCTGGATGAATTTGAGTGGCACCTCTCAGGCTCTTCATGAGCTGGAGTTGAACTTGGACATAAAGGCTCAGTTAAAGAAACTGAATATAAAAACAGTCAAGGAAATTGTTCCTCAATTGAAATCTTTCCAGAAAATCCAAGTCTGGCTAGTACATGAACAAAAAATGTAGTGGAAAGCGTGCTGTCTTTACTACTCAGAGGAGAATTCTGCCTAAACCAGCTGGGAAAAGCTGCACAAGAGTAAGCAAAAGCATCCCAGGAACCACACTCTGCCAGTTGCACACGATGCAATCCTTGAACACTTGAACTTCCCAAGTGAAATTGTGGGAAAGAGAGCTTGTGTAAAGCTGGACTGCAGCAGGCTTATAAAAGCTCATTTGAACAAAGTCCAGCAGAACAATGCAGAACACATGGTGCAAACCTTTTCTGGAATTTAAAAAATTCAAGATGTTAGTTTTGAATTCCCAGAGTTTCAATTGTAAACAAAAATGACTGAATAAACTATTTCTCTCTCTCTCTCTCTCTCTCACACACACACACACACACACACACACACACACACCCCAGATCAGCTGTCCATAGGTGGATAGGTTTACTTTACTTCTGTTCTGTTCTATTTGTCCATGGCCATTACCAGATTGTTTTGAATACTGTGGCTCTGTAGTAGATTTTGAGACTGGAAATGAGAAACCTACTTTCATTTTCTCAGTCGTGGTTTGCTTTCCCAGGGTCTCTTTCCTTTCCATATGAAGTTGGTGTTAACTTTTTCCATTGCTTTAAAGAATAATATTGGAATCTTGATCAGGATTGCATTATATCTGTAGGTAGCATTGTGTCGTATTTCACTTTCATAATATTAAACCTTTCTAGCTGCAAGTGTGGAATGTTCTTCCATTTGTGTAAGTTTCTTTCGGTTTCTTGTACTAGTGTTTTTCAGATATGTTTGTCAGGTGTGTCTTTAGTTTGTAATGTTAGATTTATTCCTAAGTATTTCATTTAGGGGTGGCTACTGTAAATGGTAAAGAGCCTTGGTAGCATTACACAGTGGACTCCTAACTGCAAAGTCAGCAAATGCAAACTCACCAGCCTTTCTGTGGGAGAAAGAGGAGACGTTCTGCTCCTGTAATGCTTTATAGCCTTGGGAACTGACAATGGCAGTTCTACTCTGTCCTATGGGTCTCTGTGAGTTGGAAGCATCGCAATGATAGGGATAGTAGTGTTAGATGCCATCAAATCAGTTTCAACAGTGATCTTATGTACAACAGACTGAACAACCACTCGGTCCTGCACCATCCTCACAATTGTTCTTAAGTTTGAGCCCATTGTTGTAGATAAGTGATGGCTAGGTGTAGTAAATGGTATTGTTTTCCTGGTTTCTTTTTCAGAGTTCTCTTCATTAACGTAAAGAAATCTGACTAATTTGTATGGCTTAATTTTGTACCTTGCTACTGTTACCGGAATCTATGTTCTTATCTTATCAAGAGGAAGATTTACTTTGGAAGACATAGGGCACTGCAACAGAATTTTATTTAGAGACGCTAAGGAAAAGAAAACTTTACCAGCCAGCATGGCTGGGCTAAGTTTCTTGTCCCAACACCCCCCATGCATACTATGCATTTTAAGGGTTCCCATTGCATATGAGAATCCATCAGGGTAGCAAGGGCTTCTGGGAAATGTTGTCCCAAAATATTGTCATGGACTCTGCACATGCTCTATCCAAATCACAACCTTTTCTCCCTTGGCCTGTCTCACCACTTTGCTGAATCTTTTAATGAATTCTTTTTTTATTTTTTTGGCGGGGTGTGGGGGGAGGGAGACCCGATGAGTCTTTGAGATTTTCTATGTATAAAAGCATATCATCTGCAAATAAAGAGATGTTTATTTCTTTTTGTGATTTATTTATTCTGAGTTGCATGGGGGTTATATTTTAAAATCATCACCTCTGCATTCAATTGTTCAAACTACTTGTCCATCCCCCCCAGTAGTCTACCCCACCCCCAATCCCCTGATTGTTCTTCTCCCTCTTGAAGATCCGGTCCTCTCTCTTTTTTTTTAAATAATCATTTTATTAGGGGCTCATACAACTCATCCCCCCCCAGTAGTCTACCCCACCCCCAATCCCCTGATTGTTCTTCTCCCTCTTGAAGATCCAGTCCTCTCTCTCTCTTTTTTTTTAAATAACCATTTTATTAGGGGCTCATACAACTCATCACAATCTGTACATACATCATCTGTGTCCAGCACTTTAGTACATATGTTGA
>NW_022103931.1:1085269-1089021 GCF_000313985.2 Echinops telfairi | reverse complement strand
AAACAACAAAACCCACAAGGAAGAAGCACACCAGCCTACCCCGACACGAATGCTGAAGACAAAGCAGGTACATAAGCAAATGCGGTGAAGAAAGCTAATGGTGCCAAGCTGTCAAATTACACTGGTCCTCTCTTTTACCCAAGTGAAAACCTGTCATTCCTCCAGTCCCTTACTTTATCTTCCTTTCTTTGTCCTCCCTGCCTTGGTGACCTCCACAGTCAGTTCTCTATTGTATGTAAATCTTTGCCTTGGTTTTTATTCTTACAGTAGGGGTCTTGTATAATATTTTTCCTTTTGCGATTGACTAATCTCACTCAGTATAATGTTTTCCAGGTACATCCATGCTATGATATTATTTCATGTTTTCAACATTGAGTTTTAGTGATGGATAGTACTCCTTTGTGTATGTACTAGTTTCTTTATCCATTCTTCTTCTGATGGGCATTTGGACTGTTTCCATCTTCTTGCTATTGTGAACAGTGGTGTGATGAACATGGGTGTACCTATGGCTGTTTGTGCTATGGCTCCTACTCCTTGACATGTATATACACAGCAGGGTTATTGCTGGATCACATAGAATTTCTACTCCCAGTTGTTTGAAATAGTGCCATATTGCTTTCCTCAGTGGTTGTCCATTATTTAGAGTCCACCATCTGTATAAGTGGATTCCAATCTCTCCACAGTCTCTCCCACATTTGTTATTTTGTTTTATTGAACTGATTTTCAATGTCATTGTTGATGTAGAAGTGTCTTATTTTCAGTAGATACCAGCCATCGAATATGTCTTCTACTGTGTATTTTCTTCATTATATTTGGTAGTATGATTGTGCCCTGCACGAGGGTCCTTAAGTTTGCCCCCATTTTCTCATTGATGATCTTATAGCTTTGGGATTAACATTTAGGTTTTTGAACATCTTGAGTTCATTTTTGTACGTGGAGTGAGGTATGGTCCTGTTTCATTCTTCTCCTGAAAGATATCCAATTTAATCAGCATCATTTGGTGAGGAGACTTTCTCTTTCTCGTTTAATGTTTTTTGGCCCTTTATCAGAGATCAGTTGTCTGGATCTCTATTCTGTTCCATTAATCTAAGTATCATTGTGCCAGTCCCAAGCTATTTTGAATACTGTGGATGTGTAACAGGGTTTTGAGTGTGTGTGTGTGTGTGTGTGTGTGTGTGTCTGTGTGTGTGTTATGTAATAGGTTTTGCGGTCAGTAAGCGAGAGACCTCCTATTTTGTTAAGAAGCTTTTGTTTATTCTGTGTTACTTCCCTCTCCATATAAAGTTAGTAACTAGTTTTTCCATTGCTTTAAAGAAGGGAGTCTGGAAGTCAATCAGAATTGTGTTGTAGTTTTATATTGCTTTTGGTATATTGACATTTTAACAATATTAAGCTTTCCTATCATGAACATGGAATATTCTCCAACTTATGTAGGTCTCTTTCAGTTTCCTGTAGTAGTGTTCTGTAGTTTACTCTGTATAAGTCTTTTGCTCTCCTCTGATTGGGTTTATTCATAAGTATTTCATCCTTAGTATAGCTATTGCAAAGGATATGGTTTACTTGATTTCTTTTCCAGAACTCTCTTTGTTAGAGTACAAGAACCTGGTTGATTTTTGTGTGTTGATTTTTATAATTTGCTGTATTGCTGAATCTTTTGATTGTTTACATTTTTGTAATCTTTGGGATTTTCTAGGTATAAAATCATATTATCTGAAAATAACAAAAGTTTTGCTTCTTCTTTGTCCATTTGGATTCATTTCTTTTAGCTGTCTCATGGCTTTAAGACTTCCAACATCATGTTGAATAAGAGTAATAAGGGACATCCTTTTCTGTTTGCCATTAACAAGGGGGAATACTTTCAGTTTTTCCCTGTTGAGTGAGCTGTTGGCCATTGTTTTTTCATATATGACTTTTATTGTGTTGAGAAAATTCCCTTCTATTTCTATTTTCCTGAGTATTTCTTAAAAAGGAATGGGTCTTGGATATTGCTGAATGCCTTTTATGTGTTGATATGATCATGTGGCTTTTCTGTTTTGTTTTGATTATATTGTGGATGTGATGATAATTTATTTTGTAAGAATTCATGCCAGACTATTTCCAAGGAATTGGAGATTAAAAATGTCACAAATGCCCAACTCTTCTAAGATGTTATTCTGCTCCATTCTTCCCCCATTCTTCCCTTGAATATATTTCCTCATGTCCTTGGGTTCTGTAATTCACTGTAATGTTCCATGGAAACTCACAAAACTTTAGGCAAATATTTCATGTGGTAGTGAGTGCTGTGCATTCCCAAATCCATGGGTCAGCCAAATGCAGTCTCCAGAGCCAGAAGCCAAAAATATTGAAAAGTTATATCACATCTTCTTGCTTTTACCAAAGCTCAGTCAGAAAATAGAGGTATAGATTTTTAGGGATTGGGTACAAGAAAAGCACAGCGATTCACTTAACACAGAGATGAGTTTAAATATGTTTTGTTTGTAATAAACCCATGCCCAATAGCAATACTTTTTGACTTACCTTCGTATACCACATTTTGTTTATCTTTTCATCTATGGATCAAAATTGAGTTTTTCTACCTTTTGTCTAGTGTGAATAATACTGCAATGAACATTGGTATGCACATATTTTAGAGGTTATCTCTTACACAAGGAATAAGGAGCTGTAGTTGTGCAATGGTTAGCCAGCTCAGCTGCTAACCAAGAAGTTAGCTTTGAATCCACCCAGCTACTGTATAGGAGAAAGATCTAGACAGAGATCTCTACTTCTGTAAAAATTACAATTAGGAAAACCCTACAGGGTGGTTCTACTCTGTCATATGAGGCAGCTATGCTAACGGGCACCCAATAACAACACAAAGTAGATTCTTTTATACAAGAAAGCATACTCTTTTATGTAAAATCTGCCTGCCTCCTTCATACCATATACCATACTTAGGATTGGTTAGGATCCACGGGGGAGGCTATGTGTTCACAAATGAACTTCAGACAGGTGGCTATTAAGTTATTGAATACTTGGAATTGAGAGGAAGTAAACAATAAAGAAGATACACATTTGAACAAATATGACCAAATATATATTTTGACAGTAGAGCTGTGGTAGCATGGTTATACAATGGGCTGCTAACCACAAGGTCAGCAGTTTGAAACCACCAACAGCTCCACAGGAGAATGATGAGGTGTTCTACTCCCATAAAGATTTATAGCCTTGAGAGGTATAAACATAGTTGTGTACACATGTAAATGCATTAATTCATAAAAATAGAAGTCTTGGTCTTTGTACATATATTTATATGACAATACACTGAGGTGGTGGATGGAATTCATGCCTCTGCTCATGGCCTCCCTCGATGCAAGAACACTTTGTTCTAACAACCTGGCATTCTGTGATGCTCACCAGCACGTTCTCCCAGCACGATCGTTGAAGCCAAAATGAGTGGACAAGCAAATGTGGTGAAGAAAGCTGAGGGTGGCCGGCTATCAAAAGATAAAGAATCTGGGGCTTTAAAGGCATGAAGATAAGCAAGCAGTCATCTAGCAGAGAAACAATAAGTCCACATGGAAGAAGTACACCAGCCAGTGCGATCATGAGGTGTCAACGGTTTCAGGTAATGGGCACAAGACCCAAAACAAACAAACAGAACATATTGTTGAGAATGAGGTGGGTTGGAGCAGAGACCCCAAACCCATCTGTAGACAAGGGAACATCACCTCACAGAGGGATCATAAAAAAGGGATGAGTCAACCAGGGCGTAG